>NW_022103900.1:10867150-10879482 GCF_000313985.2 Echinops telfairi
CTGGTAGTTGTGATACATTTAAATGTAGAGAGAGCCTGCTGGTGCTGGCCACCATTTGGGAGAGTCGTCTGGGGGAGGGAAGAAGTACTCTGCCTGTCCCACAAGGCAGAGACCAGTGCTCTCAGATGACTAGCCATCAGAAATGATATCTTCTTCATAATCAGGGAACACATTGGCCCGAGAACTTGGAAAGCTTATAGCCCAGACTCAATTAATGTTATAAAGACAATGCATTGACATGTTGAACAGTAAAAGACCTGGTAATGTACCATATCAATGATTCACAGACACTTAAAGACCCCAGATTATGCATTAATGTGTTATACCCTAATGGTTCTGCCATTTCAGTGCATTAACTGCTGAGTTATATTATAACCGGTGTGATACGTGGTGTCAATCCCAGAATTTACAAGCTTCCTCTTGTCTTCGTTTCCGTCTTTCTACCTCTCCAGTGGAAATACTTTTAAAGTCCATTTGAAAAGTCAACACTATTATGAATTGTAAATGTAACAGTGCTAACAGATGCCTAAGAAGGCAAAGATAGTTGAATCAAGGTCACCAATATCTATTTTCCAGAGATCAAGTGTGAAATGTTGCATATGGAGGCACTTTTTAATAAGACATGCCGACTGGTAGCAGTAATGCCATTATCAGTGACCTTTCTTCTCGGGGATTATAATCTTTCAATACACCTGCTCACTTGGGTCATCTCTATACTCAGGCCAAGTAAACATTCGCCTTTAGAGTGCATTGCAAGGGACATGGAGCAAAGATAGCCTTGCAGAAAACTCTTTCCTACCAATATGCTACAGGCTCTGAAATAAATACCCATCAGTTCGAATGACTTCCTTTAACTACAGGCATTATCTAGACGAGTTCATCCTTTGAAATAAATATGACTAACTAAAATAACACATTCAGCTTTTCATCCCTAGTTGGCCCTTAATAGATATTTGTTCATAAGAGTGTTAAGCACACACACTTGGCTATCGCATTATAGTGGGTGAAGTGAAGAAAAGTTCTCTTTTCAAAGAATGAGTCTGGTAGGATTTTGAAGTAACAAAAGGAGAGCGGGGAACCACTAGGTGTATCAAACATTAGATTACTAAATGGATTGGAGATGGAAGAATGAGGATGAGGAACTGAGAGTTGGGAGGAGGGTGACGAAGAGCAACACTGTCTGTGGGGGTGGGGAGAGGGAGGGGTACCAGAGCATGTATGTTGAAGACATGTGCATGAAATAAAGCTCCTTTAATAGTTCGCTCATGACTAAGCCTTCTGTGTAATTCAAAATCTTGGGAAAATATGCATTATATTTCGTTTCTGCTAATTCAAGCTCACAATGGTTTTCTTAACACTGTACAACACACATCATATGTTCATTTTCTTAGACTTATACAAAACTATTGTGTTTTCCATTTCTTTCTTGACTGTTTCTCTTTAAAAAAACGCACACTCAAAAAAGGTCATACCGTGTATCTAGTGAAGGAAATATTCATACAATTTTAAAATGCTAACACTACAGAATCTCTTGGTTGGGAGAAATTTGATTTGCACACATTTTTGCTTCAGGTGAGCATCAAGCATTTTTGCATTTGAGCAGGAATTAATTGGAAATATTTGCTTCATAAACGAGAGTCTATCTGTTTGCTCGCAACTGCACTTGGAGCTTGGCTTGAACCAGTCAGTTCTCATCTAGGTGATATTTGCGTCTCAAGAATTATGATAAGCAAGGCTACTTCTATGTGCCATCGAAGTACTGAGTTAGTTAACCCTGAAAGTGAACGCCAGTCCCCACCTAAGGATTACCGCAAGAACGCATCAGTAGCTAATTGCGGTTGAATGCTTGCCAAACTCAAGCCACTGGGAGGCAGTGTTGTGTAGTAGTTAAAAATCTTGAACTGCCGCATCAGGCAGACATGAGTTCAAGTTTGGCTACAACACGACTGTGGACAAGTTATTTAAACTCTCTTTGATAAAATTGTAAGGGTCACTCATGGCCCACTAGTTAAATGCGTGTTTGTTAACCAAAGGGCCTGCTGTTTGAACCTACTAACAATTCCTGATAATGTGCTCCTGTGAAGGTTACAACATTAGCAACCTTAGCGGCCAATGCTCTGTCCTACAGGCTTGCTCTGAGGCGTCATCAGCCCTGGGACACATAAACAGCTCAATTTTGTTCTTACAGCGCAAAAATGGGACAGGATCTAACCTTAGTTCATCCTATTGTGAAGATTCATTGAGATAACTCAAGCTGAGTGCCCAGTATATGCCTGGCGTTCACAAAACCAATAAATCTCTCTCTTGAAAAGCAGGTAGCATATAGATCTCCAAAAACTTGCTAATCCACTCCTCCCTTCCTCGCACTCTCAGCGTGCCTCTCCCACTCCACTCTTATAAATAGGAATCATGAGCTCAGAAGCAGCAAGTTTTCATCAGGAGAACTCCAGCACTCATTTTTACAGCAATGATTTCCAATGTCTCCACATCTTCATCTCTAAGCAGCATTCTGGCTACACTTCTCCCAAGACAGACGTATTCATTCTCCTGGAAGTCTGAATATTTCATATTCTTTGCCAACCCCTGTTTGCGAAGGCATCATTCTTCTTTGGTCTTTCTCATTAAGAAGCTAGCTTTCACATCCATAGGAGTCAATGGTAAATACTATAGCTTAGATCAGATGTACCTTAGTCATCAAAGTGCCATCTTTGCTTTTGAACAATTTAAAGAGATATTTTGCAAGAGGTTTGTCCAATCAAAGGTGTCATTCAATTTCTAGAGTGCTGCTTCCGGGACCAAGTAAAATGAAACCCTGGACAATCTCACTTTTTTTCTCCAGGGATCATGGTGGTGCCTACCGATTAGTGTAATTGTGAATATTTTTTTTGTTCTTTAGTGAGTTGTAATTCAGGCTAGAAATTGTCACCTTTGATCTTCATCCTTATGTTCTGCAAATCTTCCTCACTTTCAACAAGCAAGAAATGTGTCCTCTATATAACGCAGGTTGTTAACATATAACGCAGGTTCCTCAATCCTGATGGTGTGTACTTTTTCACATACTGGGTTCTAGAATGGTGAAAGACTACAATCCTGATGAACATTGGTTTATGATTATAACTACCTGCTAAAATAATTGAGCATCCACCAATTATTTATGGCCTAGTGATTCTGTGCATTCCTTTTTTTGGAACTCTGTGTCATTCAAAGTTTTGCCCATAGAAACCTTCAATATTGCTAGTTGAGGCTTAAACAACTTTTTCAATTCTTTCAGCTTGAGAATATCCAATATATTCTTCCTGCTTGATTTTCTAATTCCAGGTCTTTTCACATTATTAATCTACAGTGCCCTCTTAAATTGCCTTTTGATATAGTCTATCAATTCTTTCACTTCCTCAGTTCTTCCAGTTGCTGTTAGCTTCTCTATGTTCTAGAGCAAGCTTCAGAGTTTCTCTGACATCCATTTTGGTTTTTCATTCTCTGTATTTTTTAAATGACTTTTTTCTTTCTGCATGTATGCTATCCTTGATGTTATTGCACAACTCATGTGATACTCAGTAGTTAGTGTTTAATTTGTCAAACGTGTTCATGAGATAGTCTCTAAATTCATGTGGGATATTTGCAAGGCCATATTTTGGCTTGTGTGACTTGCTTCAGTATTTTTGAGTTTCATCTTCAACTTGTATATGAGCAATTGATTGTTCCACAGTTGGTCCCTTGGCCTAATGCTGACCAACAATATTGAGTTTTCCACCCTCTCTTGGCATGGATGTGCTCAATTTGACTACAATGTGCTTAATCCGGTGAGGTCTATGTGTACAGTTGTCATTCATGTTGATGAAAGAGGTATTTGTAATGAGTAAGTGCTTTCTATCACCCAGGTCTTATCTCCAAGCTTTATATCCTTTTTTGGCTTCCAATTATTGCATTCTAACCAGCAGTATTTTAATGCATCTTGATTGCCTGTTTGATCAAATTTCAGACTGCTGAAGTATTAAAAATCTCAAAGGATTTTCATCTTTGGCATTAGTTCTTGGTACATAAATTAGAATAATAATTGCATTAACTGGCCTTCCATGTAACTGTATGAATATTACCATATCGCTCACAGGGTTGGGTTTCAGATAGCTCTTGAGATGTTCATTTTGACAATGAATGTGACACTACTCCTTTTCTATTTGTCATTACTGACATAGTAGACGATTATCCAAATCACAAGCCACTACCAGTCCATTTCAGTTGCTAATAATGCCTAGAGTATGGTTCTTCAAGGTTCTATTTCTTTTTGGATGGCTTCCAATTTTCCTAGATTTGTGCCTTCAGCAATTAATTTTCTGAATTTCAATGTATATAAGCAGCTGTTTCTTCTCAGTTGGTTGTACTGCCGGGACTTTCACATTACTCTTATGCTCGAAACTACATCACCAATAGTTCAAATACCAGCGCAGCCAACTGCTGTAGCCACGTTTCAGCAGAGCTTGTGATATACTTTGGAAAAATTGCTCATTAAAAACCTTCTGGAGAGCAACGGAACTCTGTGTATTATAGGACAGGCTCTACATGGACCCCAAACACGACTGGGTAAGAGCTGCCTCCTTCAAGTAGAGTTAACCTCGGTGGTGCCACCGGAGTCAATCTTGCAGCATCTTCATATGTTATGTGGTGTGACCCCAAAGGAGATTAAACTGCTGAAAATACTGCAGACCTAATATTCTGAACATTTATCCTATTAGTAATAACAGGATAGCTATAATTAGACTCACGAAAAGTAACCAAACAAACCAACAAACATTGTACTGTCAATTTAATTCACAGGATTTTATGGCCTTATCTCTAATTTTGTCTTCTCCTACTCAATTTAATTATTCAAAGTAAAAAAATACATATTTCCTTAATAAATGTTAGATGAAAATATAAATTTTGTCTACAAAGCTGCATTGAAATCTCTATTCTTGACATTGTGTTAACAGTCAAAGACCACACAGTAGTTTAAAGTTCTTGAGGCATATAATACACTCAAAGACAGCCACTGTCCCAGGCATAAGTATTATCTTCATTGTGGAATCAACAATTAATCCTGTATTCCACTAATTCACTGATCTCCCTTTCACTGCTTACAAGTTAGCCTTTCACTCATAATTTTGATGACTTCATTTGCAAATTATTTTTCAATTCTTATTGATCATTGACTCCAAAAACAAAATAGCCTCTGGATTCTTTCATGACATCACCCCCTAAGAGGAGAAGTTGTTGTTGGTCCAATTTCCATGCTTTTGTGTGAAGCTTTCTCTCCATTATGAAAGGATTTTAGTTTTCAATCTATGGCAAGTCTATAGATGCCTAAAATATCATTGATTATCAGGAAGTTCCCAGGATGAATTTCATGGCATATTCGACTTGAAATGTAGGAAAGTGCATTACACATGAGTAGTCGCTTGACTTATAGGTGGAGAGTTTTGATACTTTCCCTTAACTTTTCCAGACAGACCTTAGGTAGCAGAACTCCAGTCTGTTAAAAGGCACAGCTGTACCCTGCAGGTAGAATGGAAAGGTCCTAGACGAGGTCTTGAGTGCATGTCCTTACATGCCTCATACTGCAACCTAATGTGCAGTTACAGACCACCCCACCTAAGATAATGAATGAGAAATTCTCAGGGCTGTTGAGCACTTTGCAAATTTTCACAGTGGATCAGCACAAACTTAGTTAGCACAGGTGTTTGCATAATTGTGATTCATTGGAAAAACCCTCAGTGCTCAATAACCCTAGCACACTTTTCTTTCCTAGATGGTGGTTGAGTGTGAGTCTGTTGTGGGGAAATGTGCCATGATGTTGGGCTCCACTGGTGCTTAGCTAAAGGGTGCTGGGCTGATTTAAAAAGAAGGAGAAGGAGAAGTGCTAAATGTGTCCAATTCTCTTGGTCCATTTGCTTAAGTTTCAGAAATTGGAAAATAGCATATATTCAATAGATAGAAATGTAGTCCCACATTTTAAAAAATTGACTAGCATTGAAAAAGATTAAGACATTTCTGGATGGTTTTTAAAACATTAAATCCCAACTAACATGAAGATCTCCCTCCTTATTTTTTCTTGCATTGTAGTCACCATTTTCGAGGGAAGTGTGCTCAGTTGCACATAATTGCCAGCTCTGCCCTTTGTTTGAAGGTTGTTCATCAACTGGAATAGGACCCCCAGGTAATCAATCTGAACTAGTGAATAAGCAAACTGCAATCAGTCCTTGCTCTCAGCCTTAATTTTATTGTTTGCAAAGTAAAGTAAAACAATATATTCTAAGTATCTTCGCAATGACACAAATAAGCATGGCTGTTTCTGTTGGTAGGTGTCCTTGAGTACCAACTCTAGCAACTGTAGGCACAGCAGAATAAACCCCTGCTGTGTCCCACCCCATCCTCACAATGATTCCTATACCTGAGCCCCTTGTTGCAGTGCAGCCAGAGCAGACAGGAAGTGCAAGGTCTCTTTTAATAAAACAATAAACAATAAATGTGTATCGTATTCTTCTTCATGGAAAAATAAGACATCCCCTGAAAATAAGACCTAGAGCATCTTTGAGAGCAAAATTGATATAAGACACTGTCTTATTTTCGGGGAAACAAGGTAGTTTGTGTTCGTACACTTAGCAGTTCATAGTAATTTTGATACTTTTCACCAGCAGCATAATTCAAATGCACCAATTCTTCTTTAGTCTTCCTTATTCACTATACAACTTTCACATGCATAAGAGGCTATTGAAAATATTATAGCTTAGGTCAAGCACAATTTAATCCTCAGAGTAATACCTTGCTTTTCAGTACTCTAAAGTCTTGTGCTGTAGATTTACCTAATGCAGTGCATGTTTTGATCTCTGGATTGCTGCTTCCATGAACGTTGATTGTGAATCCAAGCAAGACAAAATCCTTTCCAACTTCAATCTTCTATTTATCATGATGTTACCTATTGGTCCAGTGGGGGTTATTTTGATCTTCTTTATATTGAGTTGCAATCAATACTGAAGGCTGCAAATCTTGATATTCATCAGCAAGTGCTTCAAGTCCCTCACTTTCAGCAAGCAAAACTGTGTTATCTTTCATATTTCAGGTTGTTAATAAGTTTTCCTCCAAACCTGATGAATAGCATACTCATTAATGTTAATCGATCAAAAACTAATCAAATATTGATTAAGTAATACACTATAACAAGCATTTTAATTTGTGGGTAAAAAGCAGACATACTATTTTCCTAAGCATTGTATATTACCTATTGATCTGGCTATATATGTATCTCTATCTATCTATCTATCTATCTATCATCTATCTATCTGGAATTAAAGGGATTCAAAAAATTATCCCTCCTCATTTAAAATGAAATCAAATTGGACTCCTGGGAAGATGACAACCGAGTAGCACATACCAGAGGGACTCCACAGAAATCAGCACAGGAGAGTCATTGAGAGGGAAATTCCACATTGCCAAGTTACAGGAGGAGAATCATAAAGATAAGTAGGCACAGATATACTAGCTTTTGAGGAGCTGGGGGTTTTGCCTTTCCACAGTGGAGGCTGGCTAGGGTTTGGCCTTAGCCCCGCCACTGTCTTGGCCGGGGCTGGGATCATTTGGAGCTGGCACATGGGCTTTATTTCAACCCAGCCACAGATTGCTGCTGCCTCGGGTTATGGTTTAAACCTCTCCAGCCCCAAGGTCAGGGATCGGGATCCAGCTATATTGCTACTTTTATTTCCCTCTCTTCTTTCTGTCCCCCCACAGTCTCAGTGGACTTAGTTTTATTTCATTTTTTCTTTTTCTCCTCTCTTTTCTCTCACAGACCACTCCCTTTAGTCTAGAGCATTTACGCCTCCCCTCCACCCAGCTGGGAGATCTCCACCCTCTGCAGCATAACCCGAGGCTGGGGATAGCTTGTCCACCCTCCAAAAAGGGATATCCCGCCCACCTTCTTCAGAGAAAATCCTGTCTACTTTCCTCCAGGGGAAAATTGTGCCTGCCTGTCCTCTGCAGTGCTTAACACAGGGCTGGGGAAATCCTGCCCACATTCTTTGGGGGAAATCCTACCTGTGTGGCTTGGGAAGCACCTATCTGTCCTCTGTGGTCCCACATGACTGAGGGAACATCTTCCCACCTGCCATAGTGCCTCAAATGGCCTAAGGCAGCACAGCCAACACTCACCAATGTTCCATGGAGCTGTGGGAACCTCTTCCAAACTTTTGCAGTGATCTACCTAACCAGGGCAATTTCACCCAGCATTTGCGGTGCTCTGCACCAAAGTGGGCAACCCAACATCCTTCTGTGGCACTCCTGTTACAGCAGGTAGACCTGAAAAGCCCCAAGATGTCATGGGCTATATCATCATGACTTCTTGTGAGATCACCCAGTATAGCACCATCCTTGTGGGTCCACAACCACCCAACCATCATCCCCTGAGAGGACCATCCAACATGTCCTCTAAATAACAGAATACTGGCTGACTAGGGAAAGACTGAAGCCACAGTATGATAAAGTGGTAGGCCAAACCCATAAAACAATTAGCTTCAGGCAGTTCAAATAAGCATTCCTATGAGTCTCCCAGAGAGAGCCCTCACTCTTCAACTCACTGGAAAGTAGTACCTGGCCCCTCTAAAACAACACAATGCAAATAGCAATCAGCCCAAATGACCTCAATGATAAAAACAGGAAAAACAAAAGGCAATGGCAGAAAATGTCCTGAACCTAATGATGTGCATAGAAGAAACAGGGATTGATCTGCACACAGAGGAATTTTCAGAATGCTGCTTGAAGTCACACAGGATATGAAGGAAACAATACAGAAAAAGGATGAAATGATAGAGGAGATAAAGACCATACACCAAAGGGAAATACAAGAGCTTAGAAATAAGATAACAAAAACCAGTTGCAGACTCATGAAATTAACCAATTGACTGGAAGAGGCAGAGAACCTCACCAGTGACCTAGAGGACAGTCAAGCGGACTTTAACAAACATGAACAAAAATCTAATAAGAGCATCAGAGAAGTTTTGAAAAACCTAAGAGCTATGCCTGATGATATGAAGAGGAACAACATCAGAATAGTTGGATTACTGGAGGAAGACACAACAAAGAAGTCAGCTGCAACAACAGTGAGAGAATTCTTGGAGGAAAACTCTCCCAACTTAATGAATGAAATCTAGGCGACCATTCAAGAGGCTGGAAGAACACCAGCTAGACCAAATCCCAAGAAGTCACCAAAGCACATAATAGTTAAACTATCCAACTTTGAGGAAAAGGAGAAGATCATGAGAGCAGCTAGGGAAAAATAAGCAATCACATACAAAGATTCCCAAATAAGAATATGCTAAGACCTATCAACGAACACTATGAAGAAGAGGAGAGATGGGAATAACATACTCCAAAAATTGAAGGAAAATCATGCAAACCCAAGAATACTCTATCCAGCCAAATTATCTATCAAGATAGATGGAGAAATAAAAGTCTTCCCAGACACGGAAAAGCTCAAATAATACATTAGAAGAAACCCAGCCCTACAAAAGATCCTTGCTGACCCAGTATGGGCAGAAGAACAGCACTCACCAAGCATAAATAAGAGACCACCACGTAGAACACCACCACCCAGAGGACTACAAAAAGAAAACAGCCCCCAAGATAGCATTGGCTTAAGGGTGGAAAGAGGTCAAGAATGAAACACACACACACACACACACACACACGCATGCACGCACAACACACTGATAAGCATGGGAGGCAGGAAAACACCTAACACAAAGGGTATAAGATGACCTCACAAAGTCCACAGATGGAGATAATAACCCTGAGTATCAATGGACTGAACTCAGACATTAAAAGACTGAGGCTAGCAGACTGGCTTAGAAAACACAACCCATCAATCTGCTGTCTACAGGAGACACATCTTAAGTCTACAGACAAAAATAGGCTGAGAATCAAAGGCTGGAGAAAGGCATACCTAGCAAATAGCAATTTGAAAAAAGCAGGGGTTGCAATCCTAATCTCGGATACAATTGACCTCAAAGTGCAAAACATAAAAAGAGATAAAGAGAGACACTATGTTATGCTCAAGGGAAGGGTAGACAAAGAATCACTAAGCTTTTTAAACATATATTTCCTGAAGGAGAGACCCGCTGAATACGTCAACCAAATGCTCCAAAAGATGAAAAAAGAAATCACAGGCTCAACAATTATAGTAGGTGACTTCAATACAACGCTCTCTAAGAAAGATAGATCACAGGGAAAGAAGCGCAACAAAGAGGCTAGAGATCTAAGCACTACATTTAGACAATTTGACCAGATAGATATTTACAGAGCTCTTCATCCAAATACATAAAAAAAATCACTCAAAAATTCTTTTCGAGTCCACATGACACATATTAGAAGATAGACCACATGCTGGGAATAAGGTGAATCTGCATAAATTTAAACATATTGATATCATACAGACCTCTCTCTCTCTGACCACCATGCCATAAGGCTGGAAAGAAACAAAACACAGATGAAGAAAACAAGAGCAAACAATTGGAGGACAAATAATTCTCTATTGCAAAAGGAGTGTGTACTGGCCCAGATCAGAGATGAAATTAGGAAATTTCTAAAAACCAACGAGAATGAGAACACAACATACCAAAACGTATAGGACACAGCAAAGGCAGTTATCGGAGGAAGTGTCAAGGCAGTACATGCACACATGAAAAAAGAAGGGAGCCTTATGACTGATATGCTGGCACAGCAACTAGAGTAGAGTCAACAGTATAATCCTACTAATAGCAAAAGAAAATAAATTATAAAAATCAGGGCTGAGATTCAGGAGAGGGAAAATAAGAAAACTGGAAAAATTAATGCCGCTAAAAGTTGGATCTTTGAAATTTAAACAGAATCGACAGACTACTGGCAAACCTAACCAAAGAAAGGAGGAAACAAATTTCAATAGCAATGATGAGAGATGAAAGAGGAGACATTACAATGGACCCTAATGAAATAAAAAGGGATAATTACACATTACTACGAAGGACTGTACCAATGAATTCAACAACTTGGAAGACATGGACAAATTCTTGGAAAAACAATCCTTCCCTAGACTATCCCTGATGGACGTCAAGAATCTCAACAGATCCATGCCAATAGAAGAAACAGACAAGGTTATCAAGGATTACCAACAGAAAAATTCCCTGGACCAGATGGCTTCACTTGAAAATTCTACCAAGCATTCAGGCAAGAACTGACACCAGTTCTACACAAACTCTTCCAGAACATAGAAAAAGATGGCAAACTCCCAAACTCCTTCTATGAAGCTAGTATAACTCTGAGACAAAAACCTGTCAAGGATCCCAAAAGAACTGAGAACTACAGACCAATGTCCCTAATGAACATCAATGCAAAAATCCTTAACAAAATACTGGCCAATAGAATACAAAAGTATACTAAACAAATAATTCACCATGACCAAGTGGGATTCATACCAGGGATGCAGGGATGGTTCAACATACAAAAGACCACTAGTATTATTTGCCACATTGACATGAAAAACTATAAGAACCACATGATAATATCAATAGATGTGGAAAAAGCATTTGACAACATCCAAAACTAATTCCTGTTTAAGACACTCAAAAAGATAGGAATGGAAGGAAAATTCCTCAAGATAATATAAGCTGTATATGAAAAACCAATAGCCAACATGGTAGTCAATGGAGAAAAGACTAACACAATCCCACTGAAAAAGGGGACCAGACAAGGATGCCCCTTGTCCCCACTCCTATTTAACATCATACTGGAAGTTTTAGGTAACAGCATAAGGCAAAGAAAAGACATCAAAGGTATTCACCTGGTGAAGGAACAGGTAAAACTATAATTATTCGTAGATGATATGATTTTATAGATGGAAAATCCCAAAAGCTCCACAAGGGGAGTACTGGAAGCAATAGAGGAATGTGGCAGAGTGGCAGGATACAAGATTAACAAACAGAAGTCTATCAGACGGCTATACACATTGCACAGAAGAAGCAATTACAAAGGTAGTACCCTTTATAATAGCCAAACACAAATTGAAATACCTAGGGATATACTGGATTAAAAAACCAAAAGATTTATATGAGGAAAATTATAGAACACTATTACAAGAAATGAGGGAGAAAGGGGGAACAGATGACAAGGTCTACATATAGCCTTCTCCCTGGGGGACGGACAGCAGAGAAGTGGGTGAGGGAGATGTCGGATGGGGTAAGATATGATAAAATAATAATAATTTATAAATTATCAAGGGTTCAGGGGGAGGGGAGAGCGAGGAGGGAGAGGGGAAAAATGAGGAGCTGACACCAAGG
>NW_022103900.1:10883604-10900276 GCF_000313985.2 Echinops telfairi
GCTCTCTGCCTCTATGAACAACTGCCTCCTTTGCCTGACAGCAGAAGCAGTGACTGATCCTTGACTGTCATGAGACCTTCTCCCACTTATCAGTTGCCTTGTTATCTGACATTTCACAGTTTAGACAATAGTCAAAAATCTCTCTATGTTATGCACTAATCATATATATAATATTATGTCTATGGCATTAACAAACACTGAAGTGTAAGTATGGAGTAATGCTTGCTGTGATGGTTAAGGTTACTTGTCAACTTAGTTCAGCCATGGTTCTTAGTGGTTTTGTGGTTATTTAACCATGAAATTTAGCAGTTATCTAGAAGTTTTTGATTTGATGTCATCATCCTCCATTCTTTGTATAATATACATTTTCTATTAGCAACCTGGTTTGGGGAGTCTAATAATGCCAGTAAGTCAGGATATGTGTATGAAATACTTTTTAATCTTAGATTTTATAGAAGAATTCTGTTCAGAGGGACAAAATGCAGAACAGTTTCAAATTCACATGGTCTCCATACTTTCTGGAGCTATGGAGGGCACATAACTCAAACTCCCTGCTGTGGAGTAGATGTGCACTGAGAGCGACCTCCTGTGGGTTTCTGAGACTGTATCTCTTTAGGGGAGTAGAAAGCCCAGCCATCTTCCAGTGGAGCTGCTGGTGGTTTCATACTGCTGAACATGAGGATCACTGCCCAACATGTAATGACTGTATCACCAGGGCCCCTGACCCCTGCAATAATTATCCTGAGATTATCCTTAACTTTAAATTAAAAATACCCAGTGAAGTCTCAAAGCAAACAATTTTATCTTAACTAGTAAAGACTATATACCTTGAGCATGTCATTTTTGAAAGAACTATCTATATGGAATCAAATTGACAGCAGCAACTCTACAGATTAGAGAGCGGTGAGTTTATGCTAATGAGGGAGAAACATCCCAGTAGAGAAAGGGGAGAATGGTTACAGAATTGAGGAATATAGTCAGTATTATTAAAGTGAACAGATAGGGGGAAAGAGCCATAATAAGACAAATCCTGATTCTGTTTTTCACACAGATTACAAATCAATATTTAAAAAATCTTAAGAAATTGAGAACATAAAAAAAAATCATAAATGGAAAAGGCCTCATTGCTATTTTTACAACATCAAATCAAGAATCTATCTGGTTGGATCCCTAGAGCATACATTATTACCTGGGACCTTCAGAGAAACTAACAGAGAAGCAAAGGATTAATCATAATGTAAGGCATCCCAAACCCACCATCAGTCAACTACTGCTACCTCAGGTCCCCAAAGAGATACTCTGAGCAAACAAGCATGCTATCAGTAGTGGAAACTTCGACCTCAAATACTTATATGTACCCCATAACCTTGTGACCTGTTGTTGTTGTTGCTGTCCACTATTTTCCATGTTGTAGAAACCCTATATAGAACAGAATGGAAAACTGTCTACTCCCTTGTCGGACTCACAATCATTGTTATGTTTGGGCTCATTGAGATAGCCATTATGTCGATCAATCTCACTGAGCATCCTGCTCTTTTTCACTGACTTTCTATCGAGCATGATCTCTCCTGTTTCATCAAGTAGATGAAACAAAGTCTAGCCATTCTCATTTCTAAGGAGCAGTCTAGCTGTACCCCTTCCAAGATAGACTGATTGTGGTTGCAATCCAAGGTTTTTTCAGTTGTATTGCAAGCCCCATAATTGAAATGCATCGATTCTTCTCTGGCCTTCCTTATTCATTGTCCAATTTTCACATGTATATTAAGTGATTGAAAATAACTAGTTTTGGGTCAGATGAACTCTACTCTTCAAAGTAACATTTAAAGAGGTGGTGCACAGCAAAGTTGACCAATGCAGTATGTCATTTGATTTCTTGACTGCTGTTTCTATGAGCTTTGATTGTGGATCCAAGCGAGGTTACATCATTGCAACTTCAATCTTTTTTCCCATTCATTGTATTATTCTCTACTGGTCCAGTTATGAAGATATTGGTTTTCTTTACATTGGATTATAATCCATCGTGAAGGACATAATCCTTGAGCTTTATCAGTAAGTGCTTCAAGATCTCTCCTCTTTCAGCAAGCAAGGTTGTGTCATCTGCATACCACAGGCTATGAATAATGCTTGCTCCAACCTGGATGCTGCATTCAGCTTCTCTGACTAGTTGCTCAGCATACAGATTGAATAAGTATGGTGAAAATACTTGACCTTTAGCCCACATCCTTCCTGATTTTAATCCACTCAATATTCCTTTTATCTGTTTGAATGACTGCTTCTTGGTCCATGTACAGGTTCCACAAAAGCACAATGAAATGTTCGGGAATTCTAAAACTTCTTAAAGATGTTCATAGTGTGCTATGGTTACCTAGTCTAATGTCTTTGTATAATCAATAAAACACAAGTAAGCATCTTTCTAGTATTCTTTGCTTTCAACAAGATCCATCTGACAGCAATGACACGGCCCTTGTCAGGTTCTTTTGTGAACCGAACTTTAATTTCTGGCAGCTCCTTGTCAATGTACCACTGTCACTGTTGTTTGATTATCTTCAGAAAAATTTTAATTGCATGTGATATTATTATTGGACAATTTCCTCATTTTATTGGTTCACCTTTTTTTAGGATATAGATAAATATAGATCTCTTCCAAAGACTGAACCCGGCAGCTGTCTTCCAAATTTCTTGGCAGAGATGTGTGAGTGTTTCCAGTGCTGCATTAGTTTTGTTGAAATGTTTCATTGGTTGTTAATCAATTACTGGAGCCCTGTTTTTTTACTAATGCCTTCACTGCAACTTGGACTTCTTCCTTAAGTACCATCAGTTCTTGATCATGTGATTATATGTTGACCAGTGCTTTTTAGCATAATGAATCGGTGTATTCCTTCCATCTTCTCCTGCATTGTTCGTTATTTTGCCTTTGTGACCTCAGATGTACCAAAGTATAATAAACATCCTGGGGAAAGTGGCTGACTTTTGACTTCGCATAGTGGAAAGAGAATCACTGCACCAGCATCATTTGCCCAAAGCCAATTCTATAAGGCTGAGGTCAGTCTTCCTTCCAGCCTCTAAATTTCCTTACCTCTTTTCTGATACCAGTTCTTCCTCATACAACCCTCTGTAACCCCCGTGCTTGGTTTCATAATTCATTGCAGTGGCCACACAGAACTCTTAGACAACACGGACAATGATAGGACTTATTAGAGAAGTTAACAGGTTACAAGTCAGGATCAGAAATATTCAAGATACAGTTCTTTCAGTCAGGATAATTACTTCTTAGCTGTGCCTGCACACATGCCTCATTTTGATCCTGACCTCTTAGCCAAGTGACCCTTTGGCATATGCCTTGCTCAAGCAATGCTGAATAGCTCTTTCAGGACCACCAATAAATGCCAAAGGGTTTACCACTCTGTTCTAAACTTCAGCCCCAAAGTGCTCAGCTATAGCACCCTGAGTCAGCAAAACTAGCTCCCTTATTAAGGTGCCTGAAGATACCTGACCCTGCAAGTGAATCACCTGGCTGAAGGCACACAGCTTTACTATCTCTGTTTGCTGAGAATCTCACCACTGTGCCTCATGCTCTACTGCTGGCCTTCCTCTGTTCCAACTCTAGTATCCCAGTTTTCTGTCCTCAGACCTAGGAGATTCAGCTCGTGGTTGTGGTTCCAAATGACACGCACCAGTTCTGGCTCTTCGCTTGATGGTAGTGAGATCCCCTTTTGGCTTCAGAGATGGTTTATTTTAAACCTAGAAAAAGAAGTAATTTAAACAGGAAAAGACTCCACATAAGAATTCTCACAAAGGAAGCAAAATGAATAACTTGTGTTTGCAGAAGGTGCTATTGTTTGCTCTGGATTCTCATAAGAACTTTAGTCTTGGAGAACAAAAGTGAGAGCCAGGGAAGGTCAATTTGAAAGGTATCACTAATCATGGTGCATTCGCTCTGCAGGTGAAAGATGGCCCAAAAGATGAGAGCCATTTTCTAATTCACTGGGGAGACAGAGAAAGCAAGTTAGCTCAAAATTGGTGAAAGGCTCTTAGAGTCTTAGATGATAATGTGATTGATTGATAAATAAGCATGAAGGAACTGTATTATAGAAGTTTTGTATATATTAGGTTGCAGATAACTACACTTGTATAAGTAGTTCATTTTCCCAAGCATCTATTAAATTATATTCTTTTAAATATAAACATATCATGTGGAAATTATAGAGATTTGGCTAAATGAATGAATCCAAATTAAGCAATTAGGAAATTCCCCAAATCAGGACATTTTATTGTCAAGATAAACATTTTTTTCATGGTAAAATATTCATTCTCATCAGTTAACCAAGCTTATGAAAAACACCATAATCATTCCTAAGAACTGTAATATTAATTATATTTTTAAAAATAATAAACTTTCAATTTTTTAGGTTTGTTATTGACATTCCAAAATATACATTTTTAGATGTGCCTAATTTGTTCAATTTTATTTCCAAACTATAGGCACTAGTTGATGTGCTGTCTTTAAGGTGACAGTTATGCGATTTCATCCTTGAAGCTATGTGTAAAATGTTTGTCAGAAATGCAACAGCATATCGGTACTCAGACTTTAAATTCTGGTTTATTTCTTTTCATTCTCTGTCTTCCACTCTCTTCCCTCTCACTCTCTTTCTCTGAACACTACCCTTATTGTTAATTACGTGAGGATTTCCCTCTTCTATTGCTTTTCTATAATTCAAAAATCGTGGGCATTTCACATCCTAAAATTTGACTCTGGAAATCACAGTCTTGCTCTGTCAGTTCTTGCTGCATCAGTATTTATATAAACACAGATTTTTTTTTTTTGGTTGCAATTCTGATAATAGGATGAAGTGTGTTTTGCATTGGTCATTAAAATAATGATTAAGACATTTTTATAGGAAACTGAAGGAAAAATAGAAAGATGCCTTCTTTGGTTTATTTATGTTCGGGCTGAGAAGTTTGCTTTGGAAATCTCTAAGGCTGTTGGCCAATGTTAGAAGGACTGTGCTTCTTTAAATCTTCAGGGAGATGCCCAGAGAGTTTGTAACAGTATTTCTTGGCCGGTCCTCCATCAGTGTATTGGAAACAAAATAACATCTCTTGGGTCTCAGAATCTTTTGGTGTAACTTTCCTCAAGGCAGTAGAATGGACCCAAGAGTCTCTTGACTTCTCCAAGCCAATGCTAGATTTTCAGGGAGCCAACTTCATTCCCATTTTGAAGAGGGGATGCTTGTAAGTTGGCCTCCTTTTGAACAGGATATTATTTTAGCTACATTAGCTTGCTTGTATTTTGGAGAGCTACATTTCTGCAGTACTGGGAGGAAAGTTTAAAAAAAAAACAGGAAAAAAATATCCTCTTCCATCAGATTCAAATGTTTTCCAGATCTACTAGTGGTAATTGACATAATTCATTTTAATGAGTTAGAAGTATTTGAAGAGCTTTCAGTGAAAACATGTGGAGCCACACTATAAATTCCTAGGCTTTTAGAACCCTCTCAGTCTCCAGTGTTTCTACATTTGCTGCATCCAGTAAACTGATAAACAAAAATGATTTATTGTGAAATAGTTATAAGTAAAGAAATGTCCTCTGAGGATACAATAATTGTTTTCATTTTCCTTTCCCTAGTGCCAGTAGTATAATAAAATGCTAATAGATGCAAATTATGCATGATCTTTAGTGCATACTAAAGAGGGACCATTTAAAAAAAACCAGGTACCTTTTGTTGGTAAGTACGCAGAGGAATATTGTTTCCTTTTTAAGCTCTTGTACAAACTGGGAAGGTTCCTTACGGGATTGTCAGTATTACAGGCCCACCTCCAGACCGCTGCAGTCAGACATTCCTGAGCAGGGGTAGAGGCTGGGTGCAGGAGGAGAGGAGGCAAGCAGAAACATCTTTGACTCCAAATGGTTCCATAAGGAAATCTTGGAAAGAAAAACAAACATCGCCCTGACACGACAGACACGGTGACTTAAAGGAGAGAAAATTGAAATACATGAAAAATCAATGAGGTAATAATTAAATTGTGGGCACACCATCCAGCAGACAGAACACTTCATGCATTTGGTAATGGAGCCCAGGAACCAAAGTCACTGGTAGTTAAAAGGGAGCAAAGAACAGCCGTCATTTTGCAGCTAATTTCATTGAGAGACACTAAAAAATACATACCTGCTACAGTAAAGCAGGATATTTATAGGAGGTTAAAGATACAAATTAAAGTCCAGGAGACTATACATTGCTGATTACCCAGCATTCTTAAATCAGTCCTCCTCAGTCTCACACCTGGGGTCTCAGCTGCAGCATAGCTGTCATTTACGCTATCCATGGCCCACGATTGATGACAGTCATTCGCTGATGAAGCTGTATACATCATTTCTGTCCGAGCTGCACTGGCCAGATGGACCCTGACCATCCATCGCCTGTCAGGGACGCATCTGTTCACACTGCTGCTCGGGGTACTAACAAGTCATTGGCTTTCCAAAAGGAGAGTGTCAGCTGGATAGGGCACAACATAAAAACTGGTCTCTGGTTTTCTTTTTTTTCCACCCTTATCAAGAAACAGGTTTTCCCCCTCCCTAAAAGAAAAAAAAATGCATTGCATGAACCCAAAAAGAAAAGTCTCTCTAATAGTGGGAAGACTCCAAAAATCAAAGACACCTTATCAAGTTAATGTTGTTAAGTCATTTATTATAATTATAATGGCAAGTGGGTTTTCTTTCTTAAACTTATTGTTGCTGGTGATGGTGTTTTAATAAAGCAGAATCCATTCAAGATTATGATATTAAGATATTTTGGTGTAGTTCCTAAGAGTTTCACTCAAGTATTTGAGTGAAAAAACATTGTGTTTTGTTTGGAAAGACCCATATTAATTTTATTATTTGCTTTGTTTCTTTGTATGAAATACATGTTTTCTTTAGATAAGATACATGCAAAGATATTTCCACCACAAGTGCATGATTCTAACCAGTAGAGAGTTCAAGTTTGACAAAAGTCATATTATCATTTTGAATTAAGAGGAATTCAATGAATTATTGTCATTTTTTTTAAAAAAAAGGTTTTTTAGAAGGAAAGTAGTACTTATCAATAGGGTGAAGTAAAAACTATGTTTTAATGAATCTAAGCATTTCCCATACATATATTATTTCATTTATTCTTCACATCCCTCTTCCTCCCATTTTATAGATCAGAAGCGTTAAAGGACACACATCTAGTGTTGGTGGAAGAGGTAGATTTGAATCAAAAGTGGGTATGACCCAAAAGCCCACAGATACATTTCTTTTCTCCCTTAGTGTCCAAATGGTCTTCAACAGGGATTAGAATATTTCTTTCAACCCAGTAACCTGGCCTAACAGAAAAACTCCCTGCCAAGGAGTTACAGCCTCAGAAATGTACAAGGTAGAACCGACCATGGAGTTTTCTAAGGTGATATCTCTTTCTGGTAGTAGAAACCCACTAGTATTTTTGGCAGTTTAACTAAATCCTTGCTTTTGACATAAAACAAAAATATTTTGAAATTTCAAAATGTTCAACAGAAGGGATGAGTTTAAGATTGGATAACTAAAACCTTCCCTTTATGAATAAAAGTGGAATGTCAATGTAAAATCTCCTTTCATATATGAATACAAATTAAAGGATTTTTAATCAATGCATGTAAAAATATTCTTAAATGGATGAAAGTGTATAATCTACTCAGAAGCACTTCAGAGAAAGCAGTGCACATGGAATGAACAGCCTTTAACAGTTGACCACAGCAGAGGCTAATAATGTCAGAGACTAATAAATATGAATGAGCATGGGTGTTCTTAGAGAGCTTGAGCATGCAGTTTGTGTGTCAGTGCATGCTTAAAAGAAGATATCCTGTCCTATATTGCTTGAATTTCCCAATTTAGATGTTGGAAAACCTTTACTTTGTTTTCATCACTGGAAATTGTAGTTTACATCTTTTGGTGAAAACTTACTGCAAAAAAAAACAGTTTTAATGTTATTGGTGGGAGCCTGATAAAGTGATGGAGGCCATTGTCAAGGTCAGAGGGGATGTATTTCTATACTGGCAAACCAAGACACATTGTTGAAAAATATGAGTGACTATAAAACCACATTTTGGCTATCTGCTTTGGCAGCAGCAAGAGACCTACGGGGAAATGTCTCCATAATTCTCTAGTTTGGCTTCATAAATTGGCAAATCACATGGATTTCCGTGCTACAAGTACTTTAAACTCCAATTAATTTACCCTGCTTTCTTTCCCATGCTTTTTCCTTCCTGTAGAAATTGGGTAAAATCGTGAGACAAAAGTAAGTCTCCAGATGTGTTTTCTACTGTCTTGAAACTTAAGTACATATATCTTTACAAAAAGAGCATCAACAATTATTTACAGTGTATCAGTATAGGCCGGCTGCCAGGCTCAGTTTCTCTTACATTCAAATATGAATGATCTCTTACTTAAATGGATTTTAAATTGCAAAGTGGAGAAGATAATATACAAAAAGAACTATAAACCAGCAAAACGGTCGTTAAATGTGGTAGTTATAAAATTGTTTGTCAATTTGAGGATTAAGATTGTAGAGGTAGAGTCTAGTTTGTCAATCATTATATAGACAATGAGGCCTGTGTGTGGGCATGACTTCCCCCTGAGGATCTGGGATTCCTGTATTTCCTCTTTGGAGGTGGGAGACATTTCTCTCTCTCCACTCACTCCCTTGGAGATGCTCTACCGACAAGACACATGGCACTATGCTGATAGACCCCGTGCCCTGGGAATTAGTGGAGCCACGTGGAGACCCCTGCCAGCGCTGAGATTCTTACTGCGCCACTGGATCCAAAGACTTTCTACCCACTGGACGGTGATCGTCCAGCATTCAGTGTCATTGGATGTGTTTCGTGAGCCTGAAAAAGTCCTTATAGACTTGTATCAGACATATGAGCTTATATCAGATTTATGGGCTTGGACTGGACTGGTTTGGTATGCTTTCTAAATGTACAATTAATTACCCTTTATATAAAACTCTCTCATACATATATGAGTGTCCATGGATTTGTTTCTCTAGTCTATCCAGACAAACACATGAAATCATATACAATTTCAAAAAGGTATTATAAAAATTGAGAGGGGATTATTTCCGTGTGGGATGGTTCAAATACGCATTAGCAAAGAGGTTATATTTGAGGCTGTCTGGGCCCATAAGGGCTTACAGTCTGAGAAGCCCTCCAGAGGGCAGCTGAGCATTGGCATTGACTTGGTGGTGGACAATCTGCTGGCGATGGGAATATCTGCAATGAGCCTTGAACAATTGAGACTAACTTGTGTTAAGCAAGCTGTGCTGAAGCTGAGAGAACAGATCTAACAAAACCCTGAAGGTTGGAAGATCAAAGCAGTAAAAGCGAGTACCCTAATTCATCTGAATCTGTAACAGATGGCATACTTGAGGTGGTTTGTTAATTTTCTCAAAGTTTGTGCAACAGTGACTGAATGAATAAGCATGAGATATAGCTTGGAGCATCTTACATAGGAGTTGGATTATATAGGTCTATCATAATAAAACAGAAAGGCAGAACACTGCCCCCCGAAGAGATGTACATCACCTCACCTAATTCCTGGAACCTATGAATATGTTACCTTCAATGGAAAAAGGAACTTTGTAGGTGTGATTCCTGTGTCGCCCTTTATGTAGCTGCTATCTAATCATGAGTTCTTGAAAGTTAAAGCACTTCAAGTCTGTGGTCAGAGAGGGATGTGACTGGAAGAGGCAAGTGTGAGAGAGAGGCAACATTCCTGGCTCTGTAGAGTGTGTATGGCCGGATCAATACCAGGCCAGCTTCTAGCAGCAAGTGACCTTGAATCTCTCCCACCCATGCAGAGCTGACCAGAGCTGGCTGAAGCAACTAGCAGCAAGTGTCTTTGAATCTCCCACACACACCTGCGGAGCTGACCAGATCTGGCTGTGTAACCTGTCAGCAGCTTTGTAAGTTTTCTCTTTCTTTTACTCACAGCCCATTTTGCTCAAGGCCCATTTTGTTCACGGCCAGTTTGGCTCAGTGCCCGCTTTGTTCTCTGCCCTCCGCTCTGCACCCAGCACGAATATAACCGGAACCAGGAAGACACCTTACATTCCAGAAACCCGGACATACCTGTATCTCCCAATCACTTACTACTTTACCTTATATGGACTCAAGGCAGCCTAGTCACATGTTCTCTGGCCATATAAGCACCACCCCTGTAGCCCGGGGTGCCACTCCCTCGGCCCGGATACTGTGGACCGTGGGACATCTCCCAGGCTGGGTTTTTCTCCCCAATAAAGCTTGTTTGTTCTAAAACAACTGATTTGGTTTCTGGCGTCTCTTGACTATCTTATAGAGTGGAGGCGCAAGGGCGCATTTACTGTCACTTTCCAGCCAAAGCCTCCATAACGTTCATCAAATGACATTTTTTCTCCAGGGACTTCAGTAAGAAGATGGGGGAAGATACTGACAGGATTCACCTGTGAGTAATTGTTTACAGGATTCATTGGTGTGCCATCCTCTGGGTATAAAATGAACCCTCTGAGAATCATGGGAGCTGATGTTGCTATCAACAAGAGCCAGGCGTGGAGCAGTTACTCTGGACTTCAATATGCCTGCACAATAAATCTTCTTGACCCAGAAGACAGCTGTGCCATCAGAGGAGCAGCAGCAGAGCCAGGAGCCAGAGCGCAGAAGAGTGGTGGAGCCCCCAGCTCTCAGAGCCAGTAAAGCAGGGCTTTCTTGCTGAGCTCTGGCTTGTAGAGTGGAGTGCCTGTGGGTACTGCTTGGGGGAACTCAGCTTGCTGGTCCACAGAGATGAAGCCAAGTGCCTTCAGGCTGAGTCTTACTGCAGTGGGGTGCCTCTGGGCATTTGCTTCAGGGAGCTGGATTTGCTGGTCATGTGGAGCTGGAACTGAATGTCTTTGGGAAAAAGTTTACAGAGGAGTGTCATGCCCTTTGGGGTATTTATTAGCAGCCCTGAAAGGACTGTATCCTGAGCATTTCTCAGGATATGCAATACAACCTCTTAACTTCCTTAATAAACCCTTTAATCATGCACATCAGTTGTGAGATCTATGTGGCCATTGAATGTTAGAACCTGGATCTAAATGTAAAGACTGTTGTTGGAATGACAAAACACACCTAGAGGGAGGGAGGGCCCTGGGGCAAGAATGTAGACCCTCAAGAAGCTGGAACAGTCAAGGAAATAGAATTTCCCCCAGAGTCTTCACAAAGGAACATAATCCTGCTGAAACCTTGATTTTATCCCAGCATGACCCATGTCAGACTTGTGACCTACAGAACTGTTGGATAATAAACCTGTGTTGTCTTAAGCTGCGATCTTGTGATGATTTGTTAGGCAAGTGATAGAAAGTGAGCACAACTATTCTGTGTTGTTTGGGCATACCGCAATGTACGGGGGCTCTCAGGATATTTTCAAGGATCATATTGCCACCTAGGAAGTTAATGTGGAAGATGCTTATCTGAAATTTTGTGCTAAGGAAAACTACAAAGGTTTATCACAATGATTCTGTGCATGATTAAATTAAGTACAATGCTAAAATGAGTGTGGCTTAAATTGTGTTTACTTCTAAATAGTGAAATCCACACCAAATATGGATATTACTCATTGATCATCAAGACCTAGTTTGGTTATTGTTACAGTCTTGCCATCTGCTTTGTTTTTGATAAGCTAGGCTTATTAAATAACAAAATAAATGTGATTAAAAAAAGTAAATTATTAATTCAGGAGTTGTGAAACTGTATTCTTCAGAAGAACATGGCATTTTTGATCACCTTAAAGTGCATTAAGTTTTATTTGTGATGAAACCAATATAAAAAAGGTATAAGGCTAAGAATCTATCCGGTGATTTAGGAAAGACATGCGGCTATTCCAGAGATTCAAAATTTAAGAATTATTTTTCTTTTGCTGACAATTTTCCATAAAAATCAGGAAAATATTACACTGACAAAAAATAATACAAAACTGTGTGCAAATTATTTTTCATATGTAAATTTTGCTATAGGATACAGAATAAGTGGTTGGGTGGAAGAAATAAGAGATTATACATTAAAAAAAATTAAATCACTACGTGATATCAACATTGCATCAGCAAGACTTTGTCTGAGTTTTCCGGCAGTGGTCTTGTCAGCACCGCGCAGAGCTAGCAGGTTCAGAAACCTGCCTTGGGTTTCATTTGCTGTACATATTGTTTGTTATGTTGCTTTTCACTTTCAAGTCCATCCTGAGGGGATTTCGTTTTTAACTTTGTCTCACGCAGGATTCAATTCCACCATCCAATTATCTGCCTCTTCACCTCCGAATTGCCAGCTACCTCCTAAGAGGGAAAAACACGAGATCAAGTCAACAGTGCAAGACTTCGAGCTCCAAGAGATGGACTGTGTCGCAAGACTTCCCTGCTGCTCCAGAGGTGCAGTCTGAACCCTTGGAGAAGTGTGGGGCCGACAGGGATCTGGGGTGGCCACGGTTAATCCCATGTGGAAATAAGGACTGTACCCAATCACAAATGGCAAATGACAACCTTAAACCAACAGCATTTCTTTTGTGTTTGTCAGCACCAATTTGAAAGGTTGGTTGGGCACAGATTTTACTTAGCCTTGGTGTCCCAGAGAGGAGTGAGGAAGCAGTTAAAAAAAAAAAAAAAAAAGCTTGTTTGCTTCCTTTATGTAAGCCCTTTAATCTCAAGGGTCTTCCTCTTTTTGTGTGTGGATGCCTCTCTACTTTATCAAGCATGCATTTTGCTCCATGGACTGATCCCTTCTTATAGCATGTCTAAAGTACACAAGACAAAGTCTCATTATCTTCCCTTCCAAGAAGCATTCTGGTTGTACTTCTTTCAAGATAGATGTTTTTTTCTTCTTCTGATAGTTCATGGTACTATTTAATATTCTCTGCCAAAACTATATTTCAAAGACCTAAATTCTTCTTTGATCTTCAATATTCATTCCACAGCCTTCATAGACACATGAGAGAATTGAAACTATAACGGATCATATGCACTTAATTTTTCAATGACTTAAAAATTGTTTCACATATCATACAATTTAATCATTCAATCCTATTAAGAGGTGTGAAATCATCCCTATAATAAATTTCAAAACATTTTCTTCTTGTACTCATGGTTGTTAGCTCATTTCTTCCCCTACTTTTCTGCCATATCCCTAGGCAATTATCAATCCAGTTACTGTCTCTATAGATCTACCTATCCTGAATTTCATATCTAGAGAAAATCATATAAAACACAAACAGGAAGCAATAAAAAATAATTAGATAAAACAGAAAATCTTCAATAAAAAAGCAAAAAACATTTAAAAATAGCCTTTAAATGAGTCAAAAGGGACATCAAATGATAACATATTACATTTTAACTACATCTGCTATAATAGACTTTACAGTGCTCTCTTTCTGACATCAAAGTTAATCACATACCTGGACTGTGGTCAGAATTCACCAGAGGCTTAATTCATGTGGGGACTCTGCAAATGGATTTTGGGTCTCCACTGTCATCCATAGCCTTCTGCAAACTGGGTGTTCACAATTTCAGCTCTTATCCCATTCTCTCCTTCAGATTTGGATTATATTATTTACAATCCTAGGATCACAAATGCTGGTGTGCTTCTTCCATGTGGACTTAGTTGATGCTTCACTTTGATGGCTGCTTGTTTGAAGACAAGCCTTTAAGACACCAGGTGCTATTCTTTCTGGGTGCCATCTGGTTTCTTCAGCACTCTTTTCTATAGCACCCATATCTTCAGTGATCAAACAGGGTCATGTCATAAAAACTAATTGTTTTTAGATTGGGGCTATAATTAAGTGTGAGCCCAAATTCATTCATATATCGATGGTTTATACATCTCTCTGGTTTACTTTAGAGACATCATGTTCAATTTATGAAAGAGAACATTATAAATCACCCCCATGGAACATACAGTGAGTCTATTGATAGTGTCATTAATTCAGCCATTGATACAGAATTTAAAACACTGTTGAGAAAATGAATTTTTACATATACAAATCCCTTTAGATAAATCCATAATACATGAATTTCTGACTGAGCACTTTTAGAAATATTTATTTTAATTTATTATTAATTTGGAGTTAATACATGCCTCATTCCATAGTCCAATCACTTGACTGGACACTCTTTACACAAACAAATGGATTTGGTGATGGGGCAAAACTTTCAATAACACTCATTCACAAAGGTAGAACCATACCTGCCAGATTAATGTATGTCATAGGAAAACAAGGAGTGCATTAAGATGGTAAATGTATGGTAGTCCAAGGCTACCATGCATTGGGCATCCTCAAAGCAAGGGATCCAAACCAAAGTCCAATGATTGCTAATTCCATAACCTTGGGATAGCAATCTGCTTCTTCTCACACTAAGGCATTTGAACCTCAAGTCCAAGGGAGTGTGCCAGTTCCTTAAATCTGTTACAGGTAAATTTGTGATAAAGCCCAATTTGCTTAGTAGGGTTTTCACATTGAGTCCTTCTGTTGTGGCTTTTGAAGGATGTTGTGTGCCTCAAAAAGACAGAGTCAAAAATTCCAACTCCATATAACACATGGCCTACATCACAAAGGGCTGGATAGAAACTAGGCCAAAAGTGTCCAATTAGGAACATGGTACTGGGTGTATTCTCCACTAAGGTTTGGTTGCTCCTTCTGGTTTACTCACCAACAGAAATGTAATTACTTTCCTGAGACATATATGTCCCCCCAACTCCCCATTGGACTTGAATTTCCCTTATCACTCTTGAGGGAGTATCTGTTGATTTGGCAAATATCTTTTTTCAAAAATATAAATGGAAACATTATGCACATGGGCCTCACCACATGGATCACAAAGGAATAAATTGGCTGCATTTCTGGAAAGAGAATCACAGGACCATTAGCCAAAACCACACTAGGATCTGACTGTGGAACAGACCATCTGTTGTTCACCTGTAAATTACGATTGAAGCGGAAGACATTTAACACATCCACATGGCCATAATATGACCGTAATGAAATCCCATCTGAATGTAGGGGCCACCTCCTGCATAGGATGGATGCACCATGCACAGAAATGAGAAAATCCAATCAAAGTTGTGGGGTCACATCTTCGAAGACAGTAAAATGTCACTTAAAAGCTAAGAAAGGAGCAAAGAGCACAGTGGATTCAGAACCAGCTCTGAAAGTTGCTCTTGTTGAGTAGCCAACATGAATGGACCAAATGATGACAGGAAGAGCCGAACAGAAAAGGTCAAAAGGCAGCTCAGAACAAAAGTCAAGTATTATAATGAACTTTGGAAGGCCTACAGTTAGTAAATCATCAGCCAAGAACACACTCAGCATATCTAGAGATGAAAGACTTGAATAAGCATATCAATCCTCAAGTGGAAACATTGAAAGATTATACATATGGGCAAAATAAAGAACAATGCAAGAAGCTTCAAAGGAAGATGGAGGAAAAAAAGTCATTGTACCAAAAATAATTGGTGACAATCAACCATTTAAAGAGGTAGCATATGATCAAGAAGCAATGGTACTGAAGGAAGAAATCTTAAGCTACAATGAATACATTATTGTATTCTAGAAATTGATGGGACCTATAGAACGGTTTCAACACACTGATGAAGTACTGAAAGTACTCACCTGTCTGAGCTAGGAAATTTGGGCAATAATTATATGGCCAACTGGCCATAAGAAATCCATGACTGTGCCCATTTCATAGAAAGAGTAACCAACAAAATGTAGAGCTTATCAAATAATATCATTGCTATCACATGCGATTAAAAGTTTACTGAATAAAAGTTTAAAAATTCAAGCTGGAGTCAGAAGAGGCCATGGAACAAGGGATATCATTACTGATATCAAATGGATGTTGGCTGGAAGTAGTGAACACCAGCAAGATTTTTACTTGTGTTTCATGCACTATGCAAAAGCATTTCCCTGTCTGCATCATAAAAAATTATGTGTAACATTGCACAGAATGGGAGTTCCAGAACATGTCATGCTGCTCATGTGAAACCTGTATGCAGACCAATAGTCAATTGTTCAGATAGAACACTGGGACACTGAATAATTTAAAATCAGAATTGAATATTTTCACCATACATATTCAATCAGCATGCTGGGCAAATAATCTGAAGACCTAGATCATAAAAAGAAGAATGCAGTATCAAGATTAAAGGAAGGCTCCTTAACAATCCTTGATATGCAGATGTCACAACCTTGTTTCTTAAAATGAAAGAGAACCCAAGGTACCTGATGATGAAGACCAAAGCATGAAACCTTCGATATGTATTTCAGCTCAGGTAAGAAAAAAGGAAAAAAGAACCACAACTGGACCATAGAAAACATTAGAGTAAATGGATAAACAATTGAAGTCAAGGATTTCATTTAACTTGTATTCGCAGTCAACATTCATGGACGCAACAGTCAAGAAATCAAATGATGTATTACCCTGAGAAATACCTGCCCATGACCTCTCGATTTGTTAACGAGCAAAGATGTCATTTTGAGGACTAAAGTGTGCACAAACCTTGGTATTTTAAATTTTTTTCTTTAAATCATTTTATTGGGGGCTCATACAACTCATCACAATCCATACATACATCAATTGTGTAAAGCATATTTGTACATTCATTGCCCTCATCATTCTCAAAA
>NW_022103900.1:10901026-10923253 GCF_000313985.2 Echinops telfairi
GCATTCCATGATGCTCACCTCCCTGACACAATCGCTGAAGACAAAGTGGGTGTATAAACAAATGTGGTGAAGAAAGCTGATGGAGCCTGGCTATCAAAAGATATAGCATTTGAGGTCTTAAAGGCTTGAAGGTAAACAAGTGGCCATCTAGCTCAGAAGCAACAAAGTCCACATGGAAGAAGCGCACCAGTCTGTGTGATCACGAGATGTTGAAGGGATGAGGTATCAGGCATCAAAGAGCAAAAATCATATCATTGTGAATGAGGGGTATGCGGAGTGGGGACCAAAAGCCCATCTGTAGGCAACTGAACCTTGGTATTTTCAATCACCTCATGTACCTACGAAGACAGGACAACAAATAAGGAAGAACAAAGAAGGATTGGTGGGTTTGAAATAGGGTGGTGTTAAAGAATTTTGAAAGTGCCATGAACTGCCAGAAGGATGAAAAGAACACTCTTTGAAGAAGTACAACCAGGATCCTTCTTAATAGGCAAGGATGGTGAGACTTTGTCGCATGTGTTTTGGATATATTGTCAGGAGCTTTCAGTCACTTGAAAAGGACATCATGCTTGGTAAAGTGGAGGGTCAGGAAAAAGAGGAAGCCCCTCGATGAGATGTAATGCCACAGTAGTTACAGCAATGGGTTCACACATAAAAATATCTGTGAGTCTCACACAAGATCAAGCAGGGTTTCATTTGGAGATCCATAGGGCTAACCTTAGACGAGGTCTTCTAGAGAAGCAAAAACAGTGATGCTTGCATGTGTACGTGTGCCGGTTGATGCTGATTCACAGTGACCCTATCGGACAGAGAATTGCCCCTGTGAGTATCAAAGACTGTAACCCTGTATGGGAGTAGAAGGCCCTGTCTTTGCCTGCTGGAGTGGCTGATGGTTTCAAGATGCGGACCTTGTGGATTGCAGCCCAACATGTAACAACGACGCCACCAGGAGTCCTATATATGTATATAGAAAGATAAATTTATGTCAAGAAAATGACTCACACAGTTGTAGAAGTGAACAAGTCAAATCCAAGTTCTGGAAGTTTCTAAATCCATGGATCAGATATTAAGCTCCAGGCTAGCCTTCTCTGAACTCTCATAGCTAGCGATGAATCTAAGATCATCAGGCCAGGCTTGTGGATGCAGGGCTGAATCAATCCAGGTTGGTGGGTCAGGTGGCAGGTATCTGACAATTCCCAGCACCTGCAGCTGAGATGGCAGCATCTGCAGCTGAGATGGTAGACTTGACTCACATCTAAAGAACTGTAGGTGGATGCATCAGATGCATGATCCAGACCCAAGAAAAGCAAAACAAGTTTTCCCACTGTTCTTACATTGGAAGGAGGACAGACCCCAGAGGATAATTGCTATTGATTCTCTCTGAATAAGGCTGTCTTATTCCACTCTAATGGTATCTTATTATATGGAGAATTACAACTGATTGGTTGTGTTTACATTGTGTTAGGTTGTGAGGGATTACTAGGAGTTAACTGCCCAACCACTGAGCTGACCCATCTAAGGTTTTAACACAAAATCTTAAAGATTACAGGCTCCTATGCATCAAAGAAGGTACACTGGTGGCAGGTGGAGTTACATGTTGGGCTCTTAATTATAAAACGGGAAGTTCAAACCCACCAGCTTTTCCACAGGAGAAAGACAACGTTTTTTGTTTGCATAAAGATTTATAGCCTCAGAAATCCATAAGGGTAGTTCTACCCTGCTCCTTAAGGCTACTATGAGTCAGATTCAACTCAATGATGGTGAGTTATTTTATTTTTTTTTTTATTTTCCTAAGTTGAAACTGACTTAACAGAAGCTAACAACAGCCATGCAGACTGAAGGCTGTAGCCATTATCTTCAACACTTGCTTCAAATTTTCTTCACTTGGGGCAAGCAACGGCGTGTCTTTGGCATATTGTACCTTGCTAATGTGTTTTTATATATTTCTGATTGCATAGTCTAGTTTCTAAAAATATTTGCTCAATATACTCAGTAAACAGATTTTTAAAATATGATGAAATTACACAACATTGATATATACCTTCCTCAATATGAAACCATGCAGCATGCCCTTGTTCTTTTTGAACAATTGCCTCATGGTCTGTGAAGCAGAGTCCAGTTAAGCAAAATTAGGTGTTCTGGAAATCCCATACCCCACAAAGTTCTCTAGCACCTTTGAATAGTCCAAACATAGGCCAACAACTTTCTGATATTTTCTACTTTCAGCCAAGATCTACCTCAAATCAGCATTGATAGGCCTCATTTCATACCCTCTGCTGAATTCAGCTTGAATTTCTGTTGGCTCTTTGTCAATGTAATATTAACCATTTTCTAAGTGTCTCCAACAAAAATTTACTTGTGTGTGATATTTGTGTTGTTAAAAAATGTCTGCATTTTGTTTTAGCATCTTTCTTTGGAATGGGCACAGATCTGGATCTCTTCCAATTCATTGACCATGTTGCTGCCTCTTAAGTTTCTTGGCATAAACGAATGAGTGCCTCTGTTTGTTGAATCATTTCAATTAATGTCATGTCAAAACTTGGATTCTTGCTGATTTCCAATGACTTCAGTGCCTTGGAATTCTTCCTTGGAATTCAATACCATCAGTTCTTTATCAAAACCATATATAGCTGTGTATTCCTTCTCTGTTCTGTTGATTATTCCTGTTTTGTTCAATATTGTGCCAGCAGAATGCTTCAATATTGCATCTTGAAACTCAGATTTCTTTTGTTTAAGTTATTTCAGCTTGAGGAATTCTAAATGAGGAATGCTTAAAATTTGGTTTTCTAACTCCAGATCTTTCTACATTTTATTATAATACTGTACTTTTGACTTTTTCAAGCTGCCCTCTGAATATTCTTTTCAACTATTTTATCCCATAATTCCTTACCATTGCTTGGGCTTCTTTATATTATTTTTCAAGCTTCAGAATTTTTCTGACATCCATGTTGGTCTTTTATCCTGTAATTTTTAATGAACTTTTTTGACTACTTCATGTATGATGTTCTTTGTGTTATCCCAAAATTCCTGTGACTATATCTCATTAATATTCATGAGTTCAATCTGTTCTTGAGATGGTCTCTAAATTCAGGTAGAATAAATTCAAAGCCATTTAAATATTTTCTTTAATTAACTTATCTTAAGCTCTATTTAGGGAACATATGAGGTGACTCTAGGGAAACCTCAATTGTTTTGGATCCAGGACATGCGGAATACTTAAGTCATGCTTATGGAAAGCTTGTTAAAATTTTTAAATTACACTATAAGTAACATTCAGATCTTATTTATCATAGCTAATGAATTTATAGACGTTTAGAAAGATTAATTGTAAAAGTCTTCATTCCAGTTAAAATTGTATATTTGGGAGAAAAATAAAAAGACATCTCCCAACTGATACATGTTTCGATGATAAAATGATGAACCAAAACTTGAGAAGAATGTTCTGCAGAAAATAAAAACTGGACTGGAGACTAAATAGTTAGAAATCTGTAATTCAAATAATTTGTAAATTTGATTGGTGTTTGTATTAGGATTTTCTGATGAGCAATTACTTTCCCCATACTACACTTTAGTTTCTTAATATCATTTCCCCATTTTTACCCTGGGCATCACCAATGGCCTTCTGATAGAAGGTTTCTTTTTATATTGTGGGCTGCATTTGCTCTGCCAGCAACCAACTGGTTAGACTCTGCCAATTCATTGGGACCAATCCAGTGGTCAGCTTGCCAATGTGTTGGGAAAGATCCAGAAACTCTTTGGAAGTAGCCTAGCTTTACCTGAAAGAATGCTGGCAGTTAGGATGAAACAATTCTCTGAGCAGAGTTTAACAGCCCACAGAAGTAGGTCCTAATGAGTCCTCTGCTGGCTAAGGCTCAGGTGACTTCAGAGCAGGTTGATGATCAGTGTTCAGCAAACCACTGAGATAAATCCACAAGGACAATTTCAATCATCAGTTAATAGAAAAAGACATCCCTTTAAGAATTAGCAACGCTGTATAGATCTGTAAGAATTCTTGACAGTTTTGGCGAACACACTAATTGTGTCTTTTCCATTTTTTTTTCTATTTGTTGCAGAAGAGCACATTAAGATCTTGTTAGGCTGAGTCCTCTAGAGAAACAAAACCAAGGTACTCGTGTATAAATATAAAAAAATTTAAGTCAAGAAAGAAATGGATATCAAGAAAGTAACCCCCATCATTGTGAGCAGGCAAGTCCAGTACATGGGTCAGATGCTAGCTGGAGCCCCTCCCTGACTCAGGCAGCTGCCAACTAATGAACCAGGAAAATGATGCATGTAGTTGGGAAAATCACAGGCCTGGGGAAATAGAGTCAAGCTAATCCAAGACAGAGAACATGTCAGGCTACTGAGAGTTCCCAAATGTCTGAAAGCCATGTAGGATCCAGGTCGGCAGGAATAGGAAGACTAGGATTCCTCATAATGCCTTTTGATGATCATTGTGTTAATCTGGGTCAACTAGAGAAACAAACCCACAGAAACTCACATACGTATAAGACAGAGTTTTAGACAGAGGGTAAGTGTACATTCAGAAAGCATCCCAACCCAGTCCAGTCCAAGCCCATAAGGCCAACTTAGCCCATATGTCTGACACCGATCTACAAAATCCTCCTCAAACTCACAAAACACACACAATGATGCCGAATGCAGGACGATCACAGGCCAGTGGGTAGAAAGTCTTTGAATCCAGTGGCAGTGTAAGCATGTCAGCATTGGCAGGGGTCTTCTCGCAGCTTCTCCAGCACCCAGGGCTGCATCAGGGTAGGTCCAAGTGACTTCTCCTCAGGGATGTTTCGCAGGAAGTGAACCTTGCCAGCTAAGGCAGCTGTACACTGGTCTGACCATCAGAGAGCAAGAGACCAGCGAACCAGAAGGGCGAGGCTCACCGAGCCATCCATCTCTCCACCCTTCAATCAATCCCACATGTGTTCATCAGCCAGGTTGGCAGCATGAACCTCAACTATCTCAACCATGAAATAGACTACATCCAAAAGGAGGGGTCTTCAGTCTGTGACCCCAGGGAGAGGTTGCCAAGTTGACACAAAATTTAACTACCACAAAGATGACACAGAAATACAAAATCAATAAAAATTGTATAGCTTATAAATGATATTTATTTGTTAAATTTACACTTTCATAATACAAGAGGGCTTCAAAGAGCCTGTGGAAAATGGAATTAAAAGATAATTATATTTTTCATGAACTTTTTGAAGCACCAAGTTACCTTATTGTTTTCTAACATTAGGTATAGCCTGAAGATAACTAGTACAGAAATAAGTTTGACTTACATTTTTATCTTCTGATATTTTAATGCTTAATAGGGGGGATTGGAAATAGATATAATACATAAGTGAATTAATTTTATGAATAAATAGCTAATCAGTATTTTTAGAAATAAAAAAAGCAAGAAAACATTTAAATGCCAATTTAGTTTTCAAATTAATTTAATTGTGTTTCTTTCTGGGTTAACACACTATTGATTATCAATTAATTATCAATAATGAAGAAAAGCATTCTTAACCTTTTATTGCTGCCCTAAAAAGTCTATTTCCTCATTTACTTGCCTACTTATATGAATTAGGATTTAGCAATCTAAAATTTATAATCTATACTACTAATAGGTACATATAAAATAATATAAATGAGACGTCAAGAAAATATAAAATTTAAATATTACAAAAAATAAATTGAATTTCCTTTGAATTTAAAAAATAATTGTAATAAGTTTTTAAATTTGAAGTGTAGTTTAATTAGTAGGTTATAGCTGATGTTCAGTCCATAAAATAATGCTGACCCGTTAGCAATTTTAACTCAAAGAGCTTATAAAAAAAGTTTTAGAAGAAATATAAGACCAATTCTTTTCTTGGCGTCTTAAATATGCTTAAATATACTTTGATTGTAATTTATTTCATTCTTAATCATGAATTTTCAAATAAGTTAAAGAAGTGAGTCAGACTCGTCTAAACTCAAAACACTTATAATTTGATAATGTATTCTCAAAGTAACTAGAATTAGCTAACTTTGATGCAAATAGTTAAAAGAAAAAAACAAACAAAACCTGACACTTCTACTAACCCTTAGAGGAATCAAGAAAAATGTAGGCTTGAGACAAGGAAAATAATAGTTTCTATTTGTAAAATGCTCTTACGAGTGTGTGTGATATCATATTACTGTGTTATTTGCTCTAAACAATGCTAACACACATATACTGAAGAGGTTTAAGCTTTATCTGTACTGAAGCTATCAAAAGCTTGGAATAACACTCTTTTAAAGCAGCCAATCTTTAAGGTCTTTATTACAAAAAGCAAACTAGTAATGGGCCTTGCTATTTTCTCCTCAGTGTTTTGGTGGAAAACTCTTACATTTTGGGACAAGGGCACGGTACATTGTGATTTGATGGCCCTCAGGAAAATCTGTTTACCAGCTGAAAATTATATTATGAGGTAATAACAGAGTAAAATTTACAATGCTTGCAAAACATGTATTGATATTTAATCATGCTGGTGTTTAAACAGCTGACCCTCTGAAATTTTACACAAATATTGGATTTTTATGGTATAATTCTGGACATATTCATGGTCTCCTCCATATTACTTTTCAAATAACAGTATCAAAGTAGAATGAGTTTTATAATCATTCAGTAGCTAATTTTAAAATGTCAGCATTTGTGCTTTGTTTAAATAACTATACTGAAACTGGGATCCTATCACATAAAATATACTTAGACATTAGTCCCTTTGTTCTTTCATCACTTTAGAAGACAAAAAAACCCCGAATGACTATAAAACACTATGGTTTTAAATTAAATAGTGCATGATGTTCATACAGTGAACTGTAGTCCTTGCTTAAATATAATGATATTTTATAATCAAATTCATTTATCAAAAGTAATCAATAATCTTTTAGAAAGTATCTGCAGCTGACCATTTCAAGCACTGGAGACAGCTGGCCCTCTGTAGAGAAAAGGTAAGAGCCAGCGTAGCAACAATAAACCCAAGGCATGCTGCTCATATCTCCTTATAGTTCATAAAGTTGATTCTCATACATTTTCTCACTTACTCCACCTACCCACATTGTGAAAGACCTAGGGAATTATTTTATCCACACACGTGATGGAAGGAAACGTAAAATGACGAAAGAGCATTGCCTTACATAAGGCATAAGCAATCACTAAACTATAATCCAGTGGTTCTCAACCTCCCTAATGCCGCGACCCTTCAATACAGTTCCTCATGTTGTGGTGAGCCCCCAAACATAAACTTATGTTTGTTGCTACTTCATCACTGTAATTTAGCTACTGTTATGAATCATAATGTAAATATTTGATATGCAGGATGTATTTTCATTGTTACAAATTTAACATAAAGCATAGTGATTAATCACAAAACAATATGTAATTTTATATTGTGAAATATTTCATTCTATTTACAAATAAATGAAATTTTGTCTTGAAGCATGGTGGAGCACGGGTAACAGTCTTCACACCTGGTACTCCTATGTGGGTGTATCTGTGTCTGGGCGGACCCGCATGGAGACGGTTAGAGGAGCAGTGTCTTGGTTCCCAAGACCATCGGAAATGTGTGTTTTCCGATGCTTTTTGGCGATCCCTGTGAAAGGGTCATTCAACACCCAAAGGGGTCGTGAACCACAAGTTGAGAACCGCTGCTCTAACCCAAACCAAACCCATTCCTACTTGACTCTCAGGAACGACCTCCTGCCATGTTTGTAAACATCGCTGGTATATCTAGCTTTAGGCATCCTACTACCCAGCAAGCTCAGTGTACATGAAAGTAACCCTCCTCATGGTAAATCTAGCCAAAGGCTGAGGGATGCTTTGATTGTCCTGACTTGGACACATCCCTGTCTGACCTTGAGCCTAGTGCCCAACACCATCACCAGGGCTGTGAGGAGTCTGACTGGGGAGCCTGCATTCACTTGTTTTCTTGTGACAAGGTGGAGGGAAAATGTACTGGAGGGTGGGACCAAAGTGTGACACGATCTCCTGACTACCCTACAATGTCATGGAGGACTACTGTTTACATGTCACAAAGATAGTCATCAGACAGAAATGTAACAAATGCCTATTCCATTCTAATGATAGTACTAGGGAATATTTATTCAATTCAGTTGCACAGAACCTGAGCAGAAAGAGTTAGCACAGATCTGTTTGGTGCATAGGGCAGCAATGGTATCAACTGGCCTCCGAAGTGCTCCGTGTTGCTTATGTGAGAGGCACATTGTCAGTCCTGGAAACCATCTGTTGCAGAAGAACCAGAATCTAAACGATTCTTCCTTTAAACACACAGCCATCACGTGTGAACTTGCTTGTGCTGCCATCAATATTATATTTCTCTAATGCTCTAAATTATAGAATCTATACTTCTATCAACTCAGATCTGTATGTTCCATGTATTCATGTCAGATATTAGAATTTCATTTGCTCACATTTTATATCCTGAACACACACAGACACTTATGCTACAACTTACCTTGACCCTAATTTTCTTTTTTCTCAGATGAGTGGGCTATTCCTGCTGCCACCATTTATCATAACTGTTTTACTTTTTAGACTTCCATAATATGACTTCAACTTTTAACACTCTCTTGAAACTTTACTCTGGAGTTCATCTACTTCAGTGGCCCTATTTCAGTCGACAGTTTTCTTGATCATTAGCCCCACCTGCCCAGTTAATCAGCTTCTCCTCTGTTCTGTCGGCTTTCATTATGATGCTCCAGAATTTGACTAATTATCAGCTAACATGATGACCCAATTCACACTATCCTCCAAAGAAAGCTTGTTCATAAAATTCGTGCTGAGTCTCCTGTTTTAGAGCATGTTCTTCTGCAATCTAAACCTATCTTTTCTTCAAATCTCACCTCACAGTTTCCCAAAAGGGCTAGTCTGCAATAAGTTTTTATTTCACTGAATCATTTTTATGAACCACTCATTTTGAAACATCTATTACACAAGTACTATCTCTTTCTTGAGATTGTTCTCTTATTCTTTGAAAGTAACATCCTGTCATATCCTTAATTTATTCTCTTGATTATCCCTTAATTTTCTGTTGAGCACATCATACATACATTACAGAGCATTTTTAATTACATGTGTTCTCTAAATAAACAGGCTCAATATTTCTGTGAAGCCATGGAAATTTTTGTTGAAGTAGCAGAATATATTTTAAATTCAATGAGTTAAAAAAATAGAAAAAATAGTCAATTATGTAAATTAAACTCTCATGTCCCTAAATGAAAAATTTCTGGGAAAGAAAAGTGTGTAATGGCATATCTCAAGGGATGAATATGTTCCAGAAACATCAAAGAATAACACTTTAATCTTTAGAGCAATTAATACCCATTTCAAAAATTTAGCCCTCCAAAATTAATATTAGCATCACATTTAGAGGATCCTAATATTTTAACATTTCAATAAGATTTTAATAATATAAGAATAGTGTCACTATAAAAGGCAGTTTACATTCTGACTAATTCTCCCCAATTTAGAATTTCATATACAATAAAAATCTCCAGGATAGAAGATTAAAGGACACAAAGCATTTTAATTAAGAGCAAACATCCAAGCAAGAAATGATGCAACTCAAATTTGAGTTTTAATATCTCTAAATTTATGAATAGATATAAAAATTACTTCTGCCAGCCGAATACGTCTTATTGAATTGGGATTGAAATATAGCATTTCTTGGAACAATCAAGTTAAACAGATTTAAAGATGACAGGCCTTTCCTTGTCTAATGTTTCGACAACTGAAAAAAGGCCTGTTCATAATCTCTGTGCCTTTGCTGTGAAAAAAACACAACCTTCCTTGTTTCAAAGCCCAGCTCTTGAATTCCCCTCTTCTTCCTTTCCTGGTCCTGTGCACTGAAACTGTGGAACAAGTAGCTGTCTCTGGGCTGAGGACTTACAACTTCTGAGTGTCAGTTGTTCTGATTGGCTGCCCAACAATCCTCTAGAGTTGGTCTATTTCTTGTTATAGGAAACTGTATTTTTTGTTTATATTACATCTATAACTCATCAATGAAAATATACAATCGAATCATTCCAAAAGTGAATTTCATTTGCTGTCATCTTATATAGCACTTTCATTTTCGATAAAACCATATCACTTTCTCAATTTTCTATGATCATGATCATAAAGTCACGGTCATGCTTTTATACTAAGCCACCTAAGCATACTGAAGCAGGACTAAATTTCCAAACCGTTCCTCTGTTTTTATAATCCTGGTTCCTCACAAGTATGTGAAGTTGAGTTTTGTTTTGTTTTAAGTTTTACTGTTTAACTTATATTTAGAGAGCAATGAAAAAATATGCTTAATAACGGAATAAAAGATTTGCTTTGATAATTAAATTATTTAATTATGTTTATATTTTTCAATAAAATGTTAAGTGTTTCAGAATCACTCAAATGTCAAGAGCACTTTCTGCATTTTTCACAACATATAAAAGTAAGAAAGTATCTCTATAACATTATAGATGCCTTTGTTAAAGCAAAACTATCAAAATGTGAAACTGTTTTTCAACACATAGGCATCTCAGTCTATATTCTTCAAAGGGCAATGCTTTTATCTCTCTAGCCATTCTCCAAAAAATTCTGTGCTTTTCAATGTGAACATAAAAAACAATAGTTTTGGCATCGTCAAGACACTCATATCTTGCTCTTTTGAATGTTATTTGAGTTCATGAACATAAAAGCCTCAAGGAGTAAGATCATGGCTATAAGATGAATGAGGTAAGGTCTTCCAATGAAATTCTTGAGGATTCTTGCTGCCCTCAAAGAATGAATAGGCACATCGTTGAGATGGGAAAAAAATCCTTCAGGGAGCATTACCTGGCCTTTTTCTCATCGATGCAGTTGTTGATTTTCATAAAATGTCTCCCTAATAAGCCCCCATTATCATCGTATGTCCTTTCAGAACATTTCTTAAGATGCTCCTTTTGGAATCTTAACAGTTGCCGTGACTTTGTGACTTGACCTCGGTGCATGGAATTTAACGGGATCCTGAAGCCCTGGGGTCGAGGTGGTTATGTGTTGGGCTGCTAAATGCAAAGTTCAGCAGTTCAAAACCACCAGCCATTTGTGGGGGAAAAGACTGGGTTTTCTATTCTCATGAACACAGTCTTGCACACCCTAGGGGGATAGTTCTTTACCCTGTCCTATACGGTCATTAGGAGTGGACATCTGCTGGATGGCTGTGAATTTGTTTGTTTGTAGAAGATCCCTCAGAAGCCACTGGTTTGATTGGACATTTTATGAAAGCCCCTCCCCCTTTATGGAGGCAACATGCACCCCCTCTTACTGAGAAACTGCTGCCATTTACAGATTACAGAGACATGCTTAAACACATACATTATGACTTACCTTCATATTTATTTGATAGTATAAAATGTCTATGCAAAATATCACATTGTCCCTTGATGTGTATCTTACTCCTCTTTGCATCCCATTAGCACAACCCTCATTACTTATACATACCTCAAACTACTGCCATTAAGTTAATTTTTACTTGTGGGACACTTGGGGAAATTATAAAAAATGGCTGATTCCCCAGGTCTTTGTAATACAGAAAACTTGAGTCAGTAGCTCCTGGTATTACGGATGGTCTGAGGTACACACTTGGAGAAACATTCTGGACTCCGATGTCTAGTATCGTACCAAGATCTAAGTGCGGTATCATTACCACTTTTTTTCAAAAGTCAATCATTGAATCTCAGAAATTACATAACTGGTGTAGGGGTCATGTAGACAGTACGTAAAGGAAAAAGAAATAAACTTAATTTCTTTATATTCCTAACCTTAAGATTGATTCAAACCTCCCAAGTGGGATCACAGAAGGAAAACCTGGTGATCTGCTTCCATAGAGACTATAAACAAGGAAACCTTGTAGAACAGCTCTGTTTGTAACCGTGGTGGTCACCAGGAACGAGAACCAACTCAACAGCACTGTTCTTGTGATTGTTGTTTGTCTGCTTCTTGTGAGTACCTAGAGGTGGAGAGCCACCAAAGGAAGCAGCCTAGATCCTTGGAAGACGGCATAGTTGGCAGTTCCCACCGCCCTCATCTCCCAGCAGATGTGTGCTGCATTGTGCTAGAATCAAGCGAGAAACTTGTGCTATGGTAAGCCACTGATACTTTGGGTTGATATTTAGTGGTTCTTCTCTGGTATTTCAAATCCTCTTCACTTTCAGCAACTAAGATGTGTTTACTTGCATATCGGAGGTTGCTAATAACTCTTCCTCCAATCCTGGTCCCAAGTTCTCCTGAATATAGTCTATCTTCGCTCCTTATATGCTCGGCACAGAGATGAAATATGTATGGTGAAAGAATACAACCAGGATGCATACCTTTCCTGATTTTAACTCATGCAGTAGCCCTTCATTCTGTTTCACCAACTGCCTTTTTGTCTGTGTACAGGTTTACTGTGAGCATAATTAAGGGTTCTGCGGTTTCTTTTTCGGGCAATGTTGTCCAGAGTCTGTTATGATTCACACAGTTGAGTGTGTTGGCATTGTCACTAAAATACAAGTAAACGTCTTTCTGCTTTCAGCCAACATCAATCTACTGTCAGCAATTATATCCCTGGCTTCACATCCTCTTACTGATGACGATCACAGTGTTCCACCATCAGTATGGATTACAACTCAACAGAAAATAAATATTTCATCTTGCTTAGATCCACAATAAAAACCCATGGAAGTAGCAGCAAAGAAATCAAATGACACATTGCCTTGGGCACATCTGTTACAAAAGACCTCTTTAAAGGGTTACAAAGCAAAGACGTCTACGATTTTGAAGACTAAGGTGCACCTGGCTCAAGCCACGACACTTTCCATAACCCAATATGCAGGTCAAAGCTGATTGATGACAAAGGAAGACCAAAGACTCGATGCCTTGGGGATATGGTGTTGACAAAGAGTATTAAATATACCATGGACTGCCAGAAGGAAAACCAATATATCTTCCAAAGAAGTACCGTCGGAGTACTCCTTAGAAGCAAAGATGGTTTAATATAGTTAATATGGTTTACACAAGATGGTTTAATATGGTTTAAACAAGGTTGAAGAAGCAAAGACCTCGTTTAATATGCTTTGGAATACTGGGGAAGAACATGCGGATGGTATAGTAGAATGCAAGTGAAAACAGCAAGACCCTCAATGAGATGGCGTGACACCGAGACTGCATAATGGGCTCAAACGTAGCAGTGCTCCTGCGGAAGGCACAGGATCAGCTGGTGTTTCCTTGTGTCACACATAGCATTGCTCTGAATCAAAACTAGCTTTGTGGTACCCAATAACAACATTTAGCAGTTAGTCTACAAGACACACAGCCTTCTTGCACTATATCACTGTAGGATAATAAGACTATAATAGCACAAAACATGGAGATAATAACCTGTTTTTACTGTTGCTTCATTCCCCCCACCCCCCTTTTCTTTCCTTTTCTTTCCTTTTCTTTCCAAAGCTGACAACCCTGTGTGCATGGCCTCAGGATCTGGTGGGGGGAGGAGGTGAGTGGAGGATTAGGGGATGCTGTGACACAACAGTAAAATAAATTGGCCTATGAATCTTCCTGGTTTTACTTATTTTACTTTGAGAAGCCTAAGGCCATAACAAGGAGAGAGTATAGGCGAAATGTCATGGTTAAATATATGATAGAAGAAGGCTTTCCACCCAAATATTAGAAATGGACTGTACTGGGCTGGAGGGAAGGTTCCCTTACTCTGCATACTCTGACAGGGAGCGCCAGCTGACTAGGAGTTAGCAATTCTTCCATCTCTGACACAGAAGTCTCCTTTCCCCAGGAGCGTGGAAAGCCACACCGCTACATGTGGAAACCACGCTGCTACATGTGGAAAGCCACACCGCTACATGTGGAAACCACACTGCTACATGTGGAAAGCCACACCGCTACATGTGGAAACCACGCTGCTACATGTGGAAAGCCACACCGCGACATGTGGAAAGCAGACTGAGTTCAGAGGGTGTGGCTTCACCACAGGAAGAGCTCCCAATGACACTCAAGCATTCTCAAACATTGATGTATAAATAAGATTCCCTCACGTGGAATAACTCCTCCTTAGCATTTCCTTGCGGGATGAAACTCCATTCTGCCACCAGTTTATTTGCACTTAAACAGAACCAAACAAAATATCCCACAGCAATCTTCATCTCTCTGAATTATTCTCACTCTCCTACCATTGTTTCCTATACTTTCCACACAAACTTCTTGAATTCAAATCTATGTTTGATCCTCGGGGACACTAAACACAAAGAAGCCTTTGGATTCTGAGCCCGAGGTCATCTCTGTCTGTTCTTGGACAGTGATATCCAGGTTGCTGGAAGAGCTGACAGCTGTGAGATGAAGCCGTTGGGTCAGACGTATGGTGAAGTGTTTGGTGACTCGCTGATGTTGTCAGTTTGAATCCACTCAAAGGCATCTTGGAAGAAAGGACTGGTGATCTAATTCCAAAAACCACAGTCTTCAACCCTCAGTGAACCCAGTTCTGCGCTCTGATGCCTCAAGTCTCTCTGAGTCCGAACTGACTCGAAGGCGGCCGATCATTTATCTGTGTGTTGCTTTTATTTTGTGTTTGGTTTGGTTTTGTGGGGGGTAAGAGCAGAAGGGGCTTGTGTCCTGTTTCTTGGAATAAAATCCATAACAGGACCCCAAGAAAGAGATAGTTACATGATATTTATGCAGCAGAAGGGTGATATGAAAATTAATCAGATGTCCAAGTCTCAAATTTGTCATAAAAGCTGCAGTTAGCACACAGATTGAAGGAGTCAAGTAAACCTGACTTCTCATCAGCGTCCGATATGCACAAGTGAATCACACAGTCCCTCTATCACAGAAGGTTCTCAACCTGTGGGTCGCGACCCCTTTGGGGGATCTGACAACCCTTTCACAGCAGTCACCTGATTCATAACAGTAGCAAAATTTCAGTTATGAAGTAGCAACGAAAATAATTTTATGCTTGGGGGTCACCACATCATGAGGAACTATATTAAACAGTGGCAGCATTAGGAAGGTTGAGAACCACTGCTCTATCAAATCCCTTGGCATAAAGTAAGATTAAGGACTATGGCATAATCTATAGACTATGGTAGTCATGAAAAGCCCTGGAAGAAAACTAAATCCCATCAAATCAACAACAAGGAGATACAGAATAAATTTTACTATAGGTTTTCAAGAAAGTTAATATTTCTTCCATACCTGAACTTGGAAGTTAAGATCCACACATTTTTAATACTGTTTTGTTGTGTTGAAATTTGCTATTATTTACTCTATACAATTTGCAGTGCCCTTTATGGAGGAAAATGAATTCTTGTCTGTGTGATTTGGGGCTTGGGTGAGTGATCTGCTTTAGAATATGAGCACATGTGCCGTATACAATATTTGGGCAGAACATTTAAGAGGACTTGCGCATTTCTATCAAGGGCTATTCTTTCAGCGTGGCTGTCAGAATGAAGACATCTGTAGAAGCCAAACTATGTGTTATGTAACATACATGTACAATAATGAGAGTGAATGTTGGATATTTAAACCACTGAAATGTGGGGGATTCTTATTTGCACTGTAAAGCTGACTAATGCACACATCAGAGGAGAAAACAAGGCCAAACAAATGACAAGGTTATGAAATGTGATTCGCTGACTCTTCCTAAAGGCGAGGTATACATACCAGTTCAGTGTCCATAGTCACCATTGACATCTATCAATCACTCATTTTGCTTCCTGAAATCCAGGAGTGGTTCAGCTAACAATGTGTCTGAGCATATCAACATGTCGGGGTAGGGAGAAGGAATGCAAAGACTAACACTACTTAAAGCTTTCTCTGAGGAAATTTTGATCTCATTATAATGAAAAGTTGGAAGGCATACGCTTTTTAAATGATTGTAAAGTTCTAAAATGCAAGTTGGGAATTCACATGAATGCCTAGAACTATGAGTCACTGAAAAATCCTGGAAATGCTGTTAAAATAATTCCACACTCCTCCTCCCAGCCAAGCCTTTCTCAAAGCATTCTAACTCTTTGGGATAAAAGGTATGTGGAGAGGGGAGGAGAATATTATTAATTGTTTTGCTTGGTAATTTAAAGTCTCCATGAAAAATCTTTACCTTATATACTGGAGGTTTATTTTCAGAATGATTCTTGACATCATTTTTTTAAAAAAAGGAAAATTTGTTTTTCTAAAGAGATCAAAAGAATAGTTAGCTGGGTATGATAAGGTATACACTCTCACATTTTAGGGTTGGTTTCCACCAATCATTCACTTAATGACAACTCATCCTAAAGCACTCTTTTCTATATGTGGGCTGTTTGAGGTGACCCTCCCCCAGCCCTCAGCACACTCTTCTTTCATTGCTCTGTCTCGCACAGCACTGTACTTTTAAGCTGGATTCTGTAACTCATTGCAAAGACCACACAGAACTCACAGATGCTTAAGCGTATGTGGTTTTCTGGGTAAGTTGGCAGGTGAGATATTTTCACGTGAGACATTTTCATGTGAGGAATGCTCCAGATACAGTCGTTCAGCCAGGACAATTTCTTCTCACCTGTAAGGAGGTCTCTCTGACCCTCCTCCTCTTGATGCGGCCATACATTACCGTTATTGTAGGGCTTCCAATAAATGCCCAAAGGGCACGCCACTCCACTGGAAGCCCCAGTCTGAACACACTCAGTTTCAGCTCCATGAGTCAGACAAGTCAGCTCCCTGAATTTATACCAGAGGCACTGAAATTTCACAAGCTGTCTGACCAACTCCAAGCACTCAGCTTTACTTACTCTGTGAGCTGGGAAACCACCACTCTGTCTCATGCTTAAGGAACCTTGGTGGTGCAGTGGTCAGGAGTGGTCAGGAGAAAGGCAGGGCTCCGTACTCCTGTAAAGAATTACAAGCTCAGAAACTCACAGGGGGTAGTTCTACCCTGCCCTCAGGTGGCTAAAGGGTCACTAGTTGACAGTAGGTCTCAAGCTGATAGCTTAGTCTCATGCCTTGGCTGCTGTTCTGTGGCTGCTTCTCTGCTCTCCAGGTGTCAAAGCTGCCTCCTTGGTCAAAGAGGTTCTATGTGCAGGGATCTCGGTGTTCAAAAGACACTGTCCGCTAGGCTCCTCTTTCTTGCTGATAGTAAGATCCCCACTCCTGCTTCTGAGATGGTTCATTTTATATGCGACAGATGGCAGTCACCATGAGCCCGGTTCACAATTACCCACAGCTGAATCATAGAATTTTATCAGTACATTTCCCCCTCTTCTTGAACAGACCTATCAGAGAGTGAAGGCCATTTTGTGGGAGTAATAAAGACTGTGGCTAGAAGAGCCTTATTAACTGGGACTCGTGTTATATTTGTTTTCTTAACAGTTTCATTTATTTTTAAACGTGCTCTTGGTTCATTTGTATACACAAAACGTTAAAAGCTAAAACCACAACTGATCTCTTCATTCTTCTCCAGAACATTTTGATAACATAGGCATATTTAATACCTCATTCACATATATTTTAGGTATATGTAAAATACTGAGTTATTCTTAATTCTGACATATTCTCATCCCCAAATCTGCCAAATATATACTCAGCATGCCCTAGGAATCAAAAGAATAAATTGTCCATGCTTGTAACGACATCACAGGCCTCTCGCTCTCTCAAGGACATTACTTTTCTGTCTGTTTCTTTGAAGTCATCAAATTTTCCCCTTTTTTCTAGGTCATTTTAATCAGAAAACAATACAGACATGAGCTGAACAGTCGGGTGCGGTGGGGAACTAGAGGGTCCGGCACAGATTGCTAACGAGTTTATCACCAAGCCTCTTCCAGCCTCTTCCCAACTCCCACATTAGCCTGCATGCTGCAAGGCAGTGCGCGGAGAAATGATCTTCCCCAGGAATGTCTGCACCATCCTAACCTCCTCGGGCAGAGCCTCCACGTTTCAGTCTTTCGGATGGAAACAGATGACCACGCGGTTCCTGGAAGTTTTCTTTTAATATAGCAATTCAGCAAAGGCCCCTAAACCCTACTAGAATAAAAGCACCTTATTTATCTGAAAGAGCTCATTTAGACTACACGTGAACAACAAATAAATTAGTAATGTTTTAAATTATCACTGAAATTTTGGGTTTGTCTGTTAGGGAAGCTACCATTACCTTTTTTAAAATGGCAAGAATAGATCAGGGGACATTAAAGTATAATTGCCCTCCAAAAGTATGTCTCAGTTATCACTGCCAGTGCCTCTGAGTGTGAATTTATTTGGCAATGGGTCTTTGCACACAATTAATTTATGATCTAGAGAAGGTATTCCAAACTCAATGCCGACTTTTACTGACCCCATAGGACAGGGTAGAACTGCACTTAGGAGTGTCCAAGGCTGTTAACCCTTTACAGCGTGGAAAGCCAGTCTTTCTCCTGGCCGATGGTTTGGAACTGCTGACCTTGTGGTTATCAGGCCAATGTATAACCATGACACCACCAGGGCTTCTCCTAAAAATAATTACCATTATCTACTCGTTCTCTTCTCAGCTTTCATTTCTATAAGCCAACTCTCATTTCTACAAAAACTCTCTTGGACTCCACATTGTCAAACCCCATCGCTGATTTGCAGGTGTTCTGGTGGCTATCCGTCAGGCTGCGAACCGAAAGATCAGCAGTAGGAACCTTCCGCCATTGGGCAGGAGAAAGATGCAGCTTTTTGCTCTTGCAAAGATGTATCACCATGGAAGCTCATATGGGCCAGTTCTACTCTTCATAAGAGTCAGAAGTGACTCCGTGGCAGTGAGGAGACTGATTTATTCATCTATGAAACTTTTAGGTAATATCTAATGAATAATCGCTTCCAGGCCTTTGGCACATTGCTCTGAGCGTAGCATTCCACCTTGGGTGTCATTCTTCTTTCCTTCTTAGACACCAGGTTTGCAGTGGCTTCCTAGGGCTCAGTTCTTAGACCTATTACCTGTCAATGCTACCCAATTCCAGGACTATAAATAAAATTTATATAACGCCAGTTGTCAAATTATAATTCCAGTTTCCTTTCTAGTGGAAGACCGTTTAGAGATGTGAAGCAGAACACTAGGTGGTCTCCCTGGCCTATGGAGGCAGAGACCAATGGACCCTGTAGTGGAGAGGCAGAAGACTAGAGAGATGGGCCACTCAGCATGGCCGAGAAGAGGTGCTGTAGACCAAAGAACTCTCCCCTTACAATTTGGCAACCAGTTAGCTTCCACAATGAGCCCCAATAACTGTGAAATAGTCCGTGAGTTCTGTAGGGGCCACTGCTATGAGAGGGACGTTTAGTGTCAAGATGGAGGCGTGTCCTACCTCTACCTTGTGGCAAGTGGCATGGTTCTGGCATGAGGGTGGATTCTCGTTCTCCCTACTGGAAGCCAAGGAGATTAAATGGGGCCTCCGTATCATTTTCTCACTACTCAAATGCTGGGCTCTAGGAACACTGGCGACCTGTTGATGCCCAAGCACATCAAGCATCTTTTTTCTCCACCCGACCTGCTCTTCTTGAGCCTACTCTGTACCATCTTTAGACCAGGCCCATATGGCTTTCTATTAGAAAGGCTTCTCCTGGGCCAACTCTCTAAAAATCGTCCCCTTTCCTAAAGCATTATTCTCTCTTCTTATACCTGCACTATTTTTTCCTTCAGAGCATGTATTACTGTTTGTCATGCAATGCATTTGTTAAATTGTCTGTTTCTCCCCACTAGAATGTAAGCTTCACAGATTTGAGACTTCATTTGTGTTTGTATTAATGCTACGTTTACAAAGCATGGTGTTTGGCATATTGCCAATGTCCAATAAATATTTGTTATGTGAATGACAAAATTGAATGGGTTAAAAGAGAAAAGTTGAAACCGGTCACAATGGTCTAAATAGAACCAAGAAACCTCTACATTGTTATTTTTTCTAAGGGCATGCTATCTGAATCTTATTTTAAAGAATTCGCACAATTCACAAGTAATGCCGCATGCACGGAAGGTGGTCTCTTCATGTCCATGGGAACGAAAGGTGTGGCTGAGGAGTGTGTTAGGACTTATTTCTCACAAATCCCCTCCAAAACAAACAAACAAACGAAACCCCACACTGCCATTGAGTGTTCTTGACTGAAAACTCAACGAGACTCACAGCCATCTGTCCCTGCCATCGAGGGATCAAGATGATTCCCACTCAGGGTGACCATGTGGGACAGAGTAGAACTGTCCCTGTGGTTTCTGAGAGTGTAAACTTTCACTGCAGTGAAAAGCCTCAGCGCTCTCACCAGGGGAATCTGCCGCTTTCTAATGACTGACCTCGCTGTCAGCAGCCCATTCAACGTGTAAAGCGCTAGGCCACTAGGGCTCTTTTGATTCACAGCAACGCTAAACCAGATTTCCCAGCAGGTAAATCTTCCCTCCAGTAGAAATTCTCATCTTTCTCCTGCACATCAGCTAGTGGATTTGAATTGCCAACCGTGTGGTTGGCAGTCCTGACACCTAACCCACAGCACCACCAGTTTGCAATCCTGTCTGTCGGTTGGTCGTGCTGTGGTGGTTTCCATGTTGCTGTGATGCTGGAAGCTATACTATGAGGACTCAGAGAGGTTTCTGCAGGGCTTCTGAACCAGAGCAGAGTAGGGAGAAAGGTCTGATGATCAACTTCCAAACATTAGCTAATGAAACTGTAGGACCTGGAGCTGACACAAGGCCAGGTATTGTTTTGTTCTGTGAACATGTCAGATCACTGTGAGCCAGAGTTGATTAAATGGCAACTAACAGCAACAGTAAACTATTAAACTACCTCTTGATTTATCATTAGCAACTGTTTGTTAAATTGTCTGCTATGTGTCAGACAAGGTTCTAGGTCTTGGGGATTTATCAGTGAAAAAAATGACAAAACATCTTGACTTCGTGCAATTTATCTCATAGGTTCACTGGATTAGGGGCAAACTTTTTCCTCTTTTAAGTTATGTTCTTAACTCTTAAATTTACAAGCATTCCTTTTAATAGAAAGAAATTATGCTTTTGTAATGTGGGAAGATAAAGAATGAAAATATTTAAAGTACTAAGAATAATAAATAAATGTCCAGAATATCAGACAGCAGCAGAATCAAATCCAAACTAAAAATATATGACTTCCACCTATCTGCCACTGGAAAATCCTCACTTTGGCTGCCCTCCCTAATGTGCATCTTGATTTATTTTAAGTAGTTTTGTCTAATTTTATTTTACATTGTTCTGTTTTGTGTAGCCTATTTAAAATATTTTCTGGAATTAGGATATAAATAAAACATCAAATAAATTATGCAAAACAGACCACTTACAAAACTTTAACACGAGTAACCAAGGTTTTCTGTAATGCTTTCATTAAACCCTTTGAGAAAACATTCACTCTTGCACAATTGGTCCAAATATATCCCAATCCTTCACCGTCCTTTTCTTATGACTTTCATAACTAATCCTTGTGCCCACTAGGCAATGAGTAGAATACCAAACTTTGGAATTAACTTTCGGTCTGTCTGCCAGTCAGAAAAAATATTGCCAGGGGTCTGAAATAGAACTTATCTACACACACCCCAGGTCACCCATGCACACCCACTGCCAGGAATACCAGTGTTCCCATGGCTTCAAACGTGTGTTCTGACCCAGAACCCTCCTCCTAAGCTCTGGAGAGCTCACGGATACCGCCAACCAAATGATTCCCAAACTGACCTTATCTGTTCTCCTGCTGCCCAGTGACTTTGCTTCCTAATACCGTGCTTCAAATAATAAGGTACAAGTTTCCTAAAGTACAGTCGTCACAGACTGTTCCTTCTAGCATAAACATCTCATGATATTACACAACTGGTGAATAGAGGCTTCTTGTTTTTCTTATTCTCACTGCCTTTGAGTCAATGCTGACTCATAGTGCCCACCTGTGCATTTCTGAGACTCTGTTTAAGGGAGTAAAAAGCCCAGTTTTTCTCCCGCAGAGCTGCTGTTGGCTTTGAATTGGCAGCCATGTGATTCACAGCTCTACTCGTAACCACTACACCAACTGGACTCCTCTTATTATGTTGTCAAAATTCCCGATGGTCTCCTCAGCCTTCACTCACCTCCACGGAGTCGATTTTGACTTAGAATGACGCTATAGTGTCAGGTAGAATTGCCTCTTTGAGCTTACCAGATTGTAACTCTTTACCGGAGTAGAAAGCCCTGGGCAGAGCTTCGATGGTTTCTAAAATGC
>NW_022103900.1:10927057-10928906 GCF_000313985.2 Echinops telfairi
CCACGATTCTACTGCATCAATTCATCTACAGTCTTCCTTCTTCATCATCCAACTTGAACATGTATATGAGGTGATTGAAAAGACCATGGCGAGGGTCAGGGGCACTTTTAGTCTTCAAAGTGACATCCTTGCTCTTCAACACTTTAAAGAAGTCATCTGCAGCAGATTTACCTAAAGCAATACATCACTTGATTTCTTGACTGCTGCTTCCATTAGTATTTATTCTGGATCCAAACAAATTGTAATCCTCGACAGCTTTGATCTTTCTCCATTTGTCACAACACTGTCTATTGGTCCATTTGGGAGGATTTGGCTTTCTTTCCACTGAGCTGTAATACATAGTGAAAGGTGAAGACCTTGGTCTTCAGCAGTAAGTGTTTCAAATCTTCTTCACTTTCAGCAAAGTGGTGCCATCTGCAAGATCACAGGCTGTTAATAAGCTTTCCTGTGATCCTAACTCCACGTTTTTCTTTATTTAGTTCAGCTCCTCAGATTTTATTTGCTCAACACACAGATTGAATAAGTATGGTGAAAGGACACAACTTTGCTGCACACTTTTCCTGACTTTGAACCATGCGTACTCCTTTTGTTCTGGTGAAATACTCTCTTGGTCCATGTACAGGTTCAGCGAGAGGACAATGAAGTGTTCCTGAATTCCCATTCCTCTCAATTTTCCCCACTGTTTATAATGATCCACACAATTGAATGTATCTGCATATTCAATAAAACACAAGTAAACATCTTTCTGGTATTCTCTGGCTCAGCCAAGATTCATCTGATGTCAGCAATAATGTATCTTGTGCCATATTCCCTTAACCTGTCCTTAAACTATAGAAAACACAAACTTCTCAAGAACAGCAAATTAAAAAAAAAAATTAAATGTTAAATTGCTGCAAAACTATGGAAAAAACTTTTTAAAAATAATAAATTGTGGTGGCAAACATAAAATGCATTTTCTCCAAAACATTTTTATACAAATTGGGGAAAAAGTAGCTTATTAAAGATGTCAAGCTATAAAAATGGAATTGGCAAAATTATCCCATGTAATATTTTATTGAGAACTTTCTGTAGAATTCTGAACTTTACATGAGTGAACAAGAATGAATAATCATAAAAGATAAACTTAAAAGCAAGTAATGTACAGGTATGATCTTGCCAACATACTTCTTTCCTTTTATTAATTGGCACTTGGTTTTAAAAAAATTAATTGTGACTTTTTATAATGCTATTTTTTCTATTGAATTTTAACATAGCAGAGTTGTATGTTTAAATTCAACCCAAGCACTCAAGGCTCTGTGCTGTGGGACCTATGTGCGTTACTTCATTTAACGTGCTACACATCGGGCTGTGATCCACCTGGTTGGCAGTTCAAAACCAAGAGCAACTCTGCTGGAGAAAGACTGGGCTTTCTACTCAGTAAACAGTTAACAGTCTCACAAACTCATAGGGGGTCACTTTGAGTCAGCATTGACTTCATGGCAGGAAGATAATTATTTGAGACCCTAGTTGGCAAAATCAGCTAAACAGTAGACTACTAATTGAAAGGTTGTAGCTCAAACTCTCTTGGAATGGTTTCAGAAGAAAGGCCTGGTGATTTGTGACCTTTGAAAACCCTGTAAAACATAGCTCTACTTAGCAATACATAAAGACACCATAAGTCAGAATTGAATGACTGATAATTGGTTTATGGGATAGTGATGGTTGAGATAGCTAGGTTATCCCCATTTTGAAGATGAGGAAATGGAAGCTCCAAAGAGTTAAGTGGCTTGTTCAATGTCAGCTTACTGGTGACTACAGAGTCATTGGCAAAAGGGGCAAACTTTGAAGAGCATATTGTCAGACTTCAAAT
>NW_022103900.1:10929464-10942450 GCF_000313985.2 Echinops telfairi
TAGAGAGACTAATTCAGATACATGCCTATGTATATAAGGGAGAGGTTTATATACAAGAGGAATTGAACATTGAGAAAACATCCCAACCCAGTCCAATCCAAGGCCATAAGTCTGATATTAGCCCATATGTCTGATACCAATCTATAAAGTCCTCTTCAGACTCATGAAACACATGCAATGAAGGCAAATGCAGGACAATCACCAGCCATTGGGTAAAAAGTCTTTGGGTCCAGGGGCATTGTAAGCATCTCAGTGCTGGCAGGGGTCTCTCTTTGGCTCCACTGGCTTCCGTGGTCCGGTTGCATCCATGAGGTTTGTCTTCTGCAATGTCTCCCAGGGAAAATCAGAGAGAGAGAACCATCTTCCACCTCCAAGGAGGAATTACTAGATTTCCCAGAATTCTCAGGAGAAGGCCATGCCCACAGAAGTCTCATTGGCTATCTCCAGATTGACAGCCTGGACTCCACCCCTACACTCTTAATCCTTAAATCGACATCAGATTAGGTGACTACCACACTTACCTCCAGAATTTGTAGAATATCAGAGGGGTTAAGACTATGGGCTGTGAGATTAGCTTCCCAGGGTGTGACTTTCAACCCAAATGTTTACTGTATACCCTTCAACCAGCTATGAACTTTTCTAGGGCTCAGTTTCCTCATCTATAACTGTAGATACCGGTCTCTACCTCACAGATTTACTAAGAGAAATAAATGAGATCATTTGTATGAAAGTGCTTGCTTTATAATAATTGCTCAAGGAGATTCAGCTATTATCATTAATGTAAAGACACCAACCTATTTTATTTGCTTCCAAGTAAACGTTTAAACATATATTGTACTTTAGAACTTGAAAATTATATATGTGTGCATTTTAAATATGTATGAGTACATTTATGTGTGTGTGTGTATTCCTACCTGATTATATCAAAGTGGCAAGGTAGTGCAGGCAATAATTCTCATGTAGATGAGTAAGCTGTGTTAAGATGTAGAAACTGGATCCTCTTAGTTTATTTTCTCAGCTGTCTATATTCGACCATAAGAACTTAGCTTTGCAGGAAATGAAAGAGGGCCTTTTTTCTCTCTGTGAAAACGTAACTGCAGAGACTACATAACACTAAGGGGAGTGTACATTCTCAACCCGAAGGCTTATTCACAGTGTAATGGAACATGATCGGTTTGTACTGGTCTAGGTGCTCTGTGTTCGTAGGCAGTTGGTTAAACATTTCCATTTATTTTATTCTCCTCTACACCCACTCCCCACTTGACAACATCGTTTTCTGAAGACCAGGCCTTTATATGAAAATCCACGTTAAGTAAAATGGAAGATTATTTTTGTTCTACATTCAGACCATTCATTTGCCTGTTATTTTTTATTTAGAACACGTGATTATCATCAGAATAGGAACCGAGATTTAGAGATATCCTCATCATTGTGGTGGAGTGGCTATGGAATGATCCTCTGCAGAGAAGAAAACCTGGAGGAGACAAAGTTAGACGAAGTTGGACTGTGTGACTGCTCTGCTCGATTGTGAATGCAAACCTGGAAAATCACCACACCTGTGGACTTTCTATGAAGGTACTGGGAGCCTCACTGTGTACCTGCCCTCACTGGGGAGTGGCTTCAGGCCCAATTCTGCACACTGGGATGTTAGGTACCTTGTAAGTATTTCTCCCAAGCCCTGCTCCACTGCCTCTTTTTTCCCTCTCTTTCCTGCCTTCCTTCCCCTCAGCAGTTTGAGTTGGAGGACCTCAGGCTGCCAGAAAATCCACCTCACTGGCTCAGTGCTTCTTGTTCTAATCAGAGACCATGGTCACAAAGGAGGCTGGCCCTGCACTGCTGCCTGACTAGCCACCAGCAAGGCCAGTTTCCTGCCAATGGCTGCTGTGTTTACCACCCCACTCATGAGTAAAATAGCTCTATAATAGATTTATCATTCTTCTATGTAAATTTGACATATTGGATGACAAGAAAGTAAGAAATAGGTGTAATTGTCAAGTCTATGAAACTTTGAGTCTATGTTTGGAAAAGTAACTGTAAATTTATGTAAATCCCTGCAACTGTGACTCATGAAGTCAAACAACAGAATCTTCAATTTAAGGCATGTATACCAGCAGGATGGGTGTAGAAAGTAACCATCTTCAGCCCATATACTGGTCTGACGTCACTCCTGCAAATTGCGTCCCTGACAAGAATTTGCATATAGTGGGTGATTCCCTCTTAGGTCAATGAATTTGGCAACGAAAGTTGCAATATTGTTGCACAGGGAAAGCTCCTAGCCAATAGCAAAACTGCCCCCATAAGCCCACAAATTAAAATACCTCGTTAAAATAAGGAAGGCATTTTTGCTCACTTCAGGACTTCTAAATATTGAGCTCATAGGAAGCATTTGCAAATTCAAGGTTCTATGGCTGTATCTAACAGTATATTTGAGATCACTTGGACTAATTCATTAGTTTAGCAAAATATCATCTTCAAGCTTTTTGTGTGGCAATTTTGCATTGGTGGATGTTTTGTAAACTGTTTTATTGACCTTTAATTCACATAATATACAATTCAATTATTTAAATATATTTTAAAGAGTTTTATATAATGTGGTGATATGTTCTTCAACACAATCAATTTTAGAACATTGTTTTCATTCTTGTATTCATTATCATTAGCTTTCAATTTCTCTCCACCTACACTGCCATAACTTGAAGAAAGTTCTAGTCTAGTTAATGTCTCATAGACTTAACTATCCTAAATTTAATATAAAAATAATACCCCCCAAATACCAAAAATAGCAAACTAAAACAGAAAAGCCTCAATCCAAAAGAATGCAGAAACTAATAAAAACAAAACAATTTAAAGTGAGTAAAAATGAGAAGCAAATGATGTTAAATTTTACCCTAATTATATCTACAATAATTCATTTTCAATGCACTTCCTCTGAGGATGAGAATATTCACCTCTATGTTCAATGGACAGAGGGAATTCAATGGAGGCTAAATCTATATGGGGTATGTAAATAGATTTTGAGTTTTCATTGTCATCCATTGTGTTCTTCAATTTGAATGCTCACATTTTAAGCTCTAAGGAGTCCCCACCCTTTGATCATGAATTTTGTTAATAATCCTTTGATCACACTGGCTGCTGTGCTTCTTCCATGAACACGGCTTCTACCTCATTCAGGTTTTATTTTATGACATGACTTTAATACCCCTTGTCACTATTATTTCTGATAGCCATGTAACCTCTAATTCCTTTACTATACTTTGCTGTAACACCTCTATAACTTATGATCACTTCCTAATGGGCAAGTTTCGCACAGGACCATATAATAATTGTTCTTAAACTAGGGCTTACAGCTAAGTGTGAGCTCAAAATGCATTGGGGCTTTCTGTGTTATGTTGTTTTTCTCTGGATGTTGCGTTCATGTCTGTTGTCAGACAAAAATCTATCTTGTGAAAGTTTAATATTTTGTCACATCTAGTCCTGCATAGATTAGATACAAACAAATTAGAATTGATGCCTTTGCATTATGATGTTGGCAAAGAATATTGCATGTAGCACGGACTGCCAGAAAAATTTTAAAAATCTGTCTCAGAAGAAGTACAGCCAGAACACTCCTTAGAAGCAAGTGTGACCAGACTTCGTTTCACATATACGGATGTGTTCTCAGGAGGGATTAGTCCCCGGAAAAGGACATCATGTTTGGTAAAGCAGAGCAGAAAAAGGAAGAGACTCAAGATGGATTGGCGTTTTGGGTGCAACAATAAGCTCAATCATGAGAAAGATTGTGAGGATGGGGTAGGACCAGGCAATGTTTCCTTCTCTTACATATAGGTCACATTGTGCTTTCTGAGTTAGGACTGGCTTTGTGGTACCTAACAACAGTTATCAATCATATACACAGTAAAAGCTTCAACAAGTTGTGTCTGAGAGATCAGTGGTGACACTTGAGTATTGCTTAGCAATTTCAGTCCAAGGGATATAAGGCATGATGTATTTTGCAAGTTACCTGATTGATTTTATATACTAATATTTGTACTGTGATTTAAGGTATATTTGCTATAAAGTTTTGTGAGTCTATGAGCCCTGGTGGGGTAGCCGGTTACAAATTGGGCTGCTAACCAACAGGTTAACAGTTGGAAAACCACCAGCTGCTTCACAAGAGAAAGATGAGGCTTTCTACTCTCATTGAGATATATACAGTCTACTGTGAATCTGTTTACAGTAGTTCTACTATACTTAATAGTGCCACTATGACTGAAAATTGACTCAATAGCAATGAGTTTTTATTGTCAGATCATAAACAAAATAGATTACTGATTGTAAATGATAACAGGACAAAATAATCCTGTGAATGGGAGAACTGTTTGGTATTTTTAAATACTAAGATGTTGAGCATTAAGGAAAACTTTATGTTTTTTTTTTAATGTGGCAAGAGGGTCATTTTTCATTGTGAAAACATCTGATAAATGCTTAATCTGCTGATTCTGGCAGTTTTATTAAGTGTAGAAGTGTATTTAAATCTGTTAATACTAGAGAAAAAGGTAATGTATTATCTGCTCAACTGCCTGCCTACTTTTGCCAGCAAGACGGAAGATTTACCTGGCATCAGTCTTTTAATAGATTGAAATTAATATCTCTAATTCCGACTTTAACCCAGGGGTTTGCTGGTATCTGATGGCATGTTAATAGTGCTCTGAGAGAGTTGTAAGCCTGTCCTCTTAGCCTGGAGAGTTCATTAGGCTTTCTATGAGGTGAAAAAGAAGAGCAGGAAGCCAGTGTGAGTTATTCATTGTCTTATGACTCAATTCTAATCACTTCAGTCTGTGTGACTGACAGAGAAATGCTCTCCACTGTGATTGAGAGTATTGATTTCTCAACCCCTTTTGGGACATACGGGAGAGACACAATCAGAGGCTTCAGTTTTCAAAAAACTCCTTCATCTGCCTTAATCATCTGATTGATAATCAGCATCAGGACTAGGGATCTTCAACAAAGCCCTCTCCAATGTCTTTATTTTCTTTCTTCCATCGGGCTACAGATGTGCTGAGTCAAGGTGATCTTAGATCAGAGAGTGAACAGAGAGCAACAATACTAGCATGCGTTAGTGACAGTTGTTAGATCTAGAAGTTACCACTACGAAAACACAAAAACAAAACAAAAACTGTCTCCTTTTTCCTCCTCTCCACCCACATCCTTCATGGGCCATTGGCTGGCAAACTATCCCCAGCATACACGGCTGGACACTCTGAGAACCGGCAAAGGAAATCGCTTCTCTCACCCAACCAACTGGAACAAGGAGGGTGGGGGAGTGGGAAACGTTCATATACAATGGGAGAGTTCATGGGTTTCATATTTTACAGTGGAAGACTACAGACAAATTAAATCTGAATTATTTCTAAGGATAGAGCAATAAGTAATATGAAAGTTATTCAGTTCATCCAAATAGCATACATTTCCTTGACAAATCTCTGTTTTAAGCTTTCAGATATCTTAAAGTTTCTGTATCATTGTAAGCATTTTATAGTACATTTCACACTTAATTTTGTTAAGCATTTTGATCAGTCCTATCTATTTGAAGACTTGACATTTTAAATCAAAACCAAGGTAACTCATTTTGCAGGTGGGAAATATTTAAAATGAATGGTTAAAATTAGTTTGTGAACAGAAAGACCATTTTTGAATCCTGGTATTGCTCCTTGCCCAGAAAAAGGGGCTCATTACCTTTCTCAAGAGTTTGCTTCATTGGATTGCTTAAGGGGATTTTTCTTTTTCTTTCTTTCTTTTTTCCCCCTGTAACTCCATAGATTTGATTGTGGTAAAGGGTTAATTTGTGATTCTATTTAAAGTATTTTTTTAACTCAGCTCTCAGAATCCCCACTGAATAAAAAAACAGTAGCACTTATCAAGAACCATCTATATTGCTCAAGTGTGAAATGTTTCCAATTAAAATTTCATTCATGTTTTGCCAATTTTTCAATTGAATTAAAAAAGCATAAAACACATATAATCTAATGTATCCGCTGTGAAGAGTGAGCCTTTATTTCTGAATTCAGGAGGGCCTCGTCCAATATAATCACTGCATTCATTGCAATTATCAGAGCAAAGTTGTGCAGACTTCTTATATGTTCTGCCGTGTCAAGAAGCGCAGTGCACAGCACTAATACCTCAAGTGAAGGAGGCAGCGCGTTCCCACAGCAGCTCCTTGATTTAAATCACAGAGCACATTCATTATGCTTCTGTTCCTCTGACTGTGAAATACCAGAGTACAGTAGCTTTGTTCTGACCCCTTCTCCAAAGCCCTGCCTCAAAGTGTGACTAATCTAGTGCCGGATGACAGCTAACTTCAACATCAGACAACACGAAAATTGAAGACACTTTTTATCCTCTTGCCAATCTGCGAGTGTCTGAATAAGCCTCGTCAACTTCATTACAAACTCATCATCTCTTGTGTAGATAATGATAGGCCCGGCTGGTGGAGAACTCCGCTTCTTGTTGTTTTTACTGACTTTCTCTGCCTCCAGGCCAAGCATCTGTGGGGATAATGAATGGAGCAATTCTTTGGGCACAAAACAAAAGACTCTTGGGGTGGGGAAAGGCCCATGGCGTCAGTCTAGGCCCAGCTCTCACAAGCGAAAATTCTTTGTTATGAATTGGTTCTCAGAAAATCGCTCTGTCGTAACCAGAGAAGTGAGGGACACAGAGTAACTTTGTACTGTGGCAGGGAGGTTAAAGGCAGTGACCATGTGAAAGAATTTCAGAGGGATTTGATTCTCCTTTTATTTTCCCCTCCAGGTTGCTTTGGCTACAGCCTTTTTGCACCAGCTAGCATAACTGCATAGTAGCAACTGAACTATTGAGGTTACATTCATCCTGGCTTTTCAAAATGGTAGACTTTTAAAATTATTCCTCTTAGAGCTACCCATGGGGTATGTTTAGAGACTAACACAGAATTAATTGAGGACCTAGTAACCGGGAATGTTCATAGATCCAGGAGCATATTTGAAAGGAAAACTCAGCTATCACCATACTCGTGTATGATTACATATCACACCTCCCCCTTGGTCTCTTTAGGCAGAACAAGAAGTTAGGACACAGAGTGGCTCCAAATTTAAAATATCAAAATAAGTTTTTGTGATTTACATGGGAATGGCTATGATTTAGAAAACTGAATGATAATTAAATATGCTTTGGAAGTCTGGTGGCTTTGTTTCAGTTATGCATAACCCTAAGAGCTCTTTGACATAATCACTTTAGAGCATCTGCTTTTAGGAGTATTAAACGATGACACAGTAAATAAAAATGGTCTCCATCAAGAAATGGTGGCTACAGAGATATTTATTCTACCATTTCCCTTTTGATTCTCAGAATGTGGAGTTGGAGCTAAAATCCCCAAATAAATGTTACTCCCTTGAAATGTGTTAATTTATTTTGAAGAGATATTAAAACAAGCTATTTTGTTCTCTCAATGTCTGGTGGTTATAAAAGGAAATGTCAATGTTCTCTCCCTTATCTGATTGAAAGAGCTTTTGCATGTTGTATCAACGCAACCATTTGTTCCTCACATGTAAAGTGAGCATTGGGAGGTACTTTATTCATTATGTTTATTTTAGATTGATTTTCCATTGGTTGATCAGGTATGAAGAAATAAATGAATATGATGCTTTCAAGTTAGTCAGCAGTACTGTGAGCAATTTTTGTAGTAACAGTATAGGCCATCAAACAGATATAATAAGAACTATAAGAAATCTACAAATCTTTAGCTAAAAGATAATTCTTTTCTCTTTTTTCATTAAACAATATCCTTGGACATTTATTTCTCATAATTAAACAGCAAGTGCTATATTTTACATGGAGATACACTGGTATCTTGTGAAGAGAACAGATTAATGTAATGTTTTGCTACCTTTGACCTTGTATCCTTGAGTCTCTTGATTCTATGTCACCCAACATAGCACTGTAATAGAGTTGAGGTCCAGCTAATAGTGTGTGCTATTCTGACTGTCATGCTCCATCATTGTAACTTACTGCATGAGGTCCCTAAAGTAGTCTCGTGTGCACATGTACACATGCACGCATATGAGCACACTCCCCCTCCCCACACAATTCTCATTGACAGTCGAGAAGTAATCAGAGAATGCTTTTAAATACAATTGCTTCATTCAAGTCATAACAAAATAAATCAGTTCATTCAAGAGCTCAGATCTAAAATGGTATCGTTCAAAGTATATTTAAATCCACCACCTTTATGAAGTTTATCAGACATAGTCAAACCCTTTTTATATTTTTCATTCTGTTATTATAGCATAGTGTTATCAATTGATGTGAAAATCTTCATTTACATTTATAAATATTAAGATTAATTGAGAAAATATTCTATGATGCTTCTGTATTTTTCTAAACCCTTTTATAATTTTCATTCCATTATTATAGCAAAGTGTTATCAATTGATGTGCAAATCTTCATTTACATTTATAAATATTAAAATTAATTGAGAAAATGTTCTATGATGCTTTAAAATTTTAAAAAATTTCATTGTAGCAAAATATATATAATAAGTGATTTGCCATTTAAATCATATTTAGTAGTATAAGTCAGAGACATTAATTGCACTCCAAATGTATTTCAACCACCACTACCATGTACTTCCAAAACTTTTTATTACCCCAAACAAAAATTCAATACCTTTTAAGTAATAACTTCTCATTCTCTTGTCCTCTTAGCCCCTAGTCTCTCCCTCCCCCAAAACAAACAAGCAAACAAACAAACGAACAAACCCACTGCCATCCAGTTGTGTCTGCCTCCTAGTGGCCCTGTATGGAGTCTCCAGTCTGTAGATCTTTAGAGGAGCAGACAATGGGGTTGAACCTTAACCTTGGGGTTGACAGACCAACACTTACCTGGCAGTGCCACCAGGGCTTCTTCTGCAACTAGTCATCACTAGCAAACTTTGTGTCTATGCATTTGCCTAGCCTCGATATTTCATATACCGGGGATCATACAATATATCAACTATTCACCGACGTGGTTCAGTGCTGAAGATCAGGTCCTTATGGGAAAACCAGTGTTGTGCAAAAATGGATGATCATACAGATATCAAAAATGAAGGGTGACCACATCGTTATAGAACTGTCAGATTGCATCATTACATCACTGGTGAATTACATCATGGCGTCACTCCAAACCATTGATTATTGGGGCCACACAGAACTTGCAGACAATATTCAGAATTAACAGGTTATCACAAGTCAGAATTAGAAATCATTAAGGATACAGTCTGTTGTCCAAAGCAATGCCTCTTCACAGTCAGCAGCCACATGGTCGCTTGGCCTCTGCCTCCAGCGGTCAGAAAGCCCTCCCACCTCTGCGCCCCTCACTCTGCTCTCAGCAATGCAACTGCTCCGCTCTGTCTAGCTGTGTGTGGCTCCTTTGCTGTCTTCGCCATTCTGGGCAGGGATCTCCCACATGCTCTAGCCGTGGCTCTTCTCTCTCAGCAGTCACAAGAATCTCTGTTCCTGCTTCAGAGATGCCTCGCTTATGTCCAGAGGAATGGCTACACTGTCGAATCCCTACGATTAGTGTTTCACATATGATCTCCTCGAATCATCTGGGGGAAGCTACAGAGAGATGGATTAAAAAGTCATACTTAAGCAATTTCACATGAGTACTGTGAGTCAAAAACTATCGCTACAAAATTGCAGACATCTTTAGTAAGGAAACTATTAAAATCGGAAGCAAGTATTCCTCAATGTGCCCTTTATCCAAGTTTTGAGGTGTCTGGAAGCGGCACACCCCAAGGCATCCGGAGCTCTTGGACTCACGCAGGGTCAAACTGCAGTTCGGCATGCTCGAGACACTCAAGTTGGTTTCTTTTCCAATTTTTGTTTATTTATTTTGAGTTTGGGGAACAAACAGAAATCTGAATGTGGCGATATCAGGGCTGTAGGGTGGATGGGGTGAGGTTTCCTCGAGAAATTATCATAGCTCAGTCCTTTCCACCCCTGTAAAATAACCAAGTGCATCGTTGTGAAGGAGAAAAAATTTTCACTTTGCACCTTTCTTTCACCAATACAGTCTTCATTAAAAATAAAGCCTATTTTTAAAATAAATCCCATAATGACCTTGAGTTTCCAAATCACAGTAGCTATAACCTTCTAAACGGACCTCTTTGCCTAGAATTTAACTGATCCAGGAGAGCCCCTTAGAAGTTCCTGTTTTGATTGGACCATTTTGGGGGAGGGAGGAACCCTAATGAGCCTAAAGCAGGTGTATGATTGGGAGAACTTGCCTGCAATCATCCACGGATCATGGAGACAGGTGAAAGCATGTCTTCCTTGACATGAACTTGTGCACGTATGAACTGGAATCCCCTTAGCACTGTGCTTGGACTTACTCTTGTAAATTAGGTAGATGCATCAGGGGCATTTAGACCACAGTTCTTTTTCCAACTAAAAAGAAACTATGCAATTTAAGCAGTTGAATATTGCCCCAATGCTGTAACTCAACTCTTCCAACTTTAAGAATGAATCAAGATACCTATCCAATATTGCAGTTCTCCATTGAGTCTTAAAAACATAAATAAAAAGGTACAATTTTTTTAAGTCAAAGAATGCCCAAGAAGTATACTTACTTTTGAACTATCTTTCCCAAACTCACTATGAGATTTTTAAGTTCCCCTTTTCTTCTCCTTCCTCCAACCTTTCATCATTTTCTCCCTGCGTCCTCTATCCTCCTTCCATAGTTCCATCCTTCTCCCCTTTAGGTGTCTAAGTTTAGATGCTTATCCTGTCTTATAGGTTTGCTCTTAGTCTGAAACGACTCAATAGCAATGGGTTTGGGTTTGTTATTTTTAATCCATTAGATTTTAATAAGCAATTTCTATTAACTAACCATAACATTTTTTTCCCAAAATGTATTTTTGGAAAATGTTTTTTGGTGTAGATCTATATAGAAAAAATTTTGTTAAAAAAATCATGCTCTACATTTCAACATTTACATTGATTTTTTTTTTTAATTTGGAAAATTCATTTTAGTTCACAATACACATTTTGCACCTGAAATGTTTGAAATCAGAATTGTGCTTACTTGCATAATAGTTAAAGACTGTATTTTTTTTTTTATGTCTAGAAGTAAAAATGTCCTGTAAGTGGAGACCATAGTAGAACTGGGTTAAATGTTCTTCCCAACATGATTTATGTATTATCATATATAAAATGCCATCCAGCAGAGCAATATATATGTAAACAGGATACCAGATCCTAAGTGCAATTAAGACATCAGACCAGAAATTCCTTATTTTACAATTAAGGCAAAGGCTTAAAAGTGATAAACAGCCACACATTTCCAATTAAATCTAGTAACCACAAGTTGGTTAGTTTCTACTATATCCCATTTCTAAAATAGTAGCTTTTGTTGGCACGCTTTGGAAGTAAATATTTACCCAGAGAAATGTAATTTCCCTTTTATTTATTTAAAAGTGCATGAGCTAGTCCCTGCTTTCCAATTTCCGTTTTCCTACTTAAGGTAGTAGGGAGGGTTCTCATTTTCTTAATTCTGGTATTAGAATTGCATAGTTGGGTTTGTTTTAAAGGGTGGCACCACATTTTCTAATGTTAATTAACCACTTTTTTTCTTACTTCCACTAGGCTTTTTAAATTAAAAACAAAAACAAAACCAAAAACCCCTTGATATAACATCCTCATTTTCCAAAGTTATTTTGAGTAACATCTGCTTATAAGAAGTACGCACAAAACTTTCATGCCGGTAAATGTAATTACTAATAATTTGACCATGATTGCTATGACTACAATTTACTTATTCTTAATTTATTTTTATAATGAACTGCTTTAGTAAAATGACAAATGATTCCATTAGTTAAGAAACTAAAATGTCACTTTACATGTAGTCTTTGGTGACTAGTTTGCTGAGTTGAGTTTTTGTTTTTGTTATGATAATAATATTTGGCTATGCTCTGTGAGCAAAATTTATGAGGTCTTAAATATTAATCTTTCAATTTACTGAAACAAGGTAATTTTCAACTTAAGATGTGAGCAGTTTCCCTCTCAGGGTCTTGAATATACAAGTTTTCTGCACACACTTCTACAACATTGTCATCTGGAAAACAATGCGCACTTTGTTCACAAGGATCAAAACAATTCTTTTTCACTAATGACTGCAAATATCAGCTCATTTCTAACACAGTTTCCAGTGGCAAACATTACTCAGTTGTCAGTAAAAGAAAAAGGATTACATCAGCATTCAGGGGGGAAAATGCCCTGTTCTCTCTCATTCTATAGTCTATGTTCAATCAGCCTGCAGCTAATGGAAGCCCTCCAGTGCTGAGAAATAAACAAACACCGCTTGGCAAATAGTCCAAAATCAAATCTAGTCTATAAGGTGGACAATACATAGTTAGTTCCATTACTGAATCCTCCCTTGGGAGCGGGAGCAGCTTTTGAGACCCTGTCATTACACACCAGCACCATCTGTAGCCAGCCTCAACATTATTTGGGAATGTATAAAGTACACGAAAAAAAAAAAAGACTTAGAGTCAGGAGCCAGAGAATCCTATTTCGAGTTTAAATTTTGCTTGTGAAAGATCATTTGGCGTTAGACTCAGCAAACAGTGGGCCTCATCACTTACAATGAGGGATGCGTGTAGCGAGGATTACTTCAGATCAGGGAACTTGAAGGTAATTGCTACTTTCCACAGGGAGATGTCTAGCCCTACTTCAGCTCCAGAGAGTTTCAGCACAGTCCCCTTAACCGCCACGCTGCTCTCCCACTTCAACAAGCAAGCACCCTTTCCGCATGGTATTTATGTCAGTGTGGTGGTTCGTGTTCATCATTCACTTCTAAAAGTACAAATCCAAAAGAAGACCATGATGTTAGCACCTTTAATGTTTATAAATATTTTTATGTGTGTATATACATAGAAAGCCCCCAAACCAAACCAAAATCATTGCCTTTGAGTCAATTGCAACTCACAGCGATCC
>NW_022103900.1:10942759-10946280 GCF_000313985.2 Echinops telfairi
GTTCTTCTCTCTCCTGTTGGGTTGCTATGAGTCAGAATTATCTTGATGGCAATTCGATTTTTGTTTGTTGTTCAGGATTTCTGTTGTTGTTTCTGTTTGCAGATTAAAAGTGTATGTGTGGCATGTTAAAGGTGACAGATTAAAAGGTGGAGGATCAATCTTGAAATAGGTTGCATGATTACCAGAAATCCCTAAGATAGTTTCTTCCTAGGTATTCCACCTTCCAATAGGTACTTTATCTAGGATTGTTTTTAAGGCTTTATTATTTTTATTCTCCGTCTACTTCCATGCCACTAACCGATCATTCAGAAACAAAATGTCTCTAGAAATCAAAATTTCTCCCTGTCATGTATTGAATTGTGTTCCTCCAAAATATGTGAACACTGGCTTGGCAATGATCCTCAGTGGTTTGGCAGTTATGTAATGTAATGATGTAATTTTCCCATGATGTGATCTAATGAGATAAGCTAACAAGTTATAAAGGAGTAAGGGTGAGAGTCCAAACTCTGACCCAAGTCCCCGCGCTCCCTTGAAGTAGTGGAGGCCTAGTTGTCTTGTGACGTAGCCTCATTGTACTGTTAGGTGCCATCAAGTCCCAACGCACAGCGCCCTTATACGGACAACAGAAGAAACACTGCCCACTTCCGCGTCATCCTCACAATTGTTCTTATGTTTGAGCCCATTCTTGTAGCCACTGTGTCCGTCCGTTGGGTTGAGGGCTTTCCTTGTTTTCACTGCCCCTCACCTTAACTGAACGGGATGTCCTTCTCCAAGAAGGGCTCTCTCTTCACAACACACCTAAAGCACACGAGATGAAGTCTCACCGTCCTTGCTTCTAAGGAACTTTCTGGCTGTCCATCTACCCAAGCAGATTTGTTTGTCCTTCGTGATATAATTGTCCTTTCTTCGCCAGCACCACAGACTCTTCATGGATCTTCCTTATTCAATGTCCAACTTCCACATAAACATGAAGCCATTCAAAACATCGTGGCTTGGGTCAAGTAATCTTAGTCCTCAAAGTAACCTCTTTGCTTTTCAACACTTCAAAAAAATTCAGGAAGAAAATAGGATTAAAATAGAATGGAATTTTCCATGGACTTTTTGAAGCCCCCTGGTAGATTGCCACACTATTTTTCTTAGACCAGACTCTTCACAGAAACCAGTGTAGCATCAGGCACCGGGCAGATGGGTGGGGACTGCACCTGAAGGACACTGGCTAGGAAAGGAATCTGACAATGGAAGGTGAGAATGTGAGCCCTAGACAGCCAGTGTGCCCTAACTAATATAGCACGTAGTGTCTCTAAAAGCACGACTGTCAGATATTGGGATGAATTGAAGTAGAACCTGTATTTTACAACTACTCAAAACCAAACAAAAAATCTTTAAATTCCCAAATGAAAGGAAAAGAATCATTTCCTAACACATCCTTTCTCTATTTTCACACACATCCTTTTCTCCCAGGAGAAGAAAAAGCTGATGAATATTCTATTTCATCATCATTGGGGATCAGATCAAGCTGAAGGAATGGGGTTCTGCCATCTTTTGACATCATTACATTAACAAAAGGAGAAAGCTTTTGACCCCAAATGAACAATTTCTTTCCTGTCATTTAAATATTACCCATTAAATATCTGCTTCCTGGAACCTGAAATAAAAAACTGCAAATCTCTTGGAAATATCTATGAAATACACAATTTCCATCCCCAATATGTCTTATGTGTAAGACAAAGCAGATACTAAGCAGGTCACTTATACCTTTTCAATATTAAATGTACAATATCATGTGCTTTTTATAATGTAAAGGTTATTTTTAATTAAATACTTCTGAATAATTTCAGCCCTAAAATTAATTGTCATAATATTACAATAACTAGTATGTTTGAGCACCAATTATATGTTAGTTGATATGCTGATTGTTTCCTTGCTTGACCTTTTATTCCTCAAATCCAATCTAGGGGGGAGCTGTAATGATGATCTCTCTTTTAGAAAAAAGAAAAATAAAGCAAAGAGATTGTGAGTAAATTTCCCAAAGTTATATGATATGTAAATATAGTTAGCAAGACCTGAGGCGAGAAGTGTTTGACTACAAAACTCTTTATCTTACTATAACAGGACCCTGCCTGCCTCCCATGGTGTCCCATCTTGAATTTGGAACTTTGTGACTGAAACATATATATTTTTAAGTTCTCGATACATTGAAATAAAAACATTTGCTGCTTGGAATCTGTTTGCTGTTTTGTAAATCCACATTGTAAGCCAAAGGCAATATCACAGCATTTTCATAGTCAATTGCTTCCATTTAAAAAAGATTTGAGTAGAACTCTGTTTTAATTATTTTTTAGTATAAATGACTCTTTGTGTGGAAAATTAACGTTTACTTCTGTTCAGAAATCTGTGAATTACATAGTCCAATATCATAGCCTGGATTAAACTGGCTAGTTTGTAAGAAACTTTTAAATTGTAATTCTTAAAAGACTCAATCCCATGAGTAAAGTCATTTTGTATTTCATTCCTTATATAATTTGTATAACTAAAAACATTAAAATATATACACTCTGAAATGTTTAATTCTTGAGTTTAAAGATTTAATTTTAAATTACTTTGAAGGAACAGGAAAATTTGGCTACTGCTTTTATCCCAAAGTTGAGCCAATAGGCTTGTAAACAATTTCAACAGTTTCCCTGTGATTCTGAATTGTGACTAATTCCTAAACCAGTAAAATATAATCATGATGATAGGAAGAATACTTGAATGGAACCCTGTATTAGTTACAGTTGCACTAGAATTTGATTTTTTAAATGGAAAGAGAGACTACAAAACATATAGTGTCTCAAACATAAGACAAAGCCAGTTTTGAGTCAATTTCCAAGTGGTAGGTGGGCGAAGTGTTCTACTCCACACAAGTATTAAGGGATTCGGGTTAATGAAGGTTGTGCTACTTTCACCATGTGACATTATTATCCAGCTAGAAGGAAAGAAAACATAAGCCAAAATTTTTGAGTTGGAGGTTTTAAGGGTCATTGGATTTCTTATCTTTGTTAACTAGCTGAGCCTCTGTTTCAAAAGGTCCCAGTAGAAGATTCCCATCATTAAATTGCTCCTGTTTTCCCTGTGTTTCCAGTTCCCATCTGTACCACTGTGCCTCCTCTGGTCTAAACAGGTTTGCAAGGTAGAGTTGGATTCATGATAGTGGGGTGGGGGGGGAGCGTTTAAGAACTAGAGAAAGGTTGTGAGTTTCATTATTGCTACACTGAACCCTGAGTGACTCATCTCCTCCCCACTACCCGTCTGCAAGGGAAATCCAGTTGTCTACAGATGGGCATTGGGTCCCCATCACGCACTTCCTCATTCACACTGATAGGATTTTTTTCTCCCTGTCTTTGGTGCTTGAAACCTGGTCCCCTCAGCCCTTGATCACACATGTTGGTGTGCTGCTTTCATCTGGGCTTTGTTGCTTCTGGGCTAGATGGCCGCTTGTTTACTTTCAAGCCTTTAAGACCCCAGATGCTACTATATCTCTC
>NW_022103900.1:10947086-10948423 GCF_000313985.2 Echinops telfairi
ACCCACTTGATGGGATAAAGATGAGGCTGTCTGCTCCCATAATGATTTCCAATGCTTCAAAATACTAAGGAGTGTCACTATGCAGTGACATAGCCTTGTTAGCAGTGAGTTTAATTTGGTTGGTTTATTAATGTTGGGGGACCAGCAGAAATGTATGTTGTTCCACACAACCTCCTGTAATGTTGTATTGGAATCTTTATATCAACTCCACTAATAACTATTATTTTCATTCTATTACTTAGTGACCATTTAAAAATATATCCTTTTGATGTAAGTTCTTTCCCAATTGCATCTTTTCTTCTCCTATAAATGGTCCTTAAATGTCTTGTATTTGTAAAATCAATGAAGGGAAATCTGTGCCATCAAATTTGACATTGCTTTTCGGATTGTTGTTTTGTTTCCATATACCTGATTTGGATGGTCTCCCCCAGTCATTTGATGAGAATTACAATGACTATTGCTAGACGAGCCAAATCAACTAACTCACAGGTAAATCCTTATAGTTCTGCTAAGAGTATTGATTCTCCAGCTTTACTGACTGAGGAGCACACATGGGAGCCATTAGGGCAAAAACCACAGAGCTAAAGTAAAGCTTGAATGGCTAGTAGCTTAGTGACTCCTTCAAACTCATCCACAGCTAAGGTGAGCACTGAAAGTACCAATCCTGGATACACGTGAGCATTATGAAAACTTTCCAAAAGCATTTAGGAAAGATAAACCTGTAGTACTTTAGTTCTGGAAAAGGCAAGTAGATGGTTAGTGGATCAAAAATGTTTGAACATTAAACTGGGCAATAGCTATCAGATAAAACAGCATCTGGGATCTTAAACATTTGTTTCCAAACAAGCAGCCATCTAAGAGAGAAGTCAACTAAGCCCACATAGAAGGAGCAAACCAACGTCCATGATCCAAAGGGGATCAATTATATAACCCAAATCCGAAGGAAGGAACGGTGTCAGAGTTTAAATTGTGAGATCCTAGTGTGCATGACACCATAGATGACAGTAGAAGCCCAAAATACCTTTGTAGGATCTATACAGGGAATAAGCCTCCGGTGATTTCTGTCTAAACATAATTGAGGGATAGGACTAACCTGGTTATCAGGCAGAGAGTATTGGAGAGATAACTATTACAGATTAAAATTATAAATCTGACTTGACCATATAAAACTGTGTCACTTGAACTCCCTTCTGATACACTTAGGGCTTGGTCTGGTTTTAGTATTTTCTGTATGTGTGTGTGCTTTTCATATTGCGGTTTATCTCTGGTGCAGTTTCTCATTGATGGTAGACTACTTGACTCTCAGCTGTGTGTGTGTTTGGTAGATGAGACCCAGG
>NW_022103900.1:10948523-10980118 GCF_000313985.2 Echinops telfairi
GTGTTAAAGGGGAGCTGCTGTCAAGGAGTTCAAGAAGAAAAGGTTTTGAAACTGAATTTGGTAGCAATTTTACAACCCTGCTTGATGTGATTGCATTAGGGAATGGAAAGATGTCTATATTAGCTCCTAATAAAATGGTTTGGACAGAAAAAGAAAAAAGCTAGGCTAGTCTGTGACATTTGAGATACATTATTTACATATTTACGAATTTGCCTTTATCATTAGTTTGTGCATTTCACAGAATTGAGAGAATTTCTTATTATCTCAAAAGACAGTAAATCCACATGTCAGTGAAATAAGAGGATTTATTTTGCACATGATATTTGGGGTCTCAAAATCTCCTAAAACTAATTATAAATCTAGATCATATAACTTCTTCTGGACCCCCTTGTTGGTGCAAATGGTTCAGCGCTCATCCACGAGGCCAAGGTCAATGGTTTGAACCCACTCCGAGGCACTTTGGAAGGCAAGCCCAATGATTTGTTTCCCAAGTTCACAGCCTTGAAAGCCCCAGGGAGCTGTTCCACTCTGCACCCCTGAGGTCACTGGGGGCTGGCATTGACCGGACAGCCCCAACAATGACTATTGACATGACAACCCTCCCCCAACCTTCCTTTTTTACTCTTCATTGAAGCAGTTTGAAAGTTTAATTTTATCTTATTTTTAATAAGCATAAACATATACCTGTTAATGATGTTACCTAAAATTTGAGTAACCTAAATGTCATTGTATAGTATTTAATAGCAGTCCTTTGCATTTGCATGTGTACAGCCAGCTAGGATGTTTTGTGCTTACATACTGTCTATGTGAAAAAGAAAAAGAATAAGATTTTTATAAATGGGAAGTCTCAGAAATCCGTTCTTGAAATCAAATGCTTAGAAATTTATTTGACAAATTTTAGGAAAGGATCTGAAAGTTTGATGTCATACACTGAGTGGTATTCCGTTTCAGACACTGAGGCTGTAAAAGGCCTCACACAGAGAAGCGCTGCATAGACGACGTGCTGCTGGCAAAATGAACAACCCTGTCTTGGAAGAAGGGCAGCCACAATGCTCCTGAGAAGGGAGGATGGGGAAACATTTTTTCACGTACACTAAACGTCTTACCAGGAGGGGCCAATCCCTGAAGGAGGACCTCCTGCTTGGAAAAGTAAGAGTCAGTAAAAAAGAGAAAAACCATCAACAAAGTGGATTCACACAGTGGCGTCAACAATAAAGCATAGCAATAATTGTGACAATGGCACAGGACTGGGCAGTGTTTTTCCTGCTGTCCAGAGGGTTGCTGTGATTTGGAACTGTAACAAACAATAACTGTTGTTGTGTGTCATCAAGTGATTTATGATTCACACTGGCCCTTTGGACAAAATAGAACGATTTCACAGGATCTCCTAGACTGAAATCTTTGTAGGAGTCAATGTCTATGTCTTCTGTCCCACAGAGTGCCTATGGCACTTCAGATAAACGGGGGACTTAGAACCACAAAATCAGTGGTTCAAACTCACCAGCTGCTCTAAGGGATCAATAGATAACCACATAATATTAGTTAATAGTTAGCATAGTCTACTATGTAATAACTGCCATTCGTGTAGTGCTTTCATTTGCATGTTTCCAATGAAGAGCTAAGGCATGAATCATCATAGTTCTCAGATGTGCTCCGGAACGAAGTCAGAGGAGAAGATTACAAATATTTCCAATAAGGCAGTCGGTAGGGAGGGGAACACATTCATTTCCTGACACAGTAGTTGACTTTGCTTGAGTGTGTGCTATCAAATCTTTATGTGAATGGTAGTTGAACCAAGAGTCTGAAAAGAAATGGAAGCTATATATTGGAGCATATTCTGTACAGTGCCGAAGAGTATATTTTGAACACATCTATTGTATTAATTTTCGAGGGCTGATGTAATAAAATGCCAGAAGTTAGGTATCTGATCATTACAGTCATGAAGACTGGGAATCCAAGGGCAGGTGGCAACCCTGTTGATTCTTTATGAGGCTTTGAGGGAGAGTCTGTTCTAAGCTTCTCACTTCGCTTCTGATTGGTCCAGATGAACCTGGCTTGCATTGTAGCATCATGATGCTATCATTCATCTGCTTCTATGAATGAAATCACTCAGAAAGGATTATTTTCAAGTATAACTTCATACTCACTTAACTGATCATAGCTTCAAAGACTCTCTTTCCAAACAGATCACGTCCACACGTATCATTGGTTGGGACTTCAATGCATCTTTTGAGATGGACACAGCACAATCTATAGCAACCACTAAATGATTTTAAACAGAAAAGTCAGAATTTCTGAACTAAAAGCCTCACCATACTGTATTATCAAAGGTAGAAGCGTCAAGCAATGTGAATTAAAGCAGTAGTCAAGAGTAGGGGTTGGGTAGGATTTTGAGGTTCATCCTGGCACATGTGAGTGGAAAGGAAGGCTGAGATGGATTGTTGGGGAGTTTTGTAGAAAGTAGAATCAGGTGGTTTTTGTTGTACATTCCAAATCAGAAAACGTAGTGAAAAGTACCGAGTGTATTTTTATTTGTCAGATAGGAGGAAACCAAATAAAGATGAATAGTTGCACAGAGAGTGGGGAATTGGCAAGTTCATGTAGGGTTTATCTGTCAGGAGGAGACTGGATCATCTGCTGCAAGGGACAGAAAAATGGTATACAATGATGTTACAGATTGAATAATGGCCCCTCTCACACTATGTGGTGTACGTTCTCATCTCCGTGTCTTTGGTTATAACCGCATTTGGTATTGAGTATCTTTGCTATATTAATGAGATAGATTCAGTGTTGTGTGTCTTGAATCAATCTCTTTTGAGATATAAAAGAAATTAAGCAAGCAAGTAAGCAGGAAGGGGGAAAGAGGGATGCCAAGCTACACAAAGACCATCTAATCTCAGAAGCCAAGGTAGAGAGCAGTCTTCCTTTAGAGCTGGCATTCTGAATTCAGACTTCTACCCTCATCAGTTGTGAGAAAATAACTTTGTTTGTTAAAGCCATCCACTTAGGATATTTCTGTTACAGCAGCACCAGGAACAAAGTCAGAGGCGAAGTTTATGTTCAGATGGACAGCAGAATGTAAATAGATCTCTCAGTGACAGCATATAAACAGATCTGTTGGTGAACATGTGGGTAGTCTGAGGTCTGTGACACACCCAGGCAGCAGTAACATGATATTAGCCAGTGCTAGTTTTCTCATGTGGCCTTGGAGACCTTGATGTTGAGGTACACCAAATATGGATCCAGCTCTGAAGTGTTGCATGCCAGCTTTGCAGACAGATGGGAGTGAAGGTGTTATTCTAAGAGTTCCAGGTTAGGTAAAAGTCATGATAGACTGATTTGAAAGGGAGAAATCAGAGGTCTTGATGAGATGGAAGATTGGAAGTAGCAAAGGACGGATGAAAATGAGAAAGAAGGGAGTTATATAAAAGAGGATATTACAAGCATATTTTCTAAATTAATATGGTATTTCCCTGCAAAAGCAATACTCTATACAATATTTAATTTTGCAGAATAACATTTTGAAGATGGAACGGACTTCAGAGACCATTTATTCTCATTCCTTCAATTTTTAGACGAAGAAAATGAGCCCTAGAAATCATACAGCTTGTTAGTGCAGAAATGAGAATAAAACATTGACTTCCCCCAGGGGCCTCCCTATGCCAACTATAACTAAAATATCCACAGAGATTTGTTAAAGACTCACTAAACACAAGACACATGGATAAGCATCGGTAAGTGTATAATCCGTATTTTCAAGTAATGTACAATCTAGCATCCTTTTGAGAACTCAGATGACCTATTTAGTGAATATCTAAGTGAATATAGAAGCGTACTCTAGAAACCAAGAATTCAAACTACCTCTAAATTAAGCCAGGTTTGTCATTCTGTGAATGAGTAGCTTGCATTTTATTTTGTCAAGTCAAACACTTTGTATTATTAAACATTAAAGATAGAGTGTCATATATTTTTTATGTTCAAGATCTTTGGAATCAGACTTTCCATGAAAAGTAGATATCCCTTGAAAACAAAATAAGTAAACTCGAAAGTTATTTCACATTTTCACTCTCCTGTCCATAATATTAAAACGTGCACCTTGTTTTCCTAGTCTTTTCTGCTAACTACCAACATCGAGCCAGACTGGAACTGAAGTTGTGTACAAACTGCTTCATTTTTTTAGCCCCCAGCAGTTGTATTTTGTGCTCTTCACCTTTCATGAAATGACCTCTACCAATTGCATTATTTTACAAGAGCCAAACAGAAGCTTCACATTAAAAATGAAGAAAAAAGAAAACACAAATGTTTTATTAAATTAATTTCAAAAGAAATATTTGAACATGAAAATCTGCATGGTATAAATATTTTATGTGGGAAAAAGCAATAAAAATTAATATTTAGTTATATTATTCATATGTAAGAGGGAGAACCTGCTAACTAATTTGGAAGTCTTGGCTCTCCTAAAATATTACAAATAGTACATATGGAATGATTTTGCTGTACCACATTTTAAAACTCGCTTATATTAAGTCTATTTTATTGCTCTTAACTATAGTAATTATTACATTTTTCATGTATTTTCTAGCACACACACACCACACATATATATAAATTAATGGAAATCTTGTATAACCACTATTACAAAAGTGGAATGAACTCAATATAATACATATTAAAACTCAATTAAATGTGAGAATGAGATATTTACCAGTACATTCCTCTTGCATGCAAACTGCAATATTTAAATGGGTGAAGCTCCCTGGGACATTGGCTACTCAACAGAAATGTGTTGGCATTTAGAAGGAGTTTTACCTTTTCTGCCTGGCTCTCAAAACACAATACAGAACAGTCACGGAAACCTCAGTGGCCTGAGTATTTAGATTCTCAGGGCCCTTTACTTCTAACAAAGAAAGTCTTCCCTGGGAGGATCAAAATAAAATCATTTCTGAGCCTGTTATTTATTTATCTAGGTACAAACTGCTTATATAGGACCTAGAAAGGATAAAAAGTGAGATTCTACAACAGATTTTCAGGGTTTTCCCACCTTACCTGTGAGCTTTTGTCATGTAATCAATTGGCACTGACCAATCCCTGGAGAAAAAAAATGAATCCCTGGAAAGTCTCTTGAATAAGTTTGAATATCTATTTTTCAGGGAGTATATAAAATAGTAACACTTATTTCTAAGGACTAGTTTCTAGTGTCTCCTTCAAGAACAAATTCGTACAATTAATAAGAGAGCATCCAGCATATCCCTTGTTCTAACCATACCCTATTAATAGTTGAAGGAAGAATTCTAGAGGGTACAAGAAAACGGCAGCTTAGAGAAGTGCTTCTCAAGGTGCCCTAGACTGCAGTATAAGCAACACTGCCAGTGAGTTTCAGAAGCAAATTTTTGGACTGCTCCACCATAGATATTTTGAATTAAAAAATTGGAGGATTAAGTCCAGAAACCTGTCTTTTAACAAGTCTTCTAGGTCACTCTAATGCAAACTCAACTTATAGAACTGGCTTAGGATTCACCTCTCCAGCAGACACACGTTGCTCAGTCTAATAAGCATTACTGGCCTCTTGATCAGGGAAGGAGTAAATGAGTGAATGAGTCATAAACAGCAGAAAATATCATCGATTTCGATTTTTAGACAGACACTAAAATTCTTATCCAGCCATAATTATACATACAGAAACTGGGCATTATTAAATAAAAGTGTTCTTTAACTTGTATTTGACCACACGATGCTGCTGTGGTAACTACATAATTTCATGTAATATTTTGAAGATATAAAAGTGTAGGGGTGGTATTGAACCTGTCAGTCAGGTCACAGCCTGATGGTACCTCCTTGTGGGCACAGCCTTCTCATAAGAAGGAACCAGGGGCTCTCCCCTCTCTCTCTCTGCCTTCCCTTCCTGCTCGCTGGGCCTGCAGAGAGGAGCTGCAGGAGCCCAGTGATGCTTCCACCGGTGGGCATCCAAGCAACTTTGTACCGACCGGCCAGTGATCTTCCTGCATTCTGCATCGCTGGCTGTGGTTGAGTAAGTCTGATGTAGGATTTTTGGACTAGTATCGGACTCACGGACTTGAGTTAGACTGGGCTGGGATCCTTTCTTGATATATAATCACTTCTTGATATAAAGTTCTTTCTTACCCCTACTCGTATGTAAGTGTCACTGGATTTGTTTCTCTAGTCAACCTGGCCTCACGCAGCTGCCAATAGACTCTTAATCACTGACTGACATGTGATTTTTACATCTCAATTTCACAATGAGACACAGAGCCCCATGTCTTCACTTAAACAAGTCCACGATGGTAAGTGAAGAGTATAGTATAATTGTACAGATCACATCATCCACCCTCCTCACTGTGGGAAGCCAAAAAATGATGCTATTGAGTTCTCTATTCTATGGAAATGAAAATATGCAGACTATCTAATTAGCCAAGACTACCAGAAAAGCATAATTGTTGGAATATTTTCACAATGCATAAATATACCTAAGATGCAGTTTAAATAAAAATGGAGGCAATTGTTTTTCTTTTGTGACATTTCAAACATATCAAATTTTATAAACAATATCTAAAATATTATTCCAGATGACTGGGCCATTTCTACTGGGCAACTAATTTGGCAGTGAAGGGAAGAGAGAAAGTTTTCCATGGATTGTCCTCACACACCTTCATTTACGGTTCCCCTTCTTTTGGCACCATCTCGTTAATTACATTTAACTACATTAAATTACACTTAAATAAGCTGTGAGCAATATACCAGCAAATAATTTAACCACGGCCACAGAGCCAATACTGATTCATAGCAACCCTCCAGGAGAGGGTAGAACTGCCTCTGTGAGGTTCTGAGACTGTAACTCTTTTTTTTTTTTTTTTTTAAACATTTTATTAGGGGCTCATACAACTGTTATCGCAATCCATACACACATCAATTGTGCAAAGCGCATTTGTACATCATTCTCAAAACATTTTCCCCCCAACTAAAACCCCCAAAATAAGGCCCCAATTTTCCCCTCCCTCCCCGCTCCCCCCTCCCTCATGAGCCCTTGATAGTTTATAAATTGTTATTTTGTCGTATCTTGACCTGCCCGACGTCTCCCTTCACCCACTTTTCTGTTGTCTGTAACCCCTACCGGAGAAGAAATCTCGTCTTTCACTCACAGAGCGGCCGGTGGTTTCAAGGTGCTGATCTTTGCATGAGCAGCCCAGTGCCAATTCACCACAGCACCAGGGCTCCTTCCGCAACCAAAGAAGATCCAGTCACTCGATGGAAATTTGTTCATTTCCACGCACATTACGTATCTGTGATCTCTAGAGGGAATTCGTGAGCTTTGCCATCCTGCCCTGTTTATGGAGACCAACTCCACAAGGCTTATGGAGACCAATTCCACGAAGGAGCATAACCTTTGAACTGGAGTCCCAGTACTGAGAAACTAACCTCCCAGACACAGCAGAGAGAGCTGTAACACGGGACACAGCGCAAAACGACAAGAAATAATGGCAACGGAGGCAGACCCCAGGGGTGATGAAACACTGCAGCAGCAGTATCAACGGTGAGAACAATATGAGCGTGTTTACAAACACAGTGAAAGAGAGGGCTGAGCACGTTGGTGTGAGTGGCTTGCTGGGAGAGGAGGGTGCCACCGGGCCCTTGCTGATGGAGTTAAAGAGCTATGCCACTTGCCTGAACAGGAAAGAGACCGAGAGAAGAGACCTGTAGTGGGCATGGCCGAGAGAAGTCCCAGTAACAGGTACAGCCAAGAGAAGGGAGCACAGCCCAGAAGCAGCTGAGAGCTCTCTACTTGGAAAGGTGTCTTCATGGAAAAGCTGTCTCCTCTCTCCCGCCTCCTGAATTGTATCCTGTTATTTTCAAGTTGATCCTGACCACAAGTTAGAACTTATTTCCAAACAAAACAAAACCAAAAGACCCTCACTGCCATCGATTTGATTCCAACACATAGCAGCTCCGTCGGACGGTGTCGAGCTGTCTCTGCAGGTTTCTGAGGCTGTTTGTCTTTACAGGAACAGAAAGCCTCCTCTTTCTTCCTTCGAGAGCCTGGTGATTTCGAAGGGCTGGCCTTTGGGTTCCCAGCCCAACTGGAATGCAGATGACACCAGGATTCCTATTTCTGCGACTTCTATAAAAAAACAAATAATCATTGCATATGCTCTGTGAGGTTTGTGTGTGGTTCAATGCTCAAACCCAGCCGTGTGGCGAGGTTCCTGAAGAGGATGAAAATGTGGAAGAGCAGAGGTACAGCTGACCTCGGAGGAATCCTCTTGGGGTTAACCTGGGTTCTCATCTCCCCCTGTGCGCTTCGATGACTATTGACATTGATAGCTTGTCTGGCCACTTTATATATCCATGGATTCTGTAGGATGCAAATGGCTAGGAATCACGTACTAACCAGCTAAGCTTTGTGTTTCCAACTCACCCAGAAGCACCGCGAAAGAAAGCCTGGGGGTATGCTTCTGTGAAGAGGACCCCTCACTTCGCACGCTGTGGAGCAGTCGACGCTGTGACTCATATCGTGGCCTTTCATAATACATTTGATTTTAATGGGATTGGTTTTTTATCCTCGATATACATCCATGACTACAATACGCTTTTGGACTTTCAAAGGTGATGAACACAACTTAATATATATATTTGATTGGAGCTTCCTGATTCTTGTTTAGATCTGGAGTCATTTTAAAAAGTGCAAAGTAAAAAGTTATACACATGCACAGACATGAAAAGAATAACTCACTAAGAGCGAAGCTTACAAAAAGATATAGGGAAAACCAGTGGGATTTTTATTTTGTCATAACCTTGTTAGACATGTTTTGGTTTTGGATTTGCAGTCTGTGGAGTATTTTATATTTCTCAGATTTCTTCTGTTCACTTGTGACTCTCAAACCTAATAGAAATCTCCTTTTCCCCTTCAAGTAAGACTTGTCTACTTCTAGGGCTATCAGGGGAATACTTTTTAAAAAATTGTTCAAACCAGTTGGAACAGTGCACAAATACATACCAAATAGGAACGTACTGAAAAGAAGCCATCAAAATAGCCAAAATAATCGAAAAGCTCATGTAAAAAAAATACAGAGAACAAAGTAAAAAGAGTGCCTTAAGGACTTAGTGTCAATTTCTACAATAATCCACCATTTCAGATAGAGTTAATTCCCTAGCCTGTGTGCATACGGATAACGTAATTCCACAGATAATCTCTAATATTTGTTTGGGGATAAAATGTCAAACTTTTCCCATTAAACCTTTTCACCTCACCTTTGGACAATGGTCAAATGGGGGGATTTGTGGGGGCCCCTCATTTGTCTGACCCTCCAGGCCGAAGGCAGTGCAAACCCAATGTGAAATGCATCTCTCCCCATCTCCCCCAGCATCAGCTCGCCTTCCTTTTGCACGGATTAGAGGAAGGAGGGAAGTGAACAAGGGAGTAGTCAAAATCAAAGTGATTTTTTTTTTAACCAAATGTCATTGTATTTGAATACGATAAGTTTAATTATAACATTTTAATCGGGTCCATAAAAGGAAATTTTCATCCGGGGAATTGAATATCTGGTTGTCTTGTTCAGAAACGCAATGTAGGCAAAACTTTCAGGCGCAGAGGCAAACGGCACGTGTTTCCATTGAGCTCTGTTACTTGTTCGCTGAATGACCTTCAGAAAATGATCTCAATCCGTGACGCTTCTTTATCTCCTCCAGAAGGTTGGGATGGGAGCCCTCGCCTCCGCGGAGTACTCAGCTGCTAAGTAGAAAGCCGGAGGTTTGAGTCCACCCAGCAGCCCTCAGAGGGAAAGCCTGGCCATCGACTGCTGAAAACTCCGCCAGGGAAAACCCTAAGGTACAGTTCGATTCTGCCATTGAAGTTGGCTCAGCAGGGACGCGTGGTGATAGAATAATAACTTTCTCACAATAGTGTCATAAAGAGAAAATGAGGGCAGGCACGTTGCAGCTCTAAGTGTGCTGTGTTGTCATGGCTGTTAGGTGACATCACGTTGATTCCTACCCCTAGCAACCGGAACCACACGAGAACAAACCCTGCTCGGTGCTACACCGTCCCCACCAGGGATTCTAAGCCCGAGCCTCCTGTTGCAGCCACGATGTCCATCTGTCTCATTGAGGGCCTTCCTCTTTGTTGCCACTTCGCTACTGAACCAAGCTTCATGTCCTTCTCCAGGAAGTGCTCTGTCCTGACAACGTGGCCAAAGACTTGCAAGCCTTGCCTCTAGGAGCACTCTGGCCGTACTTCTCCCACGGTAGATTGGTTTGTCCTTTGGACAGACTACCGTACCTTCAATATCCTTCCCCAGCACCACAATTCAAAGACTTCAATTCATCTTCGGTCTTCCTCATTCCATGTCCAACTTTCACATGCATATGAGGAAATTGAAAATACCTTGGCTTGGGTCAGGTGTACCTTATTCCTCAAAAGTAGCACCCTTGCTTTCCAGCGCTCTAAAGAGGCCTCGTACAGCAGATTTACCCAACCCAGCTGTCTCGATCTCTTGACTGCTGCTTCCATGTAGATTGATTGTGGAGTCAAGTATGACAAAAATCCATAAGAGCTTCTCCATTTATCGTGATTTTTACCTACTAGTCCAATGAGAATATTGGTTTTCTTTACATTGAGTTGTAATCCATGCTGAAGGCTGAAATCTTTGATTTTATCAGCAAGTGCTTCAAGTTCTCCTCACTTTCAGCATCAAGGTTGTATATTCTGCATGTTGCAGATTATGGGTAATAAGTCTTCCTCCAATCCTGATGCTGCTTTCTCCTTCATGTAATCCAGTGTCTCTGATTATGTGCTCAGTGTGCTGTCTTGTAAGAGGTAAAGTTCAGAGAGTAAAGAACTCTAATATCAGTTGAATGGGGACCACAGTGTTTCTGAGTACCTACATTTCTAAATATTTTTGTTGAAAGCAATTGGCAGAATTTTCTATGGACTCCTATTTTTATGTTTGAACATGTTCTACACACAGTAATTGTTCCTTGCACATTTTCTAGCAATTCAAAAAATCTTTTCAACTACACAACAGATACATTGAAATCCAGAACATTCCCCAAGAGTATTAAATACACCTTGTTCTCTAGCTGGCTAGAGATGGATAGCCAGGCAAGGACAAATATTTTGCGTTTGTTAAAAAAGAAAACAAAAAATAGAAGTGTTATAAAAGAATTCTCAAGTAGCTTTAACCAATTTCTCAATAACCATAATATTCCCACAGACCTCTTTTCCACAAAGTGTGATATAATGTGTATATACAAAGGTCAAAGGGTATGAAATTCCAACTATATATTTCTTTAAAAAATGCTTATATCCACAAAATAAGTCCATTGAATCTAGCCGACATGTACATTTTCAGGTAGCCAATTGAGTGACTTCATATAATAAGGAAATATACAATAATCATTTTATTAAGAAAACAGATGATTTTTTGTTTAATATATTCAGATTAAGACTATAGTTTAGCTACTATCAGTATCACTGGAGTGAGTCGAATCATCTCCAAAGATAAAGTTGCTGGATAAAAGATACAACCTCAAACATCATTATGAAAGAGTCAAATAATTGCTATTCCTTAGCAGACTCACCAAGGCAGCCCTAATATAGCAGCTAGCAGCTGGTTACCCACTTGTCTGCTAATTGAAACATGGAAAGTTCAAAACTACCAGTAGCTTTGGAGAGGAAAACACCGGGGTGATCGGCTCCCATAAAGACGATGTTGTGCTTAGGGGCCATCAAGCATATTTCTACTTACAGTGACCGCACGTACAGCAGAGCAAAACACTACCTGACACCTGTAAATCCTCTCCACGTTTATCAAAAAAAGTCCTTCAGCACTTCTAACGAACTCATCAGATGTCCCGCTTTTGGCGGGACAGTCCCGATTTTGAACAATTTTCCCGCGTCCCGCGGCGTTTTTAAAAAGTCCCGATTTTTGGAAAGAATGCACAACAAGCTAGGGCATACGGTTTTTGGCTGCCGTGTGGCTATTTCGCCAGGATATGAGTTTTATCAATGGTGTCCCGCTTTTGTCCCGCTTTACCAATGTTAAAATCTGGTCACCTGAAAATACTTCGTCATTCGCCGTCTTCAAGACTGTTACTGCGTCTGTTCTGCGTCTCAGCAGCCCTCCGCCCACCAAAATGAACCACGGCACCATCCTGACCCATCCTCACAGCTGCTCCTGTGTTTGAGCCCATCCTTCCAGCACTCCGTCAATCCATCTTCTTGACAGTCTTCCTCTTTTTTACCGTTCCTCCACTTTTCTGAGCACAATTTCCCTTTCCCTTCTGTTCGCATTTCCATCATCGGTTGGAGGTTTGCCACTGCCTCAGAGAGACTTTGGATAAAGACCTGATAATCTACTTCTAAAAACCCGGCTTGGCCACTGGAGAGCGCTCTGCTTCCTCTGAGAGTTGTTAGATGCTGTGAGTGAGGAGCTGGGACGCTGCGCACAACAGAATGAAACGCTGTTCAGTCCCGAGCCATCCTCACAATTGTTGCCCTGTTGGAGCCCATTGTTGCAGCCACTCTGTCAATCCACAGAGTTCAGGATCGTCCTCTTTGTCAATGCACCTTGACGTTACCAAGCATGATGTCCTTTTTGAAGACCTGGTGTCTCCTGATAATATGTCTGAAGGACATGAGACAAAGTCTCACCATTCTTGCCTCCAAGAAGCATTCTGACTGTACTTCGTCCAAGACAACTTTGTCTATTCTTTGGCAGCCCATAGTACTTTCAATACTGTATGTCAGCACCATCATGCAAATGCATTGATTCTTCTTCATTCTTCCTTATTCAGTGTCCAACTTCCACATGCATATCAGACATTGAAAATAACTCCATCTATAATTTCAGAGACTCCACTCATGCCTATTTAAAATGTGTCATCTAGTTGTAGTGTAACAGTTATAGCTCTGGTGGTGTCCCAGGTTACAGGTTTGGTTGCTAACTACAAGGTCTGCAGGTCAAACCCACTAGCTGGATCATGGGAGAAAGTGGAAGCTTTGCGCTCCCAGAAAGATCTCCAGCTTCAGAAACGTGAAGAGGCAGTTCTACCCTGGCATACAGTTGCCAGGGATCAGAATTGGCTCAATAGCAGTGAGTTCAGTTTGAGGTTTCGGTGTGCATTCAGGTCCTGATTGCTAATGATGCTGCTTGTCTTCTGTACTGTGATGGGGCTTCAAAACGTTCCTGGGAAAAATGGATTGGATGATAGTGGAATTTTTCTCTGCCCTCTTGGATTTGATTTAGTCATGTTTCAGGATTTCAATGTTTGTAATAATTTAAAATGATATATATTTGTTCTTCTTTTCCATTCTTTCTCACGGGGTTCTTTGCATTCTCTTTTTCATTCCTCTTTTTACTTGTGTGTCTGGAACTTTCGACTGTGACTTCACTTTGAGTATGATATTTGTTATGTTTATGCTAGAATTTCTCATTATTTTTCCCTCTCATTCTCTTCATTTATGTGCGGTCTTTTTCCCCAGCTGTTTTAATTTAGTTCCCTGGCCTGAGCCAACTCTTATTACTACATTTGGAGACTGCTACCCTGTGTTACTCTTGGGAGAATTCGGTATCTGATCTGAGAATCAATGGGTAATGTCTTGGTTTCCTAGTGCCGCTGTGGAAATACTGCAAATGGATGGCTTTAAAGAACCGCCATTTATGATCTTAATGTCCAGGATGGTAGAAGTCTGAAATCAGATCACTAGCTCTAGGGGAAGACCCTTGTTTTTTCAAGTTCATTAATGCCCCTTTTCCTTGGTTCCTCGGTAATCTTCACATGTCTACTCTTGGGTCAACGCTATCATTTCTAATCTCAAACGTGGTTAGGTTTAGGGCACAGGTTACACTGATATGGCTTCACTAACTTAACAAACAAAATCCAATTCCCAAATGGGATCACATCCATAGGTATAGGGGTTAGCATTCCAACATATATTTTGGAAGGCATCATTGAGCCCACAACAGCTGGCTAGAAACAGATTGCATTCTACGAATTGTCTCTATTCTCCTGAAGCTACAGATAGCTTAAAACCACATGGTTTCTCTGGTAATTACATAATTCCATGTCAACTTGACATATAAAAGTGTAGGGGCGGAGTCTAGCCTGTCAATCAAGTCACACAACCTCAGGTGACTCCTTGTGGGTGTGGCCTTCTCAAAAGCAGGGTCTTGCAAACCTCTGCCCTCTCTGTGTGCATCCACCACCATTGGATCCACAAGACTTTGCACCTACCAGCCTGTAATATTCTTGTATTGTGCATCATTGTTTGTGACTACATGAGTCTGAAGAGGGATTTATGGACTAGTATTGAACTTATGGGCTTGAGTGGACCAGGCTGGGATGTGTTCCTGATATAAAGCTCTTTCTTGCACATATATGGACATCACTGGATTTGTTTCTCTGGTCAACCTGGAATAACAATTTCCAAAACACATTTTTTTTCTTTATATCAAATTCCTGAAAATGTGAGAGACTGATCTAATCTCTAGTTTTAAGTAGTAAACTTAACTCTAGTACCCCATTTTATCTGTAGCAGTTTTCTTCATTTGGCTCTTAAATAAAACATCTAACTTTCCCTGTTACCTAACTCAGTGCCAACCTGGCCCATTTTATCTACAAACAGGATGTTTTTATTTTACTTTTTAAAAAGTAGTAATACTTAAGGTAACTTGGAAATTCAGAAAAATTCCAAATCACTAAGCATTGTGGCAGACAATTTTCAGTTACCCAAACGAATTTATCATTGAGTAAAAAGCAAAGCATTAGCCCAATCAATATTCATATGAACAGTAGAAGCCAATTTTAAACTGCATTATTGTTCTCACATCTATATTTAAAATACAGGCCTTAGTATTCTGAAGTGTCTCTTGTTTGATAAAATTTTGCACAATAGAGACCAAATACCTTCACACTTATAAGAATGTTTAAGGACCTCAAGGCAAATGTTCACATCACTTAACTGAAAAATGTTGTAGTCAAAAATAAAGGTCTCTTGACCAGGAATCATATAATAAAAACATAATCAAACAAGTAAGCCAACCAAAAAGATGATATGTTCATATTTGGCTTTAGAAGAACCCTGGAATGCAATGTAAATAAAGAAAAAAATGATTATCTTAAGCATTCCAATTCTATTCCAACTTGTTTTGTATTAAAAAGATAGCCAGGTTTTTTAAAAAGTTGAAATATTTTTTAAAAACAAATATTCTGGCTTAACAATGGAATGTTCTCAGGAGCTAGCTATACATTTGAAAAATTACATTTAATCCACATTCCACCTTATCTATGAAAAAAATGATTGGCAATTTGATGAGTATACTGTATTTAATAAAATGTGCTAATCCACAGATGATTAATAAAAAAAATCCGGATGAAGAATTGATTCTCAAGATTTAAAGAATAGTTCCTGAAACTATACAATAAGAAATAAATGATAAAGTAAATTTAGAATTTGGGATTTCTGACCATGAATGCACTATACTCAGATTGCAGAATTGGTTAAATTCCAAAGTTAAGCTAGTTGTTTTAATCTGCGAATTTGCTGTAATATTTTATCAATTAAAGTTAATATTTTAATATTTGTAGTGTCCTTTGTCTTATTTTTCAATTTTTTCTAAATGTGACAGCAAATATATTTTTCTTTGCAACATTATAGAACAACAATACCAATGTATGACTGTATAGAATTATTGAATAGAATTCCCACTCACTGTTGAAGAAATGCCTTGGTTCAGCAACCTCCAGTAAGTGAGCACATAAATAATTGCTTATTAAAGACTTTATATATGGGATATTACAACCTCTGAGTATTAGCAATTCAATAATGAAAAACATTATGATTTACTTGCCACTACCATTAGTAATTGACACCATGGATTATATAATATTGCTTCCTGCCAGTAATTTTGATTGACTCAAAGGAGAAATGGCCATAAAATATACATTTATAACTCTATATGAATACTGTACAATTACTATGAATAGCTGATGAACTACTTAACTTTCTTATACTCATTGAAAAGGTGTATTAAATTTCATTCTATGGCATCTGTCAAGGGAGATACAAAACTTTATTTACTGGGTCAAGTAAAAGCAAAAGAATATTCCATCAAATTTATGTGAGGTCTGAATAAGTTATATCACATTTACCCTTGGACTAGGAGAAGAAAATGATCCTACCCTTTCACACTTTGGATGGAGGAAAGAAGCTGAGAAATGAAATGCAAGTGAGAAATCAACTCATGGCAAGAGCAATTCTGACAGAGCATCACCCCTTTGGTGCCTGTCCAGTGTAGACAAGCTGAAGACTTGATCTTCAACAGAAAGCATGGCCGGACCGATCTTTGTGAGCGCCGGGAGAGCACGCAAGGGTATTATAAAGCTAAGGCTATAAAGCCTCATTCCTTCCTCGCTCACATTAATACATAGCTACATGCAGAAATTTATCTATTAAGGATTTGTTTATATAGATTCTTTTTCTCAATAAATTTTGAAAGCAGAATTTTTATCGCCATTCTAGAATCTTTCAGTGCTAGAGAGAAGACTTTGTCCTTCAGGGAGCGCTGGTCGTGGCGCAGTTATGGGTTAGCTTGCAGTCCTCAGGGTTGGTGGTACAAACCCACCAAGAGCTCTGTGAGGGAAAGACTGGCTTTCCTCCACCCAGAAACAGTTACGGGCATGGAAACCCTGGGAGGTCACCATGAGTCAGCATCGGCTCCAAGACAGTGAATTTGGAGGATTTTTTTAATCCTTTTCTTATGAGAAAACACACATGCAAGAAATTAAGTTTAAAAAAATTGCTACTATGGGTATCATTACCGTAATATAGGCACAGATCCACTCCTTTAAAACAACAACACAAAACATGTCTAAGTATCTCTGTGTTCAGCAGATAGCCATAAAGTAATTTTGTGTCTCGATCTCATTAAAGTGTGTTCAAAATAAGGTCCCATCAAAACAGTGGCTTCCCAGGGAATCTGGCCAGTTCCAATCAAGACCCAGGTGTCATCTTATAAGGGTATAGTGACTGGGGCATTCCCTCGGGGTGGGAGGGAATCTTGATAGATTACTTGAAGGATAAAGGAGCTGAATAGGAAGAAATTTTAAGAAAATTAAAAACTGTATGGAGAGAAAAAGGTCAGGAAAGTTACAGCCAGGAATTTTTTCCCCGTTGTGACAAACCATCTGCTCATTCTACAAGAAAAGCAAAAGCGGCCCTACAAACTTGAACTTGAGTTGGAAAACCTAAGCCCTTTGGCTCTAAATACCTGATCTTGCCCTTTAGACTTCCCTTCGTCATCCACATTCAAAGAACCTGAAAAAGGAACACAATTTGAGTCCCTAGAGAATTCCAGAACTGTTGTTTTCATGTGGTATAAATAAAATCAGGCATACGGGTAATTCTTTGGGGGAAAGGTTAGAGAAATGGAAAGAGCACCTTTAGATTTGTACGTGGAGGATATGTTGAGAAATAATAGGGCTAGGTTTTGTACTGCTAGCTATAAGGACAGAGGTTCAAAAGCCCCAGCCTGTCACTCTACAGGAGAAAGAGGAGGCGGTCTGATCCTGTAAAGATTCATAATCACAGAAACCCTATGTCGGGACGACGTTAGTGCAAAGTGACTATAGCAGTGGGTTTGGTGTTTTGCTTTTATAGATTCATAGCAAGATCAAGAATCCGTGTGCAATGCCTAAAATTTCTGATACCCGTATCAGAATAATGCCACTGTCTAGACTATGCATGGCCTCTTATTTCTGTCTCAGCACACAAAATCTTAAAAGGTAGAGAAGGGGGGCGAAAAGCCGTGGTATCTAAGTGCCGACAGAGGTAGAATTCAAGGTCTCTCTGAAGATGACCTTAGAAACAAACATGTGAGCCAAAGAATTGAACAAAATTTGGCCCATGGCCCCTTTAAATTTCTTCCCTCAGCTTAGCAGACATCTAGTCATTTAGAAAAGAACCCACCCCCTTGTTAGACTAGCTGAGGGACAATCCCCTGTTGTCATTTTTATTGTCTGCCCTGGAGAAGGAGGCAGCTTGGGATGCCTAATGGAATCTTGATTCTATTTCACAGCTACAGCGCACAGCCAGAGGCCCGTGGTGCTTTTGTGAGCCAGAATCCACGGAGGCTAATTTTGGCTGAATAGAGGCTAAAGAGAATTCATTTTTCCTTGTTACATTTATTTCACTAAAACTGTTCAGACTCACAAGATATTGCTGGAAGGACACGAGCAAGCACTTCCTAATTGGGGCCCCATTCAGTAGCAAAACTGACTTTGCAGGTACCAGCCACAGAGGTGAGGAGGATTCCAGGAGCCCTCAATGCGTGGGAATTAACCTTAACACCGGAGACATAGACATTAGCTCCACTTAGATGTGGAACATCATCTCAGGGCTTCTGTTTCACATACTTGCTGGAAATTGTCACCATGGTTCTCATCGTTCAGTTACTACATATGAAAGATTTCATGTCTCAACATCACCAGTGGATTCTGCTGAGCATGCTCGGGGAGTTAATTCCTATTCCCTCCCAAACACGGAGACTCTCTAGAGATAACTGGCAGCAATTGAGTATTAACCAGTTTTCAGAAGGCTAAATGGACAATAGAGATACAGGAAGCATCATTTAGCCTTCCCTTCCCACTTAAAATTTTAATGTGTTTTTTCAAAAAAGTTTTATATTTTTAAATGTACGAAGCATTCTGGATCTAAAACAAAATTAAAATTAAAAGGCGGCACAAAATCCTACTCTGAATTTTAATTTTGACCACATTATGTAAGTTATTGAGAGTGTCACCGATTTCCACTTATAGTTCTCACTTTTGTTTTGTTTTTAACTCAGTTAATAAGGGTAGCCATTACTAAAAAAAAAAAAATGTCAGAGAAAATTTCTTAAGAGCTTGCTAAATGTTGTTACTCCTCTTGTTATTGAACATTAGTAAAGCGGGACACCATTGATAAAACTCTTATCCTGGCAAAATAGCCACATGGCAGCCGAAAACCGTATACCCTAGCTTGTCATGCATTCTTTCCAAAAATCAGGACTTTTTTAAAACGCCGCGGGACGCGGGAAAAATTGTTAAGAATCGGGACTGTCCCGCCAAAAGTGGGACATCTGGTCACCTTATCTATGGGGGAAAGTATAATTAACCCCATTTTACAGATGGACAAATTAAAATTGAGGGGCTACTAATTGTAGTGCCTGGTAGGTAGAAGAATTCTTGTCTTCCTTTCCACAATTCACTCCTTGAAAAACAGCATAAATTTAACCGATTGTTTCTCTTTTCCAAAATAAATTTAAAACCGAATTCCAGGAGATAAAAATTGGTGTTTTACAGAGGAAAGCAGGGGAGAGTAGGATTGTCCCTGTAACAGTACTCCAAGTTGTTTGTTAGACACAGGATTTCGGAGGGTAGTTAACCTTAGCTCACCTGCATTAAATATTGACCCGGAGGGGCAATTTGAGGCCTTGCTAATGGGGCAATTTGGGGCCTTAATGATGCAGACAAAAAGGTCCACAATCCTACTTGATGAAGTGAAGAGTCTCATTAGCATGATTTTCAAGGGTGGTGCTCAAAGAATGAGCTTGCCAACTAAAGCCGTGTCTAAACTGACCAAATCAAGAGCTCTTCACTTAGCTAGAGTACTGCATTTGACCAATGTCTCCACGGTCCCGTACATTGGATTCTCTGTTCATCATCTAGACGAAGTTTACCACAAACTAAAGTGGGCCTTTCCCTGACTTTTAGTGAAACTTTGAGAGAATAGCAAAAATGTATTTTTAAAGACAATGCCAAAAGGAACTGTATGGCAACTTACTACAAATCACCATTTATCCCTATTGGAGAAAAAGTTCGTTGGTGAAAACTACAGGGTATTGTTTAAGCTCCTGGATTTGGGGAACAGGTGCCAATTTCTAATATACACTGACAATTTAGGAAATAAAGCATGCCAAACCGCCTTTATATTTACAACAACTGAGCATCAAATGTTACCTCATATCGGATTTCAGGGATATGTATGGTGCTTTTGTAAATGCTCAGTATATTTAAAACCACAATGTCCAAGCATACAAGTGTACATTCCAATACATTCTGCACACACAGTCCACAAACCCACACATCAATGTTAACTCAGTCAAGTAGAAAAGGCAGCTGGACATATATTCAGTGCTTCATCAGTAGAAAACCAAATTCATCAAGCACATATACATAGGAATTCTAAAAGTTGTTGAAATTTGTTCTTTGCGAAAAATATAAGTAAACATCAATAAAGAATAGAATATATCTCATATGTGTTCGATATTATCAAATAAGCACACCAAATTTTTCTTTTATAAATAAATGTTATATGCAGACACACTGTCTAACTCGATTACTAAATATGATAGACTATTCTTTGGCTTATTCTTAGCCATTACATTAAATAGGCTGAAATGCCCTCAGCTTTGCCCTAGGCTGTTAATGCCTCCAGCTACAGCTTTAGTGACGGATTCCAGCAGAAAATAAAAAAGAAAATTCAACAAGGTGACACCTTTCACTAATCAACTGCAAGATAATTTCTTTGCAACACCGGTAACAGATATCTTCTCCCAACATATAAACTCTGTAGTTGGCTACTGAACATGTTTTAAAAATAGAGTAATGTAATTATTATCAAAACTAATTTGTACCTCAAACAGCCCAAATTAAATTCAATAAGCAGAGTAGAAATTACAGTGATTTAAGTTCTGATATTTCACCATAGTAAAATTTTAATTGCGGCAAACATACTCCTTTCCATGATGTAAAATAAAGGGGGGGGGGTGCGAAGACTGCAGACATTCCTCCATAAAAACTGTTTTTGTAATCACTCCATTTAAATACTAACATTTTATTTTTTTAAGCACTTAGTTTCTTGATCAGGATCCATATTCATGGGGTCTCGCTGTAATCCACTTTACCACTTAATGTTGCAATTCAAATGTTCAGTCAGAAGCAAAGCCCTCCAGAATAAAGCATGAATATTACTGTGTGGGGCTGTAAAGAGAAGACTATTAGAATATATCACCAACACACTAGGGGACCATTTAGTCCACTGCTCTAAATACATCATTTAATTACAATGGAGACATTACTTCATGTTTCTACTGATGTAAGTATTATTAGAATTCATGATATTCGCAGGCTACTGTGGGCCATTACATTGGCCATAAGCTATTCTATAAGATTTACTACTAAAGGCCCGCCAGGGTATTTGAGCATTCATGGATTCTGTGGCAGTAGTCTTTTATCTAAGACACATAAGTGAGGGACAACCGAGTTATTATCTCTAAGAAACAGAGCTTAATATTTTGGATTCTAAAGGTTAAGGTACCATAAATCCTGAATTACTCTGAGATATCACATAAAAAGACATTTTTATTTTATTTTACTCTATTCTGCCTCTTAAAATATTTTATGATGGCAGTTTCTAGAGTTGTACCATGTTGTTTACATTCAGTCCCTGGATGCATCAAAACACTGACACAGCATTTCTTTTAAAACTATAGTAATGAAAGCAAAAATATACATTGTATGTGTGTGGTGATGGTGGGGGGGGCGGGGGGGCAGTTGCATGAGTTTGTGAGTGTGCGCATGTGCACGCTGTAACTCAGTGTAGTAGTTAAGAAACTGGTTCAACTAATGCTTTGTTTATTTATTTGAAGCATTAAAATATCCAACTTGATTAGCCCTACTCTGTGCTTGGATGGCCTTTTCCCTGAAGTGTCATTGGGTAGATTTGAGATAGGTTACTTTACACCTGGACTTAAAGCATTGGCTTTAGAAGGACCATTCGAGGAAGTAACGGAGTGTAGCACAGCATCAATTCTGACATGAAAAGAACGTGTTACAGAAGGCTGCTTGATTGCTAAACAATGCAATTTGCATCCAGAAAACTCAGGAAGGACTGCTAAAGAGGCTGAACAAATTTGTCACCAAAAAAAATGGGCAAAGAAGAAAACTCTTCTTTATTATCAAGCAAGAACTTCTGGATATCATCCTAACAAACGAAAGATCAGGAGTTTCAGAAAGCAAAGCTTTGAATAGCAGGCCGAACCTGCAAATTTAACCCAACAATCCGATTTCCCTCTGCCCTGGCAATGTAAGCTCTAGATTCCTCCAAGCCCCTTCTTGCTATTTTTAAGGCACCTTTGTGCTCCTGGGTCTTAATACGTTAAGTACAAAAACATTCTGTATTTTCCAGAGAAAAGAAAAAAAAATCACTATTAGATTCATCAGCATTGCTGTCTTGAGAGATGGCTCAAAATGGACATATATCAGCAAGCAACTAGAATATAGTGGAGAGACAAATGAGCCCATTGATTTGAACATAGAAAACCCACTGAGCTATTTGGCAGACCAAGCTGTCTCTGAATCTGTAATATGAATGTCTTGTCTTTGTAGCAGATATTCTGCCCCCGCTCCCCCATTATCAGCCTTCCTCTCTACCTCCTCCTTTATCTAACACCAGTCAATACCCAAGACATAATTTCCTCAGGACCCAGAACGTCTCTTAGTCATGAGATTTCTACTACAGTTGCAAGTACTACCATCAATTATTCTAAAGGGGAAAAAAAAAACACCTAAATTTCACAAAGCATTGTTCTAATAGTCTTAAATTTTAAATAAAGCAAAGTAAATTAAATAAGCAGAAGTTCTGTGGATAAAATTTTAATAAGACACCAGACTATTTGGTTATTTCAATTAAATTTTAAAACTACCAAAATATACAATAACATTTATTACAAAATGGCATTACTTCCTATCTTTTCCATCCAATTAGAATTTTAAAGAAAACATTGCCCTCTTAGGCCAAATTTCTAGATGTAACCACTTTGTATTTTTCTTGGTATAATGTGTGCATTTAAAACTCAAAGTATGCTGTATCTAAATAATGCTGAAATACCTGTTCCTTTGATTTGTCATGTCAAATCTATATTAAGTTAATGAATTCTGGAAAAAAATTAGTTCTAGTTTTATTTTTAATAAAATCACCATGCTGTGAAAACCATTAGAAATCTCAAATTTTCTAAGTAGTATTCGTGTATTTTCACTGAGTTGATTCCAATTCCTGGCGCCCAGTGGGCATCTACATTTCTATGGAAACAGCTACATCTTTCTGCAGAAGAGCTGAATCTTTCTCCTTTGGTGGATTCAAACCGCTGACCTTTCCACAAGAAGCTGAGTGCTTAATGCTGTGCCACTGGGACTCTTTCTAAGAACAAAACACTCCAACCCATTGTCATGAATTGGATTACAACTCCTTGTGAGCCTTTGAGGGAAAATGGAACAGCCTTATTTGGTTTCTAAGGTTACAGACTGCTGAATCTTTCACAAGGAGTGGCTGGTGTGCTCTAACTGGTGACTTTTGAGTGAGCAGCTGCGGGTTTAACCCCTGCGCCTCCAGAAGAGGAAATGTTTAAGTGATCTAAATCAACAGTTCTTTTCTCAGGTACTCCTAATTTTTTAAGTAGGTACCTCCCCCCCGCATATTGTTAAATTGGTATCTAAAATGTGTCACACATATTTAAATAGCTGCTAAATATATAATTACTGACATTATAGCAAACCTGTAACATATCTGGTGACATGTATAATGAGATAGATGCTCACCTTATCTTTTTTAAAAGCATGATCAAGGTTTTCTCTGAGTTGGGAATTTTACATTAATCTTCTAATTTCTTGAATTTAAAGCTCCATTTTGATTCTTCCAGCAAGACTTTGCCTAATGGATTGTATTGTTATGCTTCAAATTATGTTCCTGTTCCACTTATCTACTTCCCTGAGGCTAAAATATGTATGTAAATCAAGATATAATTAAATTATTTTCATGATCACGAGGTTCTAAGTGTTGAATAAGAATTTTCTGGATTGTCTTCATTACAATTGTTTTTCCATGTAAGTGATCAAAATAATTTGCACATGTTACAAATGTCGATGCATGATGCATATTTATCAAAAGATAAGGTAGATTTTTGTTCGGAAAGATTTGAGTGAGATGGATTTTTAGTTAAGTCATTTGTACTTTACTTTTCAATTAGCCCATGTATTCTTGAAGAAATATTACTTATTTCTGGAAAATTATATTCAAACATCAATTTATTCTTATATTCTATAAATAAAGAATAAAGATCAGGGTGGTAATACAAGGACTTTTGCATTAGTGATGCTATTCAATTCTTAGAACTCTTAAATATTATGTCAAAAAGTCACATAGCGATTTATTGCCAAACGTAATTTTAATTGCCACTTGATTAGCTCATGCTTAAATTTTATTCAAAGAAAAAAAATCCTCTGGCTTTAAATTACATCTCCTTGAGTAAGCCCTGCCCCAACTGCTGATACATGAGTCAAGACTTATCAAAGGGAGATCACCCATTCTTCTTCTATTGGGAGGCCATTTATTTAACATGGTGCTTGGAAATAGTTAAGAAAAATAGAAATATGGCTTAATTCAGCACATTTTTATGAAATAATATTTCTGGAGATTAAAAAGTACTTCATCTTTCCATGCATCTTATCAGAATCTTCGACTTACTAACTTGCCTTATTTAATTTATGGAAAGCATTCACCACATAATTTAAAATGCAAAGTAAGTCCATATTATCAAAGTGATCAGACTGACATTCTGTAGAAAATCTGATTTCATTTTTCAATTTAATTCAAATAAACGTGTTCATTTGCATCCCATGAAAATCATCTCTCTTCTGATGTTTTATTCTTAGATAGGTGATAGATAAATAAATGGAAGAGAGGGAAAAATAAAGGAGAAACATTAAAGAACCCAGAGTTTGCTACATGACTGAAATCATCTTTTTCTGTTTTGCCTTCACAGAGTCTTATTTTTCTTCATCAAGCGTCAGTGAATGGAGCAGACAGGCCTACGTAAACGTCTGTAGGCAGATGTAGACCTGCCAGTCCGGCGGTACAGCATGCTTCACTCAATGTCACCTGTCAAAGCTCAATTAGAGAAAGACTTTCTACAAGAAAGACAGAGGCATCAGATGTATGCCCATCCTTAAACAATACTTTATAAAATGTCTTTGGAGCCCTGATGATTTTGAATCCTCTGAGAAACAGTCACATTAAGATTTCAGGTGGATTAGAATGTTAAGGATTTTATTTGTGTGTTTGCTTGGTTGTAAATCGGGGAAAGGATGTTAATGGGGTAATGGAGAAGAAAACCCACCTAAGCTCTGGCTGTTAGGTGTATACTCGGGCAAATCACTTCAGGAAAGCAATCACAGTTGATGATGTGAAGGTTGATGCTCTCAAAAGTATCTCTGGTGTATCTCAAAAAGTGTGGGTGCCACGGCAAGATGCACCCATGTGAAAATCCCTAGTTCCTCAGCAGAACTTGCACATTCTTCAGTGTCTGAAGCTTTGGAAACAATTTCTTCGAGCACTCTTGAAGTAAAAGAATAGAAGTATTTGTTGGTGTTAGTGAAAGTAGAACTGCCCCATAGGGTTTTCATGGCTGTAATTTTATGGAACCTGATCTCCTAGTATCTTCTCCAACATTTGCCGCTGCTAGGTGTCATCGTGTTGCCTCCAATGGCTAGCAACCCTAGGGAGACACGATGAAACACTTCTCAAACCTGCCCCATCCTGACCGGGTTTGAACCCATAGTTGCAGCCACAATGTCAATCCCTCTCACGGAGGATCTCTTTCACTGACCCTCTGCTCCGTTTCCCCTCCCTTTCACATAACCAATTATGTGAAAGGAAGTTTCACCATTCTCACTCCCAGGGAGCCTTCTAGTTTTATTTCTTCCTAGAGAGATTCGTTTGTTTGGGGAATTCATGTCACATTCGGCATTCTGCGCCAACAGGATAATGTGAGGGCATCAATTCTTCTTTGGTCTTTCTCATCCACTGTGCAGTTTTCCTCTAGTCTTTAGTGTATGCTAGCTACCAGACACAGGAAAGGCTTCAAGAACCCGAAGAACTCTAAGGTCTTATTGGCTTCAGGATAATGCCACTCTTGCTATGGGACCATTTAGCACCTCTTGCTAAATTGACTATTCTATTTAATATTCAGTTAGTATTGTATTATGTGTCTGTCCTTTGTGATTAAAAAAAAAATCACGTCTGTCTTTCTTCTTTTGGACACCATAGCTCTATTAAGAGTCATTCTCTTGTCCTTGAACAACCTCTGAAAAATGGACAACACATCAGATTGGTGATCAAATCACTTTCTCAACTGCTCCCTTCACACGCCAGGAAGCACACAGTGCTCTGGAACAATTCCTACTTTTCACGTTTTCCAAAGATCTTTGGGATTTCTGGGATTCCTGAGATGCTAGAGAAGTTATCAGGTATGTCCCAGGAGTGCTTTGTTTCTCCCAGAAATCTCAAGAGCCGAACTAGTGGCTGGATAGGACAAGGCTGGACCCATCCTACTGACAGCTAAGAAACAAACAGGGTTTTTAACACGCAGAGCAGCCAAGCTGGTCTTGAGTATTTCGGAGGGCGTTTCTGAAAACGTGGTAGGCTTTAGCACAGAGCTTGGGTCCAGAACATGGTGGGAAAGATGATTTCCTAGACTTGGTGTAACACACAGTCTTTCTCAACAGTTTCTTCTCTTCTCAGTCTGTGTTCCGAGCCAATAGCTATACTGGAGTTCAGCCTGTTCATTTACTGTTACGTTCCCTCCAGACAGGTCAATTCTACCTCATAATCACCCTATAGGGCAGAGTAGAACTGCCCCATAAGGCTGACACGGCTGTAATCTTCACCGGCGCAATCTGCCACATATTTCTTCTGCAAAGCAGTTGGAGGGTTCAAACCCCTGACCTTTCCTATTGCAACGGAACACAGCAGGCTCAATGATTGTACCACCAGGGCTCCTTGGCTTCTCCTTCTAGGGCCACACAAAACAGTGCTGATGACCGGCCTGGCCTGGCAATGCAGAAAACTGCAATAAAGGAACTCTCACTGCTTTCAGTTCAACAATCGCCCTTCAAAGAGAGGCTATCTTCAATTATTTAACAGAGATCTATTCTCCTAAGAGACAAATTCTCATCAATTCTAAGATGCTCAAATCTACACGTTTATGGGGCTAACTAACTTCATTGATCCTATGAGAATTTCTTCTACCTCTGTCATTAGACTATACTATAAAACACAAGCTTATTCTTCGGGAAGGCTCTGTGTTGACATTTTATCACCTAGGTGTCTTTTATATACATATTTATGGTCAAAATGTTTCTTTTTTCCTTCTAGCTTCCTTCGGGTCATAAATTGTACCTGAGCAGTTCTCTATGCACCTATTATATTTGGGCATTGTAAATTAACTCCAGAACAAAATTTAGTTACAAGTAACAATATCCCCTAACTAATCACAATTTAAGGTACATTGGTGACCTAGTAAGTTAAGCATTGGGCTGCTAAACACACAGTCATTGGTTCAAAGCCACCAGCTGTTTTGTGGGAGAATGATAGGGCTATCTGTTTCTGTAAACACATGTACTCCCTGAAACCCTGGGACTCACTCTCCTCTGTCCTTCGGGGTTACTACAAGCTAGATCGACGAAATGGCAGTGGGGTTTGCATTTTACTTCTCACAGCTGATAAATGCACGCTTCTTTATGGGGCATTACAGTGAACTGAATTGGGTCCCCCAAAGCAATTCCGTCTGAGAAGGGATATCTATCTATCATATATCTGGAGGTAGTTAGTTTATTGTGCCAACCTGGCCGATAAGCAGATGTGGGGTTAATTGAAGGGTGGAGGGATAAACGGATCAGTGAGCCTCCTCTTTTGAGTTCTCGGGTCTCTTGCATTGTGATGGTTGGATCAGGGTGCAGCTGCCTTAGTCAGTTTCCTGCTTCAGCTGGCAAGACTCACTTTCTGCAAGACATCCCCAAGGAGAAGCCGCATGGACCTACCCCAATGCAGCCATGGGGGCTGGAGCAGCCATGTGGAGACCCCTGCCAGTGCTAAGATGCTTACATGTTCACTGATTTGGCTTTCCTCCTGCAGTCAGCATCATTGCATCTGCTTTATGAGATGGAGGAAGACTTTGTGGATTGGTGTTGGACATATGGATTAATGGGTTTGCGCAGCACTGGGTTGGGATGTTTTCTTGATGTACACTTACCCTTTATATAAAACTCTGTCTTATACATGAGTTTCTGTGGATTTGTTTCTCTAAGGTACTCAGCCTAACATGTATATATGGTTAAGGCATCATTATCATTTTATGCTAGATAACATTATCAATAATCCCTCTGAGGCATCACTTATACTTCCTTCAAGCTGATGCTGACTCATAGCAACCCTATGGGGCAGAGTATAATTGCCCCTGTGGGTCTCTAAGCCTGAAAACCTTCACAAGAGGAGAAAGCCTCAAGGTTTCCACCTGCTGACCATGCAGGGGGCAGTGAGCAGCCCAATGTGAAACCACTCTGCATTGAGATTAGCCCATGGGATTGAAGTTAAAACCCTGTTGAGAAAAGGAAATTATTTGAGTATCGTCCAACTATGAAATGCAATCCATGAATTGTTGATTTGTACAGATTAAATTCTTATGTGGCTGGACACTATTTACATAAACAATAAATAATTGTTGGTAATAGGGCAAACCTTCCAAGAATATTTATTCACAATAGCAGAACCACACCTACCAGATTAATACATGCAGAATGAAGCAAGGAGTACATTAAAATAGGAAATATCTGGGAGTTGTGAGCTACCATTCATTGGGCCCCCTTGAGGCTAGAGATCTGGGTCAAAGCTGCCACCCACCACTTCTATGTCCTTGGGATAGCAGCCGTCTGCTGCTTCTCAGACTCGGCGATTTCAGCCCAAAGTCCAATGGCTACAGGTGAGTTTGAGGAAAACCCCAGCTCACTGAATGGGGTTTGCCCATTGCGTCTTTCTGGCGAGGCTATGAAGAATGTTGTAAACCTTGAAAGAACGGAGCCTAAAGTCCCAGTCTTCTCCAGCACCTAGACTTGGTCATCAAGGGTTGCAGAGAAACTAGGTCAAGAGTGTCCCGTTAGGAACCTAGTACCAGGAATATTCTCCCTAGGGACCACATCAGATACGAAATTGCCCTCTCCAAAACATAGAGTGCCCCCACCCCCTCCATCTGGACTTGAATTTCCAGTAAGGTTGCCTTAACTCTTTACAGGAGTAAAAAACCTCTTTTTTTTTTTTTTCTGGATTATTAGGCTCCTGAGGCAGAATTCGCGTCAGGTGAGTTTTGAGCCAATCTCTTTGGAGGTTTAAAAGACATTCAGCAAACAAGTAAAAGAGCAGACACGATGGAAGAGAGGTGCCAAGTGACATGAAAATCTCCCCAAAACAGAAGCAGCAAAAAGACCACCTTCCTCCAAAGCCAGGAGAGAGAGAGAGAGCCGTGCCCTAGAGACGGTATCCTGAATTCCAAATTTTGGCCTTCTAAACTGTGAGAACATTCATTGGTTTATTTTAAGTTACACATTTTTGGACCTTCTCTTAAAGCACCACTAAATAAATAAGATGGAAACTAAAGAATACAAAATTAGAATGCATGCTTTTAGATTTTTTGACAGCATTTCACCAGCTAGTATATTCCTTCCCATACTTGTAAATACAAACTTTTAAGCCTATGCAGGTAATTTATGGCTCCAGTTCATATGAATTATATATTTTTCAAGTAGGTATAGAATTAACAGGTACTCTACTTCATCATTGTGGAGGCCCCCGCAAGAATTACTACATCTTTCACCTTATGGTTCAAGTGAGATCAAGAGAGGAAGGCAGCATCGCGTGATGGAAAGGGCCCCATCAACTCAATTAAATTAATAGACACTCATCTTAATCCAGTTCTGCAATCTCTATCAAAGACTAACTCCTACTAAATATACCAGATGATAGCCAAGATATGTTTTGTTTAACAAGTAAATTGTGAGGTAAATCTAGGCAAAGAAAACAGAAAACACAAGTATTTACTGAATAATGAATATCAGAGTCTATGAATAGAATGTTTCATTCTGACAACCCTCCTCTGAGGCATGCACTACTATGTTTCAATATCAAGTGAAACAGCACAGGTAGGTTGTTTGAGCCAACCAAAATTCATTTTGTCAGTTTAGGAGGCTAGAAATCTGAATTCCGGGCACTGGCTCTACAGGAAGGCTTTTTTCCCTGTCCACTCCGGGGGAAGTTCTTTCTCTCTTTTCAGCTTCTGTTCTTGGGCAGCTTGGTGGTCTTCATGGCCATAGCATCTCTCTTCCCCCAGTCTATGCTGGGTTGCTTCCTTGTTTAATCTCTATCAAGATTTGTTTAAGGAACAACTGACACTAGTATTAACTCCTTAGCTTTACAAAGAAAACCCAAATTGGATTGTAGCCACGGGGATAGGAGCTAGGATTTCCAACAGATAGTTTGAGGGACTCAACTCAATCCATATTTATGTTGTTGAGTGCAGCTGAGTCCGCTTCTACTCTAGCGACCCTGTGGACAACAGAACAAAAGACCACCCACTCCTGCACCCTCCTCAGAATTGTGGTCACGTTTGAGCCCATCATTGCAGCTACTGCTTCATCCATTTGGTCGAAGGACTTCTTCTACGCTGCCCTTCTACTGCACCAAGGATGACTCCCTTTTCCAGGGCCTGTTCTCTCCGGACGACCTAGGCAAGGTGCATGAGATGAAGTCTCACCACCCTAGCCTCTAAGGGGCAGTCTGCCTGTCCTTCTTCAGAGACAGATTTGTGTTTCCTCTTGGCAGTCCATGGGACCTTCAAAACTCTTCATCACCACAATCATAGCAATGCATCGAGTCTTCTTGGTCTTCCTTATTCAGTATCCAATTTTCACCCTCACATGAGGCCGTATAAAATACCATGGATTGGGTCAGGTACATCTTGGTCCTCAAAGTAGCATCTCTGCTTTTTCAATACTTTAAAGAGGTCTTGTGCACAGATTTGCCAAGTGCAATTCATTGTTTTGTATCTTGACTGCTGCTTCCATGAGCACTGATTGTGGATCCAAGCAAGTTAGAAAGCCTCATTAGCACAGTCTTTTTCCATTTATTATGGTGATACCTATTGGTTCAGTTGGAAGGAATTTGGCTTTCCTTACATTGAGTTTTAATCCATAATGAAGCCAGCAATCCTTAATCTTCCTCAGCAAATGCTTCAAGTCCTCCTTACTTTCAACAACAAGGTTGTGTCATTTACATATTAGAGTTTTTGAAATTAAACTTACTCTAGTTTTGATGCTGCTTTCTTCTTCATACAAACCAGCTTCTTTGAATATTTGTTCAACATACAGATTGAATAACGAGAGGATACAACTCTGATGCACACCTTTCTTGATTTTAAACCATGCAATATTCCCTTGTTTTGTTCCCACGACTGCCTCTTGATCCATGTATAGGTTTTACAAGGCTATCTATTGTTTGTTGTGATCCACAAATTTGAATGTGTTTGCATAGTCAATAAAACATGCATAGTCAAGTAAACATCTTTCTGGCATTCTCTGCTTTCAGCCAAGATCCATGTGACATCAGTAATGACATCCCTTCGTCCATGTCCTCTTCTGAATCCAGCCGGAATTTCTGGCAG
>NW_022103900.1:10980527-10984109 GCF_000313985.2 Echinops telfairi
TCCTGAGTTAAGTGCCCCAAAGCACCCCACTCTAGTAAGCCTTAGCCCAAAGGCACTCAGCTCCATTTCCAGGATAAGCAAACTCAACTTCCACAATGAAGTGCATAGAAGCATCCCATTCTGAAAGCTGGCCTCTCCTGCACACAAGCGCTCAGCTTTCCGTGCTCCGTGGGTTGGGAGAACATCACTCTGCCCCTGGTTCTGCTCCTGCTCCTCTAATGTTAGAGCTGTCTTCTCGACCCATGGGGATCATCGCACTCGGATCTCGGGTCCAGAGGAGGAGCTCCGTTCCTGGCTCTTGCTGGTAGTGTGATCCCTTTTCCTGCTGCTCAGAGGGCTCATTTTACACAGCAGGATGGCATTCTCGGGCATCTTGTTACAATTACTCACAAGTGAATCCTGTAAGTGTCTTCCTCAACTTTCTTACCAGACCCAGGCAGGTAATTTGGTGGGCATTAGAAACTCTAACTAAAAGTGCCACATGAATTATATCACTGCCAATGCACATGTGATATCAATGATATTTTTCTATAATTCGAGCATTCTGTGGGGTCACCTTTCTTTGGAATGGGTACAAATATGGATCTCTTCCAGTCTGTTGGCCAAGTGGCTGTCTTCCAAATTTCTTGACATAGACAAAGTGCTCCCAGTGCTTCATCAGCTTGTTGAAACATCTCAATTGGTATTTTATCAACTCCTGGAGTCTTGTTTTTGGCTAATTTTTTCAATACATTTCGGACATCTTCTTTCACCACTATTATTTCTTGATGCTATGCTACCTCTTGAAAAGGTTGAATGTCAACTAGTTCTTTTCAGAACAGTGACTCTGTGTATTCCATGCATATTCTTTGGATGCTTTCTGCATCATTCAATATTTTGACCACATATTATTCCAATCTTATCACTCTTGAGTGCTTTTAGTTTAAGGTTTGCTGAGCATGTTCTTCCTTTTGGTTTTCTAATTCTAGGTCTTCGCACATTTCATTACAGTATTTGACTTGATCATCCTTCTTGAGTGAGTGCCCTTTGAAGCTTTCTGTTCAGCCTTTGAATTTAGAAGTTCTCCCACTTGCCTTAGCTGCTCGACAAATGACCGTCTATTTCAGAGACTCGCCTGGCCTTCGCTTGGCTCTTTTCTCGCTTTCTTCTCTTTTCAGTGAGCTTTGGGCTTTCTTCATGTGGGATGTTCTTGATGTCATTCCACAGCTCATCAGGTCTTCTGTCACTAATGTTCAATGCAGCAAATCTGTTCTTGAAATTTAGCTGGGTATATATTCAAGGTCACATTTTTATCTCTGTTGGGGTTATTTTAATTTTCCTCAACTTCAACGTACATATGAGCAATTGGTGGTCTGCTTTTGGCTGCTTACATTGAGCTTCTCCATCTTTTCTCCCTATACATGTAGTAGATGTGATTTCTGTGTATCCCATCTGGAGAAGTCCATGTGTACAATTGCCTTTTGGTTTGCTAAAAAAAAAAAGGAAAAGATATTTGCCACAAAGACGTCATCAGAGTCACAGATTCTATCATGAGATGTCCAGCTTTGTTTCCATCACCACCACCATATTTTCCAAATATTGTTTCTTCATCTTTGTTTCCAACTTTTACATTCCAATCAGCAATAATTATCAACCCATATTTATTGCATGTTTTCTCAATCTCAACTTCAGCCATTGGAAATTTTTTTTCTATTTCATCACCACTGGTTTTAATCATCGTTATGCAAATCTGAATAATAGTTGCATTCATTATATTTCCTTGAATGCAGACAGATGGTATCCCATCACAGACAGCTTTGTACATCGTGATAGATCTTGAAATATCCTTTTTCACAATGAATGCCATGCCTCTGAGTGTGTCATTTTCAGCAGAGTAAACCATAGGATTAAATAGCAGCCATTTCAACTCACTCATGTCTAGAATATTGATCTTTATGTACACCATTTAATTTTTGATAACTTGCAACTTTTCTAGATTCATATGTAGTACATTCCAAGTTCTAGTTACTAATAGTGTTTTGCAGATATTCTGGCACAATTTCTGGCAATATTTTTCTTCTATCCATTAGAGGCCTTCAGTATCTGACAGAGTTCCGCTGTTACCTGTAAGGTTGTCAGTGACTGCTTCCTCTGAAACGGACAGTCTAGTTCTTCTCATAGTCTGTTCCTGGTCTGAAACCAGTTAACTTTGGTAGCCCTCTTGGCATTTGAAATACCCAGGGCATAGCTTCCAACATCACACAAACAAACAAGCCACCATAGTACAGCCAACTGAGAAGTGGTGGATTTACAGTACATTTTGGGGGGGACATGATGTGTCATAGCATCTATATTTCTCACTATCTGTGTTTGTTTGCTTCCTTGCTTATCTATTCTTTATGTCTCCGTAGAGATTTGTTTAAGAACATTTGACCAGAATACCCTCATTAACATTACAAAGAAGACACATTTCAGATTACAACCACAGGTAAAGAGGTTAGAATTTACAACACATATTTTTTGGGATAGAATTCAATTCAAAGCATGCTGTCAGCCACACTAAATTTTAATAGATTACAGGAATTAGGAAAGAATAACTTGGATAGTCTAAATTCACACAGGTAGTTAGGAAGGCAACAAGATGTGTGTCAAAATAAATCCCCTAGTCCCAACTACTAGCCAGTACAAAGAGCTGCTGTGATAATTCCCTTCCGGAAAGGTACCCAAGGCCCATGGTGGTTGATGAAATGACAGGTGGAGTGTAAAGAAATATGGAATTCCTTGTGGCTTTTATTTTTGAATATAAAACTTTATTACAAAAGAGTTCTATCAACAACTGAAGTTTGTTCTAGGAGAGAGAAGACACCAAATTCAAATATATTTTATAGGGACTCCTTTAATCGTTATTAAGCAGGACAAAGACATCATCAGTGTTAGGAAGAACATGAGCACAGGTCATAGTGGGGTCTAAGGGTCACAGAGCCATGTGGATAATTGATACTAAGCTCCTGGCTGCACAGTGGGTGACACACGAGACGGCTAACCGCAAGGTCAACATTTCAAACCCGCCCCATCTCTAGAGAAAAATGACATTTTCTGCTCTCCGAAAGATTTTCAGCCTCAAAACCCCACAGGAGCTGTTCTAGCCTGCCTTATAGGGTACCCATGAGTTGGTGTGGGCTTAATGGTGTGAATATACATTTGTGACTCAAAGTGACCCTATAGAACAAGGCTAAACTGTCCTGTGGGTCTATGAGGCTGGAAATCTTTAGGAGATCAGAAAGACTGGCCTTTCTCTGCAGGAGCAGCTGGTGCATTGGAGCCTCCAACCTTGTAGTTAGCTGTGCAATGCATAAAATAAACTTGGCCATCAGAGCTCTTCAGGCTAATTAACAGATAACAGAAAACAAAACATCAATGACACCATCACAGAATCATGAATAGTGGCAAATCTATCCATTACTCCATCTGCGGGACTACTGAAGTGGGGCAAGGCTCTGATTACCTGATTATCTGATGATTGTGTTCATAATCCTGGTCCTCGGAGACTTGGACCCAAATTCCCATTAAGGGTGAGTTGAAACAATTCCCCTGAGAGCAAGA
>NW_022103900.1:10984854-10986643 GCF_000313985.2 Echinops telfairi
GGAACCAGCCCCAGAAGCCCACTAATAAACATTTTGCATGACAGTGGCATAATTTCTTCTGAGCTCTATAGTGAGGTATTGTTGAGAGCATCATATGATATTTGCAGTGAAATGAAGATAAAAAGATGGCCATAAGCCATCCTTAACAAACGTATTCAGATGGCATGCCGGCTGCATTACTAATGTGCATACTGTATTTCCTGAACACAGTACAGGTAGGTTTTCTGTTTCCTCGTGATGAAAGATTTATAGTTTGTACTGCAGACAAATGCAAATTTCAAAATCTACAGTTGTTTCATTTTCCTTTGAAAATTTGATCATACTTCGGATACTGTCAAATATTAGACCGTGCTTATGTGATGTATTAGTTTCCCACTGCTGTTAAAACACTGAGTGGCTTAAAACAACATAAACGCTTCATCTTCCCTTTGGGAGGTCGGAATGCCCCCATGTGTCTTACAGGGCTGAACGGAAGGACTCCCGAGCGCTCCACTCTTGCCGAAGGCTCAAGCACAGGATGCATGATTTGCCTTTTTCTGGCTGCTGGCTTCTGGTTAGGTTCCACTGGGTTAATTCTGACTCATAGCAGCCCATGTGTCAGCAGAGCATGGCCTCCTACAGTTTTCAAGACTGTAATCTTTTCCAAGTAGCCTTGGCGGCATAATGGTTAAAGCACGAGGCTACCAATGGAAAGGTCAGAGTTTCAAATCCAGTAGCCACTCTGTGAGAGAGATGTAGCAATGTACTTGTGTAAAAATTTGCAGCCTTTGAAATTCTATGGAAAAATTCTACTTTGTCCTTAGGCGTTATTATGAGTCAGAATAAGGACAATACGTTTCATATTAATCTTTAATCACCAAGTCTTTCTTCTACAGAGACTTCTAGTAAGTTTGAACTGCCAACCTGTCAGTTAACAGCCGGGCATCTTCCTCTTATCGGCATATAATTTACAAGTCGCACAACTCAGTGATTTAATCATATCAAGAGTTATGCAATCATCACCACAATCAATTTTAGAACATTGATTGAAGGACATTTTCTTCATTCTTGTACTCATCATAATTAGCTCCCCATTTCCCCCCAATCTCCCCTGGCACACCTGCAAAGAACCATTAATCTAGTTACTGTCTCTATAGATTTAGTTATCCTGGATTTCATAGAAAAATATTAAACAACAACAACAAAATACTAATACCAACAAAAAAAAAGAAAAAACTCAATAGAAAAGAAAGCAGAAAATATTAAAAATGAGAACAAATTTAAAATGGATCTAAAGAAAGATCAAATGGGAGGAGAAAGCCTTGTCTTTCTCCAACAGAACAGCTGCTGGTTTTGAACTGCTGACCTTGAGTTTAGCAGCCCAGTACACCACCAGAGAAGCTGTTCTTATTCCTTGGCTCATAGCTACATCCTGATCTCCACTCTCCTTCTCTAACTCCTAGCCTGCTGACTCTCTCTTATGACCAAAACCAAAAATGAAGCCTACTGCCTAAAGTGTAAATTCCAATTCATAGTAACCCTAGGGACAGAGGAGACCTGTTCAGTAGGAATTCTGAGAGTATTAATTTTTATGGGAGCACATGTCCTCAAGGTTTTCCATCAGTACAGCACCCCTGGTATTCCTTCTTGCTTACAAAATCCCTCTGTAATAGACAGCTCTGGGTTTGAACCCCAGCTTCCAAATTACAGACTATGCATTCTCAAGAATGTATCTCTAAAATGGCCACTCCTAAAAAGTCTCATGGAAGAGCGAGGTAGGACTTTTAAAGAAGTCCACAACAATTCTCTC
>NW_022103900.1:10988296-10994055 GCF_000313985.2 Echinops telfairi
ATGCACCAACCACCAAAAGCAGTAGTATCGGAGTTGAGTTCTACCAATGCCCTCAATCTGAAATCATGCATGCAATCAAGATGCATCGATACTTATTGATGATTAAATACAAAAACTTGGAAACAAAGAAGAAAGAACAGGAGCTGGAAAACATGGCCTTGGCAATAGAAAGGAAGCTAGCGGTTGCATGACAGAATATTGCAAGCCCAACAAGTTCACTGCAAATACTTAAGGTGGCTATCTATACACATGGATTTCTCCTGAAGGAAATAAGAGAGATCAAATTGCCTACATCTGCGGGAAGAGATGCTGAAGAAACTCAATGGCAGCAGCTAAAACCAGACCAGGGGCTGACTGTGAAATAGACCACCAATTGTTCATACGTACGTTTAGGTTGAAGACAAAGAAAGTAAAAACAAGTCCACAAGAGCCAGCAATACCACCTTGAAAATATCCCACCTCAATATTGAGAACATCTCAAGAACAGATTTGACACATTGAGCCGTGATGGCAAAAGACCTGGTGAGCTATGGAATGATATCAAGAACATCTTACACCAAGAAGGCAAAGGGTCATTCAAAAGACAGGAAGCAAGAAAAGATCAAAGTGGATGTCAGAAGTGACTCAGAAACTTGCTCTTAATACAGAATAACTAAGGCACCTGGAAGAAATTGTGAAGTCAATGAGCTGAACAAAAAAATTTTCAAGACAGCTTACTCAAGAAGACAAAGTAAGATATTATAATGAAATGTTCAAAGGCCCAGAATTAGAGAACCAAAAAGGAAGCGTGTGCTCAGCATATATTAAATTGAATGAACTAGAAAAAATTTCACACCTCGAGTTTGAAAACTGAATCATGCAGAAAGCATCAAAGAAGAAGGAAAGAGGCAGGGGTCCTCAAACTTTTTAAACAGGGGCCAGTTCACTGACCCTCAGACCGTTGGAGGGCCGGACTATAGTTTAAAGAAAAACTATGAACAAATTCCTATGCACATTGCACATATCTTATTTTGAAGTAAAAAACAAAATGGGACAAATACATTCAGCAGACTGGATAAATGTCCTCGGCAGGCTGCATGTGGCCTGCGGGCCATAGTTTGAGGACCCCTGGAGAGTCATTGTACCAAAAAGAACTGTCAACATTCCACTATTTCAGGAGGCAGTATATGAGCAAGAATCATAGATACAGAAAGAAGTTTAAGCTGCACTGAAAATGTTAGCACAAAAAAAAATGGCTGCAGGAATTGATGGAATACCAAATGAAATGTTTCAACAAGCTAATGAAGTACGGAAAGCACTCACTCATCTATGTGAAAAATTTGAAAGACAGCTCCATACTGGAAGAGAACCACATTTGTATCCATTCCAAATAAAGGTGACCCAACAATATCATTAATAACACATGAGAGGAAAATTTTGCTGAAGATCACCCAGCAACAGCTGCAGCAGTATATTATTTACAGGGAACTATCAGAGGTTTAGGCTGGATTCAGAAGAGGATGTGAAACAAAGGATATCATTGCTGATATCAAATGGATCTTGACCCAAAGTAGAGGCTACCAGAAAGATATTTACTTGTGTTTTAATGAATATGCCGAAGCATTCAACGGTGTGGATCATAATAAATTGTGGATAGCCTTGAGAAGAATGGGAAGCCCAGAACACTTCATTGTGCTCATGCGGAACTTTACATGGCTCAAGAGGCAGTCGGGCTAACAGACATGGTTTAAAATCAGGAAAGCTTTGCAACAGGGTTGTAGCCTCTCATCCTATTTGTTCAATCTGTAGGCTGAGCAAATAATCAGAGAATTTGGTCTGTATGAAGAAAAGTGCAGCATCAGGATGGGAAGGAAGCTTGTTAACCACCTGCAACATGCAGCTGACACAGCCGTGCGTGCTGAATGTGAGGAGGAGTTGAAGGCCTTGCTGATGAAGATCAAGGATTGCAGCCTTCAGTATGGATTACTGCTTAACATAAAGAAAACCCAAATCCTCACCGCTGGATCATTAAGTAGCGTCACAATAAAAGGAGAAAAGATCAAAGTTGTCATAGATTTCATCTTTCTTGGGTCAACTATCCATTTTTCGGAAGCAGTAGTTATCAGGTAAATATGCTGCACGAGACCTCTTTAAAGTGTTGGAAGGTGAGGAGGTCACTTTGAGGACTGAGGTACACCTGATCTGAGCCATGGTATTTTCAATCCCCTCGTACACATGAGAAAGTTACATATTAAATAAGGAAGACTGAAGAAGAATTGATGTGTTTGAATTGTGGTGCTGGGGAAAATATTGAAAGAACAATGGACTGCCAAAGGGACAAACAAATCTGTCTTCGAAGACATCCAGCCAGAATACTTCTTAGAGGCAAGGATGGCAAGACTTAGTCTCATGTACTTTGTCATGTTGTCAAGAGAGACCAGTCCCTGGAGAAGAACATCATCCTTGTAAATCCTTGTAAACATCATACTTGTAAACATCATCAATTTTCCTTGATATGATTGAATGATTGAACTATTGAATTATATGATATGTAAATTATTTGCCAATAACACTGTTGGGGGGAAAAATAAAGCCATTTTGCCAGTCCAAAAAATAAAAATAAAGAAATTATTTTAGAGATTATGATTTGCTAATTTGTGTTAGTCAACTTTTAAAGGCTAGCAACTTGAAAACATCAGTGTGCCTTCTGATTCGATTTAATCTATAGGAGAGAGTCTGCAAACTCCATTATAATCTGCCACTGTGTGGTTGAGGCATACCACATTGCTTGCATCTTGTCCACATAGAATTTGTACAATTGGACTACTTTTTGATCACCCACCTCCCTTTCTTTGGCTGCCCCACCCCTCATAAGCGTTCCTGCAACTGCATGGTGCCCCCAGGCTTCCCGTTGTCCAACCTGAACTTACTTTCTCCTCAATTTGTGCCATGATCTAAATGTCCTTTCTCTTCAGGTTTTGCACATCACCTCCACATCAGTCAAAAAACAACACCCCCCCCCATAAAAAGCCTTTCCTCTAGGGTAATTGCTTTAGATATTATAAACCTTCATTGTGTAAAAAGCATTCGTATGGACAGTCCTCTTATTGCCACGTCATAAGAACTGTCTGTAGGTTGCATTTTACTGTCTGTAGGTTGCATTTTACCCTGGCAAGAGTGAGATGCACAGAAGTGATTGAACTAGCAGGTGAAGGGAGATGAGGCATTGTGAGACACAAATGCAGAATTCATGCTTTGTGCTTTACTACACTTTCACTGTTCATTCTAAATATATCTAAACTATATAACCTGCTCAGACATTAAACAAAAGTACAGGGTCTGTGACCACCAGGACAACAAATGGATATTTTTACCAAGAAGATACACATCACTTCTAAGTATAGGGATCAGAGTTTTAGCCTTCCGATTAAAACTCCTGAGATGTTGGACTAACAGATAGTTTTGAACCATTAGTTTACATAACAATCTTTATTTTCATATACCTCTCCCTCTCTTCCCACCTGTACAGGTAAAATATTCCCACCTACATAAAATACAGCGTATGCATTCAAGCAAAGGGCCAAGTTTTGAGGTGTGATCATTTTTGCAACTCTCTTCTCAAGTTTCAAGGGTCCCTGAGAACTGATAGTGTTTAGTGACCTTCGGTTCCAGTGTATCATCCTTGGAGGATTGAAATTGATTTTCTTCACGTTACCGTGTGAGAATCCAGCGTCCGTGGCCCTTGACCCTTTCGTTGCCTGCGCGTGGGCCTCGGCACCGGCAGCTGCGGATGCAGGCGCGGGCCTGGAGGGAGGCGGAGATGGCAGCGGCTGGGCTCCCATCCTGCCGGCGTGCTTGTGAAGCGATTCTTCCAGATTGTGCTTTCAGTTCAGTTCGTTATTCTTCTCAGCATGCTGTCTCCTGTGCCGCCTCGATTCTAAACTTGCTTTTTTTTTACTTCTAAAAAACAGCAAAAAATAATTGGTTACCTCCTGACTTTAATTTTATTATAAAAGCTTTATGACTAAATTTTACGGGGGGAGGGGGGGGGGGAACAGAACAAAAAAATCCTTAAATCTGTAAAATTTCAAGAAACTGCATTATAGGACGGAGAAAACAGCATTAAAATTGGATGAAGATTCATTATTCAAACTCGAACTCCCAGCCATTGAGTGGATGCAGACTCTTAGCCACCTATGAGCCAGACCAGAACTGCTGCTTGTGGGTTTCTGAAGCTATGAAATTTTATGGGAACAGAAAGCCCCCCCCTTCACCCTTTCTGCAACGGGTGATTCCAGGCTGCAGACATGGTGGTTAACAGACAACACAGAACCCACCATATCAGCCGAGCGCCTCTGACGACTCATTCACCGTCAGCACTGTACAAATAGTTCACCCTTGCTTGCTAGCATGAAAAAAGACTTGAAGTATTACTGATGAAGATGCAAGATGCCAGCCTTCAATAGGGATTATAACCCAAAGATAACAAAGCTAAAAAAATCCTCAAAACTGTACCAATAGCCAACATCATGAAAAACACGTGAAAGACTGAAGTTGCCACGGATTTCACTGGAATCCACAATAAGTATTTACGGAGCTCCCCAAATCAAACTCACTGCCATCAGTCCATGCCAACTCACTGTGACCCCGATGCGTTTCCAAGATAGTAACTGTGGGTTGGAGTAGAAAGCCCAGTCTTTCACCCACGCAGCGGCTGGACGTTTCAAACTGCCGACCATGCAGATCGCAGCCCAACACCTAACCACTACAGTACCAGGGCTTCTTTATTTATGGAATTAACGGTCAAGAAATTAAATAACATATGAAAGTAAGTCCAGAAGTATTGCTACCAGGGTTCCAGTTGAGACATGCATAGGTTTATTTCAAATAAAAACATTTTAAAGTGTGCCTCTACTATTAATAGATTGTTGTAAACAAGGTCTTCAAGTGATACACTTATCCAAGTCTCATTAGGGTGACTTCTAATCAAAAATGTGGCTTCTGCAAGCATCCTTTGGATCCATTAAACACAAACAAAGAGATATCAGCTCAGAAGGATATGACTACTATGTTTGGGGGATCCCAAAGGAGTAAGTCTTGATCGGTCTTCTCAAAGGACAACCACAGGGCTTTAATCTGAAGAAGTTTTAAGAAAATTGAAAACTGCATTGGTGAGGAAAAGGCCAGGACAGTTGCACCAAGTTGCCTCAAGTTGCCCCATCCTAGAGCATCTGCTCCTTCTTCCAAGGTAACGAGGGCTGTCCTGTGAGAATTTTGCTGAGAAACTTTGCTCCATCCGACCGACAGCCTGGATCCTGCCCCTTCAGACTCTTTTGTTCCTCAAACTCAAAGAACTTTTCAAAGGAACACCATCTGAGCTCCCTGACGATGCTAAAGCTGTTGTTTTGACGGAAGAGCACAGAATTCTTCGGGGAAGGATTTGAGAGATGGAAACACTGGCATCCGATGCGGACAGAGTCAATGGAGGTGGTGTCAAGAAATAATTGCTTCATATTTAAACATTTGTGTCCAATAAAGGTTTCCATGAGTTTGTCCCAATAATTTTTGGCTTACCCTTACATTGTATTGCACAAATCTGCTGCAAAGGTGGGTGAAGGGAGACGTCGGACAGGACAAGATATGACTAATAATTTATAAATTATCAAGGGTTCATGAGTGAGGGGGAGCGGGGAGGGAGGGAAAAAATGAGGAGCTGATGCCAGGGGCTTAAGTGGAGAGCAAATGTTTTGAGAATGATGAGGGAAATGAATGTACAAATG
>NW_022103900.1:10994344-11021247 GCF_000313985.2 Echinops telfairi
ATTCTCGCTACCATGGCATCAAGGCCGACTCATAGTGACCCTATAGGGTAGAACTGCTCCTGTGAGCTCCTGAGACTGTAACTCTTTATGGGAGTAGAACGCCCAGGAGCAGCTGGTGGTTTTGAACTTAGGACCTGTGGTTGACAGCCCAACGTGTAACCACTATGTACCAGATCTGCTTTATAGGTATAAAAAAGTAGAACTATCCTTGTAATATTTATTTATTCATTTTATAAAACTCATTATACGTTTGATGAAATGCTATATATTTATTCCCTTGTGTTTCTTACTTTAGTAAGCAAATCTATAACATAAAGAGAAAAAGTGCCAAACAATCAGAGGGTAGCACGCTGTCATTTGTTTCAGCTTTGTGTTACGGCCCAAATTCTCATGAGATTATGAGTGAATTATGAAATTCCTGAAAGTGTTCAAAGATCCAAAATTATTGTCAGGACAATTGCTGTACATTCAGCGGAAGCAGGAAAGATTTTATTTTTCCCCACAAAGATTAACATAATATGTCCAGAGATGAGAAGTTCCCTGTTTCTAATCTATCAAATGCAATGACTACTGTCTAATTGGCCTACCTCTAAAGGAATGGGATCCTACTTCTACACTGAAAGGATGGTTAAGGATAAATCACAGTCGATGATGCTCAGGTAAAGCCACCTGGTGATATTAGAGGAGCCATTGTCATTTGAGGTTCAGGAAGGCTGAGTGGTGAATACATTTCTTTTGAATTTGTTGTTAGCTACCACTTATTGGGCCCCTTGTGGAGGATGACTTCATACACAGTTAGATTCTTATGATTCACAAGCTAATTGACAAGTCTTTGTTACTAACTTGTCTTAGCCTGGAAGCTACCCTAAAAACCTGTTTAGCATCATAACCATCTACAAGACTTCATTGACAAACTTACAGTTTTTGCATTTGAGGTCCATTGGCTGGAATTGAGCTTTGCTCTCCCACCTGGAAAGAACCCTAGATATCAACAGAATGGCAGCTGTGAAAACCTGCCAGCTGTTCCACGTGAGAAACATATAGCAATCTGCTTCCATCGTGATCATAATTACTTTTTTTGTTTGTCATTTTTCCTGGAATTTCCAATGTAGTCTATTTGACCACTTTTGAAAATTTGTATTAATTTTAGAGCATAACTCTCTACCACTAAATATTTTTGACATAGAAAGGAGAACAAATGGAGATATATAGATAGATATAGATATATAGATATAGATATATCATGTCCAAATATACACAAACCTTAGAAATAAGGTAATAAAGCTAATATTGCAATAAAGCATGTCACACAACCTTTTTGTTTCCCAGTGCATATAAATGCTTTGTTTATACTGTAGTGTAATCTATTAAAAAGATTCCTCATGGCATAGAATGTTGGGCTAATCACAATTTCAGCAGTTTATAGCTACCAGCCTTTCAATGACAGGAAAAACTGAGTTTTCTGCTCTTTGCATCTGTGGAAGCTCATAGAGGCCATTTTAATTTTTTTCCTTTTGATGCATTTATTTATTTTTATGTGTTAAATATGTATTTCAATAACAATTTAGTTTTGTTTACATTTTTCAGATTTTTTTTTACAATTTGGATTTAATACACATATCATATCATTCCATAGTTCAATCACATCAAGCAGTATTGTACAATCGCTACCACAATCAGTTTCCAAATACCCTTTTCCTTGCTGGCTTCTTGGACTCCTTCACGTCATCTCCCTTTTACCAGCCCCTCCACCATCACTGTATCCAAGTGTTATCCTGTCTTGCAGCGTCACTATGAGTCAGAATTGACTGGATGGCAATGAATTTGGTTTGGGCTTGGTAGCCTATTAAATGGACAATTGAATTAAGGAAAATTTGAAATATAGTGAGAATTAGCAAAAAGTGGTACAGAGACCTGAGATGGGCAATGGCTGTTAGAAAAATAGCGCTGATAGACTTACTCCACGCTAGGTTGTCAAAAATGTGTAAAAAATAAAAATAAAACACTATTGGGGAAATAGTACAAAGCAAAATTAAATAAAATGAAGCATGCTTGTATCTACAATTAAATAATGATAGCAACTCTAAATAAAATATGTCCTCCTATATTGATTGTGACCCACACGGTTAGCAGTTTGAACCCACCAACTTCTCCACGGGAGAAAGATGGGGCTTTCTACTCCTAGAAAGCGTTATGGTCTTGGAAACCCAAAGAAGCAGTTCTCATCTGTCCTGAGAGTCATTACAAGTCACAATCAATGCGACGGCAGCAGTGAGTTATGTCGGGACAGATATAGTGCTATAAAGATAAAGATAAAGAAGGGACATGTAAAAGCCATGATTTTTAGATGGTTGAGAGTGCAAGATGTGACAGATGACTAAAATTATTTTATACATCTGTTTTCTATTGAGGGAATGGCAATTTTTAGGTGTGAATAACATAAAGATATATATATATATATGGTAATAAATTAAAGTGATTTATTTTAATAAAAATATTTTTACAAAAACCTCTAGGTATATTGTAATAGCCAAGACCTTTAAATAATTTGTATTTCATTGACAATGATGCAATATTATTAAGTTTTCTTGAGTACTTTATGCTTTTTTTTATCTAGGTTCAAGTTGGAGACACTAGCACCTGAAACTGTCAACAAATTTCTTGACAATCCTTAGACTCAGAAATGAAGCTTGGGTTTTTAACATCATGCCCAAATATTCTTAAGGAGTCTCATGATATATTATTATCATGGAAAATATTAAAAATGTTTTCATTCATCATAAACAGAGGCATTGCTTTTATTATGATTTCATTAACTCTTAAATCTACATCTAAATCTGTGTAGTAAAGAACCTATATACATTGTGATCATTTATGTTTACATATTTACATCTATATGATTATATGTAGATATAGCTTATATCTATATATTAGATACAAGTATGTTGTATTTGTGCTTATATCTAAAATAATATATAAATTTATCTCTAAGAATAATGTGAATTATTTAATGTTGAAAAATATTTATAGGGGATCATGAGTGCTGTGTCTGTAAACATCATGTTAATGTATGCATATTTTGGAAGCCTTTTATTATAGCATTAATAGGAGCAGAAAAATGGAAGGAAAGCAGAGAGGAAGGAAAGTAAAAGAAAGACAAAAAGGACAAGAGAAAGGCAGAGGAAAGGGAAGGACAAGAGGGGAGAGCAAGTACAAGAAGGAATATAGCTTGGCACTGCCGGCAAAACACACTTCAAGGTGCCAGGAGCACTTGCACGCACCCATGTTAGCGGAGAGAAAAGTACTGGTGTGATCATTTGTCTTTTCTCTTACCCAAATCCTTTTTCTGTTAAAATCCTCTCTAAACACCGACACAATATTCATCTCATGTTGACAGTGCACAACACAAGAGCCTTTATGGTATTGAAAACAGCCACCTTTTGTTTAGAGGACGTAGTAGGTGTGAACCTTTCCCAGGGCCTTCAAAGTCGTTAGTCATGAGGATATATGTTTAGCTTTACAGCGTGCTTTGTGCTAGTGTTGAATATCAGGTTCCCAGGGACGGAGCACCAGCATTCTTTAACAAAGTGTGTGTATGTTTATGTGTGTGTTTGTCGAGGACAAGAGACCCTCTTACGTGAGTTTAAAGGCAAAACTCGTGTTGTATCTTTCCTTTTCTTAAAATGGTCCCTGAAAATGTGTAGCAGTCAAGCTTTCTAACATTTCATAGCTACTGCCTAGAGAGCTTCCGGATCAGCACTGCATGCTGGGAATGCATCTCTTTGCTCCAGCTCCACTCCAAATCCAACTGAAATGCATAGGGGGTGATTTTTTTTATATGACATAAACCCTCAGGAGGAAATACTGAAAATGGTCAACCACAACTGAATTTAAAAAGGTGAAAAATAAACGTGTGAGTGTTCACTGAATTAGCAGACCAGGGAAAGGTCTAAATTAATGTATCAGTCAACCTAGGAATCTCTTCATATACAACATCCACTCCTCAGATAATTTTGCTGGCTCCACTTAGAAAATACATACAGAATCTCATCATCATTTTTACTAATGATATCCGCTTTGTGGGTTGAATTTTTCCCAAAACAGATAGGTTGAAGTTCTAACCCCCAGGGTATAAGGATACAGGTTTATTTTCAAAGATGGTTTTCACAGAAATAATAAAGCTTGAGGAGGTCATACAGATTAGGGTGGGCATTAAAACCAATCACTAGTATCCTTATAAGGAAAGGGAGTTTGGGAGAGATAGGTAGACATACAGAGAGAAGACAGGGATACACATATTGAAAGAATGAGCTAGACATTGAAGCTGTGTTGCCAAGCTAAGAAGCACCAAGCATTGCAAGAAACCATTAGAAGCTGCAAAACACAGGGAAGGATTGTTCTCTAAATTATTCAGCAGGGGCAAAGTCCTGTCACACCTTAATTTCAGAAGTCTAGCCTTCAAAACTAAGTAAGAAATTTTCTGGTTTTTTAAATTACCATTTTTGTGTGTGTGATGATTTGATATAGCAGCCCAAGAATTTAACGTACCTATGATTGTGTCTGGCCTGGATTATGAAAGTAACTCCTAACTAATTGACAAGTTATATTCTGGCTTCTCCTCAAGCCTATTCACAACAGGAAACAAATCCCACAGCCATTGAGATGGTTCTGGCTCACAATAACACTCTAGGAGGGAGTACAAATTAGAATCATTCAATGGCCATGGGTTTTGCTGCATGGTGTGAACAGACTTGAGGCAAGGCCAGAATTGGTTGCAGGATTTCAAGGAATACCCAGGAAAATCTTTCTGAAGCTGAAGATGCCCCAAAAGCACTCACCTGTCTGTGCCAGGAAGTTTGGGAGACAGCTACATGACCAACTGACTGGAGGGGATCCACAGTGGTGCCCATTCCAAAGAAAGGTGACCCAGCAGGTTCCAGCTATAGAATGCTGTCATGGACATTGCACACAAGTAACATATTACCTGTAGATCATGCAACAATGGTGACAGCAACACATTGTCAGGGAACCGCCAGACATTCAGACCAGATTCAGAAGAGGACATAAAACTAGGGCTGTCATTGCTGATGTCAGTTAGATCTTGGCTCCAGTCAGAGAATACTGGAAAAATGTTTAGTGCTTCCCATTGATTATGCAAAGGTATTAGACTGTGTGGACTATAATAAACTGTGGACAACCTTGAGAAGAATGGGAATTCCAGAACACTTCATTGTACTCTTGCTGAGCTTGTACATGGATCAAGAGGCAGTTGTGTAAACAGAACTAGGGAATACAGCATGGTTTAAAATCAACAAATATGTGCCTCAGCATTGTAACCTCTCACCAAACTTGTTCAATCAATATGCTGAACAAAACATCAGAGAATCTGGATTATATGAAGGAGGATGTAGCTTTGGGATTGGAGGAAGGATTATTAACAACCTGCAGTCTGCAGATGACAAATATTGATTGCTGAAACTGAGGAAGAATTGAAGCACTCGCTGAAAATGAAAAATTGCAGTTTTCAGTATGGAATACAACTCAATGTCAAGAAGACCAAATCTCATAACTGGACCAGTAGGTAACACAATAAATGGACAAAAGGTTGAAATTGTCAAGAATCTTGTCTTACTTGGATCCACCATCAATGCTCATGGAAGCAACAAAAGACATATTGCATTAGGTAAATCTGCTGCACAGGACCTCTTTTGAGTACTGAAGAGCAAGGATGTTGCTTTGAGGACTAAGGTGCACCTGACTCAAGCCATGGTATTCTCCATTGCATCATGTGCATGTGAAAGTTGGACATAGAATAAGGAAGACCGTCAAAGAATGTACACATTTGAATCACGGTGCTGGGAAGTATGTTGCAAACATCACAGACTGTTAAAAGGACAAACGCTGTCTTGGAAGAAGTAAGACCAGAGGGCTCCTTAGCGACAAGGATGGCAAGACTTCATCTTACATACTTTAGACATCTTTTCAGGAGAGACCAGTCCCCGGAGCAGGGCATCATGTTTATTAAAGTAGAGGGCGGTGACAAAGAGGAAGGCCCTCCAGGGGATGAATGCACAGGACAGAGTGGCTGCGTCAATGGGCTCAGGCGTGGGAACCATCGTGAGGACGGCGCAGGACCGGACAGTGTTTCCTTCTGTTGTGCACAGGGTTGCTGTGGATCGGAGTGGACTTGATGGTGCTTTAACAACAGGACAGCATAGAACTGCTGCTCCTCAGGGTTTCTGAGATTGTAAATTGGATGGGAGCAGGAAGCCTTACCCCTCTCTGGTGGAGCGGCTGGTGGGCTGAAACGGAAGACCTTCTGTCCGCAGTCTCAGGCTTACCCCTTACCACCACCGGCTCGGCTTAGCCACAGCACAGAACAGCACAGCACAGTCATCTCCTTCAAAGAGAGATCAGATCACATCTATTTTTTCTGCCCAACACACTGCATTGGCATTTAATTTCTTTCAGAATGAAAGCCAAAATGTGCACAATTGCACACGTAATCAAAAGACACCTTCGCAATCCCACACAGTGAGTTCTTTGACTTCCCAGCCACCTCCCCCACTCCTCTCTTCACTTACTCCCCTCTGGCCACACTGGCCTCCTTGCTGTTGATCAGAAAAGCAAGGTGTGTCTACCCCTCCGAGTACTGGTATTGGTGGCTTCCCATCCTGCTATAGCCTTGCCAAAGATAGTCCTTTGAATAACTCCCTTACATTAAGTCTTTACCAAAGTTTTCAATCTCGTGGCTTAACTGATCATAACTATCCTGATAAAATTCTCTGCTCTTGATCTAATCAATTCTCTGCTCATGATCCAATTCTCTGCACCATCTTGATCCAATCAATCTCCTTACTTAAAACAAAAAACAAAGCAAAAAAATGTTGTTGCTGTTTCTGATTCATGGTGACCTCATTGTACCAGAGAATTATGCTCAATGATGTTTTAATGACTATTAGTTGGAAGTAGATTGCTTGGTGTTTCTTTCTCATCCCCTTTAGATGGACTTCACCTGACAATCTTTGGTTTAGCCACAAGCACATTAATCATTTGTACCACGGTCAGATTCTTCCTACACCTCTTCATCAGGTATAATGTTTTTAATGTCATCTATCATTCAAAAAAATTAAAATTTTCATTTATTTTATAATGTTTGTTACTCCACCCTCTAGGGTTTCTATGAGCTAAAATTGACTGGACACCAACGGGTTCCTTTTTTTATTTGTCCCCAATAGCTGTACCATGAAGCAAGTCTGTGTAATTGAGTTTCTATTTCTTATTAAATAATTTAATATAGCTTTATTTGTATGCTATAACTAGACACACTCCAGTCAATATGGCACCTGAGATACACACACTATCATAATCTCTAGACAACAAAGTCTCAGGAATCTATGTAAAATAGACACATACAATGACCTTGAATCCCAGAGCTACAAATATAGAATTGAAGAAACAGCCTGCGTGCAGTCTGGAAGAACAGAATGAGGGCCAAAACAGAAGGAGGATGAAAACAGAGATTCAGGGATTAACCACATCCTGCCTGTCAGTGATGAGTACTATGGTGGTTGAAGAAGGCATTCAGCAGCCCAGAGTACGGACCCAGGAAAGCAACTGCAAATATAGCGCAGCTGGTAGTACGGTCTATGCCATCAACCCCAGCAAGAGCTGATAGCGTGTGCAGAACATGGCAGGGAAGGGACCCCTTAAACGAGAGTGATATTGCTTTGATTCCAGGAAACCACTGGGCAGCGTCCCTGAGCAAGTAAAATTGACCTAGCCATCTGTACCTGCGAGAAGGCGAACAGGCAGGCAGGGAGAACACGTTGGCAGAGGAGGAAAGGGGAGGAACAGAGCACTGGGTGGAAGCACCAGTACCCTGATGAGTGCAAGAAGGGAGAGAGCTAGGAGTGTTGCAAGAACTGCTTGTTAGGGGAGGCATCCCGTGAGAAGTAAAACATGAGAGCCTTTCTCCAGGAAACGGCCCTGTGCAAGCTGCCACCCCACCCGCCATCTCTTTGTTGAGGCACAAGAGGATGGAGCCAAGGTACACAAGCCTGGCCTTAAGGTGCCAGAGGCCCAAGTTGCTCACACTTGCCCTCAAAAGCCCAGCCAGGCCTATCAGCTCCTTTGTGAGGTGGAAGCATTCCAAGATGACTCGGCAAACCGCGTCAGGCCACCCCACCCCACTGCAAGCCCTCACTGAAGGGTAGGGACTTCTACCTATACCGAGGCCTGGACTCACGCCCCAGCCCCTCTGTGAGACACAAGTCCTGAGGCATAAACCCATGTGCAAGTCTGGCCCAACAACGTGGTCACTGGTGTGGATCACTCAACAGCTAGTGATGTACATACACAGAGCCCAATCCAGTGACCGGTGAGACGGCACCCCATGCCCACAACGCAATGACTGACTGAGCCGACACTACCTCATCATCAAGGGCAGGCAAAACCTGACAGGCACCACTTGTCCTTCTGCCAAATGATTGGCAGAAGTTCCCAGTGCTTACAAGCAATGGCTCTCTAGCTTCAGCACCACACATGACAAACCCAAACAGACCCTGCAACCTGGCAGCACTTGCACTGAAACCCCGTGGTGCCCACTACAAAATGACCTGGAGGCCAAACTGATCTCCCCGGCTACACGAGGGAGAAGGAGGATCCAAGTTCACACCACCTCAAAGCTCATTTCTCTGGGGCCGAGGTACGGCCAGAGTGCTCTTTAGAGGCAAGGATGGCAAGACTTCGTCTTCCAGACTTCGGGCATGTTGTCAGGAAAGATCAGCTCCTGGAGAAGGCCTTCATGCTTGGTAACGTAGGAGGGCAGCGAAGAAGAGGAAGGCCCTCCATCAGATCGATTGACACCGCGGATGCGACACTGGGCTCGAGCATGGGAATCGTGTTAGGGTGGGTTAGAAAATCTCATGTAACGGTGAAATTTTTATATCGAGAAGTAATTAGACATCAAGAAAACAGCCCAGCAGTCCAACTCAAGTCCCCGAGTCCCTCTCCAGACTCGCAGTGCCACATGCAATGGTTCAGAATGCAGGAAGACCGGAGGCTGCTGGGTGCAGAGTGGTTGAGATGCAACATCCGTGGAAGCATGACAGAGCTCCAGCAGCTCTCTGGGTGGCCAGTAATCAGGAAGGTGAAGGCAGAGAGGGGGAGAGGTTCCCAGGGCCCTCCTTAAGAGAAGGTCAAGGCCAAAAAGAGGCACCATCAGGCTGTGACCTGATTGACAGATTGGATACCATCACTACACTATAGATCGTCAAGTTGAAATGATGCATCTACCACAAGAACACTTGTGAGGATGCTACAGGCCTGGGCATTTCCTTCTGCTTTGCATAAGCTCACTCTGGGTTGGAATTGATTCCATAGCATCTAACAACCACCGCCACAACCCCATTAACATGATTCTACCCAGTCATCTGAGGAGAGTTACAGAGTAGGGATGGAAAAGTCATCCCTAGTAATTTGCTGTGGCCACCATCTCATGAGGTACCTGAGATTTGTATATAAGCTGTGGACCTACTCCAGTAGCACGGTATAGCACCTCCCTCTCAGGAGCTCTGGTGGTGTCGTGGGTGTGCTTTAGGCTGTGATCCCCATGGTCAGCAGTTATAAACTACGAGCAACTGTCAGGGAGAAAGACGGGCTTTCTACTCCTGTAACCAGGGGGTCACGATGAGTCAGTATTGAGTCAATGGCAGTGAGAGTCTTCCCTTTCAGCAGATACAAATATGTCTAATTCAACCATCAGAAAAAAGCAGTAACTGATTAAAAACATCCAGAATAATCTCACAGAAACACCAGGGCTGTGGAGGGACCCGAGTTATTCAATTTGAGGAAATTAACTTGCCCTCCAATCTCCAATAAATACAATGAGATGACACATGATTCTTACCACAGAGAATTCATACATGGGTGAGAACTGCTAGTGAGAGGAAATCACAACCAGGCAATGGATGCCACTGAAGTCACACACAGACCTGAATTCCAAAACAACGAAATTAATGCAAAGGAAGAAAGACATTAAAAAGAGAAAGAGGAAAAAACCAGCTGCAGTTACATTTAAAAAATTAAAAATCAGCAAGAAGAAAATATACACACAATCAGTAAATAAATAAATGAAATGAAATTGTAATGCATAAGAGACTGCAGACAATAAAAAAAATATGAACAAGCAGGAAAAGATGGACCAAAAAAGTAAGTAAAATAAAGATATATATAGATATAATCATCAAAGAGATCAAGGAAGACAACAGAAGAATTCAGGAAAACAGAACAGGAACAAACTTACAAAATACATTTATAATTAAAACCACACAAAAATAAATATATAAACCCAGAATGTTAGCAATAAAATATCAAGAATAGATAACTCAATTGGTGGACAAGAAATTAGAAGTGGAGCAATGTCAGGAAGAATCCACACAATGAAGATCAAATTCCCTGATACAAATTTGTTTGAGGAAAAGAAGAAAGAGGAAGAAGGACTAACAGCTATGTGGGACACTATACAAATTATGTATATAATAAATTACTATGCTATATATACTATATACACCAATAATATATACTATACACTAATTATGTATAGTATAATAATTTATGTATGGTAGAAATCCCAGAGAATGAGGGAGATTAAATATCACAGGGTATCTTAAAGATTTATTGAAAGAAAATTTTCTTAATATCATAAAAGTTGGGAAACTTTCCATTTAAGAAACTCAAAGAACCCTATACAGGAAAGACCCCAAAGACATTTGTCAAAACTTGCGATTGTTCGGCTTTGGGTCCACATGCTGCTCCGGGTTACCAGTAGTTTGGCATTTGAGGTCTTGCTCATGACATGATCTTGCATAATTTGATCAACTCCATGATGGGATCTTCTGGGAGGAGTCAAGTCATTGTGAGAAGATTGGAGTGGGATATTGTTTTTAAGTGTTATCCAGTCAGTTTGACTCATAGCTAGAACAAAACACCCCCTAGTCCTGTGCCATCCATCCCACTGTTCTTCTGTTTGAGCCCAGGGTTGCCGCCACTGTGCCAATCCATCTCATCACGGGACTTCCTCTTTTTCATAGCCTCTTCCCTCTATCAAGTCTGGTGTCCTTCTCCAGGGACTAGTCTTTCCTGAGAACATGTCCAGAGCACAGGGGATGAAGTCTGACAGTCCACGCCTCTAAGGAGAATTGTAACTCTACTATTTCCAAGACAGATCTGACTGTTCTTTTGGCAGTTCATGATGCTTTCAATATTCTTCACCAGCACCACAATTCAAATGCATTGATTCTTCAGTCTTCCTTATTCGATGTTTAACTGCCACATTCATTTGAAGCAATTAAAAATACCATAACTTTGGTCAGATTGACCGTAGTCCTCAAAGTAACCTCCTTGCCTTTCAACACTTTAAAGAGGTCTTATGTCATTTGACCCCTTGAGTGCTGTCTCCATAAGCACTGATTATATCTCCAAGCTAAGTAAAACCCCTGACAACTTCGGTCTTTTCTTCATTTCTTATGATGTTATCTTCTGGTCCAGTGGTGAGGATTTTGGTCTTTTTGCACTCTTATAATTCATACTGAAGGCTGTGTATTAGGCAGAATTATCTAGAGAAGCAAAATTAAGATACTTATGATTATATATGTGTGAGCAAGTTTATATGAGGATGTACCCCACAAAAATACCAATTTTTTTCATAGCTATATATTTAAATTTTTGGTTTTACAAAACAACCTTATCATCTTCAAAGTACTCTCCATTACACTTAGTACATTTGTCAAATATGTGATCCCATTCTTGGAAACAGTTTTCAAACTCATCTGTTTGGATGGCTGACAGCACCTCCCTCATTTTTTTTCTTCACCTCTTCTATGTCATCAAATTGTTATCCTTTCAAGTCTCTCTGCATTCGTGGAAACAAAAGAAATCCCACGGAGCAAGATCAGGTGAGTAAGGTTCATAGGACAAGAGAAGAATGCTGTCTCTTACCCCAAACTGGCACACTAAAATGGCGTGAGCAGGTGCATTGTCCTGGTGGCAAAACCAGTCCCCCATCTGCCACAAATAAGGCCTTTTTTGTCACACACTGTAACACACTGTCACACACAGTTACACACTGTTACACAATCTTTTCAGAACCTCTAAATAGAAAGCCTGATTAACAGTCTGACCTAGTGGATTGAACTCCAAATGCACATTTTCTTCCATTCTGGAAGTTGACAGACATCCAAAAAGAGGTTTTTCATCAATCAATGCTTCACCATTTTTGAAATGAGAAAGCCACTTGCACACTTGAGTTTTTCCCATAGCACTGTCCTTGTAAGCTGTGTTCAACATCGCAACAGTTTTGAAGCATTTTTCTCAAGTGGGAAACAAAATTCCACAGCTGCAAGCTGTTCTCATATATTGGCCATCAAGAAAAAATCGAGGTTTGAGCAAAACTACTTCTACGGGAAAATTCACTGTGACCAGAGAGAACCTTCCAAGGTGACACCACTGGGTGTACTAACTTGGAGTGAGTTTCTCAGTGCTTATCTAGTGGGGAAAAAATGCATACTACAAAAGTTCTTCTCTGTGCAGCATAATTCCAGGTTTTTCTGTGTACCCCCTTGTATAGTCAAAAGAAATATATCAGCAAATTAGTCCACACAGCAATACAGAGAGCTCAGTCTGACTTACTTTCAAGGGTCATTTAATACATTGAAAGACTTTCCAACTCGTGCCACCACTAGCCCAAATGTCTAGGCAGCAGAAAGTAGGAACTGGGAGCCACTATGGAAGCATGGCGACACAAGTCCTGATGGAGCCTCACTGTAGTGATGTGAAGTGACTGGCTGGAGGGGAGGCGTCTCGAGGCCTGACAAGATGAGTAGACTCAGCTCACAGGCAGCAGGCATGACAAGGTGGAGCGGTGCTGCTGCATGGAACAGCAATGTGGTCCACAATTGGCTCAGCAAGGTGGCACAAAGTGCTGGCTGGCCCACAGGTAGCAGAGCACTGGTAATGAGGCAGGGCAGCTGGATTAAGCAACATACTGGTCCAACCAACAAGGAAGGAGAGAGAGAGAGGTTGGCCTCCAGAGAGGCATACTATCTTTGCACCTACAAGGGACACCAGGGGAGAACATGAATGAGGGGCTAAACTCTACCCACCTCTTCTTATAGGTGCCATTTTGACATAAAAAAAATCTATCATGAGCTACAATCCTTGATCTCCATCGGCAAGTGCTTGTAAATCCTCCTTGCTTTCAGCAAGCAAAGTTGTGTCATCTGTGTGTCACGAGTTGTTAATAAATATTCATCTAATCCAGATGCCACCGCTTATTCATATAATACAGTTTCTCTGCCTAGGTGCTCTGCGTACATATTCAGTAAATATGATAAGATGATACATCCGTCACACATCTTTCTTGATTTTAAACCATGCCCATTTCCTTGTTGAGTTCCTAAAACTGCCTCTTGATACATGTGAAAATTTCTCATGTACACAAAGTAGTGTTCTGGAATTCCCATTCTGTTCAAGACTACCTGTAGTTTGTTATGGTACACACAGTTGACTGCCTTTGCCAAGTCAAAGACACACAAGTAAACGTCTCTCTAGTAGTCTCTGCTTTCAGCTAGACCAGCTTGACATCAGCAATGATATTCCATCTTCCACGTCCTCTTCTGAAACTGGCTTGAATCTCTGGCAGCTCCCTGTCAGTGTAATGCTGCAACTGCTGTTGAAGCATCTTCAGCAAAGTTCCACAAAAATGATATAAATGATAACGTTTTATAATTTGAACATTCTGTTAGGTCATCTGTCTTTGGAATGAGTACTGTATTAGTCTGAGTACTTTAGAGAAACAAATCCACAGAAACTCATTATAAGAGAGAGTTTTATATAAAGGGTAAGTGCACATCAAGAAAGCATTCCAACCCAGTGCTGCCCAAGCCCACAAGTCCAACATTAACCCATATATCTGATACCAATCCACAAAGGCCTCCTCCATCTCACAAAACACACACTATGACACCGACTGCAGGAGGAAAGCCGAGTCAGTGAACGTGTAAGCATCTCAGCGCTGGCAGGGGTCTCCACAAGGCTGCTACAGCACCCAGGGCTGCATCGGGGTAGGTCCATGTGGCTTCTCCTCGGGAATGTCTTGCACGAAGTCAACCTTGCAAGCTGAAGCAGAGAACTGGTAAGGCAGCTGCACCCTGGTGCGACCATCACAAAGCAAGAGACCTGAGAACTAGAAAGGTGAGGCTCACCGAGCCATGTATCCCTCTGCCCTTTGATTAACTCTACATGTGTTTATCAGCCAGGTTGGCACAGTAAACTAACTCAAGTACAACTATGGATCTCTTCCAGTCAGTTGACCAAGTAGACATCTTCCAGATTCCCAGATATAGAGGAGTGAGTGCTTCCAAGACTTCATCAGCTCGTGAAAACATTTTGATTGGTATTCCATCAATTGTGGGAACCTTGTTTTGGCTAATACCATCAGTGCAGCTTGAATATCTTCCTTCAACACTGTTGGCTCTTGCTCACCTGATGAATGTCAATTACTTCTCTTTACTATAGTAACTGTGTATTCTTTCCATCTTCTTTAAACTCTTTCAGCATCATTCAATATTGTGTCCATTGAATCTTTCAATATTGTAACTTGATTGTTTTTCTTCAGTGCTCTCAGTTTAAGATATGCTGAGTGTGCTCTTCCCTTTTCATTTCTATCTCTGTCTTCGCACATTTCATTACAATGTTTTACTCCATCTTCTCAAGCTGTTCTTTGAAATTTTTTGTTCTGCTCCTTGACGTCATCATTTCTTTCAGTTGCCTTAGCTACTCTACTATTACGAGCAAGTTTCCAGGCTCTCCTGCCATCCCTTTGGAACCTTCTCCTTCACTCCTGTCTTTTAAATGACCTTTGCTTTCTTCATAAATGCTGTTCTTGATGTCTTTCCACAGCTCATCGGGTCTTCTATTGGTAGAGTGCAATGCAGTGACTCTGTTCTTGAGATGTTTTTAAAATTCAGGTGGGATAGATGCAGCGTGGTATTTTGGCTCTTGTGAACTTGTTTTGATTTTCTTCAGCTTCAACCTGAACTTACACAAGAACAATTGGGGGTCTGTTTCACCGTCATCCCCTGGATTGTTTTTATCTGCTAGTATTAAGATTCTCAATCGTCTCTTTCCACAGATGTAGTCGAGTTGATTTCAGTCTATTCCATTTGAAAAGGTTCATGTGGATAGCTGATATTTTTGTTGCTGAAAAAATGTATTTTCTATGAACAAGTTGTTGGTCTTGCAAAATTCTATCACGAGATCTCCAGCTTTGTTTTTGTCACCAGCCATATTGTCCAACTACTGTTCCATTCGCTTTCTTTCCTACTTTTGCATTACAAGTGCCAATAATTGACCTATCTTGATTACATGTTTGATCAATTTCAGACTGAACACTTTGGTAGAATTTTTCAGTTTCTTCATCACTAGTTTTAATGGCTGGTGTATAAATTTAAATAATAGTTGGATTGGTTTGATTTCTTGAATTGGGATAGATACAATCCTACCACAGACACCATTGTACTTCACGATAGATGTTGAAGTGTCCCTTTAGATGTCAGATGCAAGGCTTCTCTCAGTTATGTCATTCCCCGCACAGTAAACCTTAGGAATTTTTATTCAAAATGGCTGAAACTAATCCATTTTAATCTCACTAGAGGATATCAGTCTTATGTCTTCCATTTCATTTTTTACTTCCATTCATTTTATGTTTTGCATTCCGATTTTCCTAGATTCATACTTTGGGCATTCCAACATCCAATTATTAAAAGATGTTTACAGCTGTTCCTCCTCATTTTGAGTCATGCCAGTTCAGCAAGTGAAGGTCTCGAAGGCTTTATTCTCACAGGCTTTACTCCATTCACATCCTATGGTGATCCTTACTTTGAGAAGTCAGCTTCTCCTCAGTCATATTGTGAGTGCCTTCTGATGTGAGGGGCTCATCTTCGGGCACTATCTCTGACAAAGTGCTGCTTGTATTCATTAGACCACCAGTATCATGTGTTCAGTGGCCAAGTCCTCCAAAGTGGACAGCTGATTCTTTCTCTGTAGTGCGTGATTCGTTTGCAAGTTCACTCTGCGTGATCTTGCAGGTGTCTGAAATATCCGCAGCACACCTTCTAGCATCAGAGCAACACACCACCTACCACAGTAGGATCTGTAGGATAACTCGACAGGCCCATGGGTGGCGGAGGGGGCACAAGTTTGGTTAATGCTATATGTGGCATAGCATCTTGCCCAAACAATTAAAAATATATGTGTGGCTAAAACTGTAGATATGTGTTCAAATATGTGAGTGAGGAGGGCCATGTGAGAATATGGGTATGCATGTATTGGTGTATCTATAAACACATGTACACACATTTGTATGCCTACTATGCATCTTTTATAGATATATATGTAAGTATTGATGTATGTATAATAAAATATAAAGAGAACAAGTGTGGATCCTCTTGAGACATAACCAAACACCCTACAGAATTGGTTTTCTGGGTTTGAAAGCTTGAGAGGAGAGGCTCACTGGGCAACTACATCCTTGGGCATGGTATAAGTCATACAGATACTGTCCTCCATCCTGACTCAATGAGTGGTGTCTGGGGTTTTCAAAGCTGGCAAGAGGGCTTCCAACATGTAACTACTGGTCTCTCTATGTCTGGAACAAGAGAGAATGGAAGAAATCAAAGACTCACAGAAGAAATTCTCCCACAAATTAAAAGCCCACTTGAACCACAGCATAATCAGTCCTAAGAAAGTAAGAATTAGATGATGGTTGGTACCATTATAGACAGTTCTAAGTAGGTACACAATAGAAGTTCCTAGGTAGAAAACAAGAAAGAAAATGTATAACAAATTTCAAATTTCTAATAGCAGATTTACTGGATTCATAGACACTAGAGGAAGCTCCCGGACGATCACCCTAAGATACCCTGCGAACCGGTCATTCCTAGTGACCACCTTTCATCCAAATAATTTTTTGACATGTATGAAGAAACATTATTGTCCTTTAATACTGTGCCCCTTTAAATGATCAAATATATGAGAAAAATTTATCAACATTGACCCTAAAATAAAGATGAGAAGCTAAGGAGAGTCAGGAAAGTAGATTAACGCAAACAGAATGAAAATAATGAGAAAGCAAATGTTTTGAGAATGATGATGGCAAGAAATGTACAAAATGTGCTTGACACGTTGGATGTATGTATGGATTGAGATAAGAGTTGTACGAGCCCCCAATAAAATGATTTAAAAATTTTTAAAAAACAAAAAATAATAATGAGAATGTTGATACTTTGAAAACATTATGATAAATGTCATGGAATAATTTGTTTTAAAGCTGTTAGATGGGACACTAATTTGTTATGTAAATTGGCACCTAAAGGCAATAAATTTGAAATATATCATTGTATTACATGTGTTAAAAATACTATTGTAATACATGAATTTTTTTATAAAAGCTGCCATTGAGTCAATTCTGCCTCCGAGGGATCCTGTAGGACGGGGTAGAGCTGCCTTGCAGGTCTCTGGTACTGTAACACTTTATGGGAAGAGAAAGAGTCATTTTTGTCTCAAGGAGCAATTGATGGCTTTAATTGCTGATCTTGTCGTGAGCAGCCAGACACATAAAAACTCTGTCACCAGGGATCTCTTTCCCTGAATTATAACCAGCTCTAAATATTAAAACATTCTAAATTTTAAAACCCAATTAACTATAAAAATTGTGGTCTGATATTTTTCTGAAAACCAAACCAATGGATTGTTTCCCAGGCATCTGAGGTCCCAACTGATGTCAGACAAAGGAACACATCCCTTCCATGTAGAGTTGCCTCGTGTTACTTAAGCCTTTTACATCCATGTACTTGAAAGGAGATCATTTTCTTTTCTTTTTAATGAGATTACTTTCATTGATGCATTATTCCTGTGCAGGACAGAGACTCAATTTTTGTTTGTTTGTTTGTTTGTTTGACCAGAGAGACCTGAGGCAAAGAGATTGTGTGATTTAGGCAAAATCAAACCATTAACTTGAAAATCTCTCTGTGGCAAGTCTTAACATTCAATGGGGCCAAAATTCTATGGGGGAATCCGGACTTGGTGACATTACTGGACTGATTTTCTGTTTAGCAAGAACTAACCAAGAAATTCCCATAGTGTGTTACATAGAAAGACACAGGTTACATTTGAGATTTTCTCAAAGCATTTTGACATCCCTCCACACACCTACACATTTCATGTTTACCTAGGGAAGAGGCTAAGATAACTCCAAGAAGACCATTGACTAAGTCAATTACTTGAATTTCTCTCCTTGAAAATGTCATGCACGTTTTAAACATATTGGCCAGCAAGTATAAATGCTTCTCAGATTTGAAGATGCTGCAAAATGCAGTAGGCAAGAATAAATGGATCCAGCATTTGTGATATTTTTTTCAATATTCAATATATGAACAAACTTCTCATTTCCTATCCTCATCTCCCAAAGTTTTTGGCCACCTTTCTGTAACATTATGAACTCCCAACAGTAGGCAGCAGAAACAGCCATTCAAATTGGCTAAAATAATATAGAAATAAATACTTTACTGGAAATCCAGTGAATTCAATGGAGGTTAAGTCTTATACTCAAAGGCATTATCAAAGACAAAATTTATTTTTTATCTCTCTACTCTTCCATTTTCAGAAGTAGATGTTTCCTCTTATTGGTGGAAGATAGCTGTACCATCTAGACTGGAAAACACCCAGAAAGAAAAAGACAAACTGGCTCTTTTCTTACGGGTCTCTAAGAACAAAACACACTTCCCAAAGCCACTCCAGCCAGCGTATCTACAAACCACATTGTTCAGATGTGATCACACGCTTATTTTTAAACCAGCACAGGTAAGTGTTACTATATTACATTGATACTCTGGAAAGGACTGGATGAAGTGGTTGTTAGAGAGAAAATCACACCTGTCTTTTTTTGTCTCTTCTTTCTAACTGAGCTCTTTGCAGTGTTATGTATGCAAAATCTCATTATCATTACTGTAAATGCAAAAATAATCTCAATTTAATCATGAATATATTGGGGAATATTGATTTGCTAGAGATCCCACAACTGTATCGATATATAATGCCATGTGAAACACAGAAAAGGATTTCATTTAACTTCCAGTAACAACCAATGATCATTAAGAAATAGTTAAGAAATCAAATAACATATTGCATTGTAGAAATCTCTGGCCGAAGATCTCTTTACAGTGGTAAAAATGTCAGGTCGAGGGCTAAGGCAAACGTGAGTGAAGCCATATTATTTTCAGTCATCTCACGTGCACATAGAAGCTAGAAAATAAATAAGGAATAATGGAGAGTAATTGATGTATTGGAATCATTATGTCAAGGGCCTTCCTCTTTTTGCACCCCCACCCCACCCCCCACCCCCGCTTTACTGGGCCTGATATCCTTATCTAGGGACTAGACTCCCCTGACAGCATGTCCAAATTGTGTGAGACAAAGTCTCCCCATCTTTGCCTCCAAGTCACATCCTCACTTTTCAACACTTTAAAGAGGTCTTTTGCAGCAGATTTACCCAATCCAATGTATCGTTTGATCTCTTGACTGCTGCTTCTATGAATATTGCTTATTGATCCAACCAAGATGAAATACTTGGGAACTTCTATCTTCTTTCTCTCTTTTTAGTTTATCATGTTGTTGCCTATTCTTCTTGTGAGGATCTTTGTTTCCTCCACATTCAGTTGTAGTCCATACGGAAGGCTGAAATCCTTGACCTTCATCAGCCAGGGCTTCGAGGCCTCCTCATTTTCAGCAAACAAGGTTGTGTCATCTGCGTATTGCAGGCTGTTAGGAAGCCTTCCTCCAGTCTTGATGCTACATCCTTCTTCATATACTACAGTTGCTCTGAGGATTTGTTCAGCAAGCAGATTGAATAAGTGTGGTGAGAGGATACAACCCTGACATGCACCTTGCCTGATTTTAAACCATGGACATTTTCTATAGTAAATTGTAAATCTTCTCTAATCATGGCAGTAATTTTATCAGAATTTACTAATAGAGCATAATCTCCAAGAGGAAAAAATAAATACATTCTAGAAGTGCGAGTTTGAAAACATGCGCGGTGGCTAAAACTTGATTGATTGAAGCGTTTATGCTAAATTTTGTGGCAATATTATGTTGGAGGAGGTCTTGGGGCAAAGGGCCTCATCTTCATTGAAGATAAAAAGATGGGAGTCCCGAATTTCACTCTCACTCTCAGTTTTTCTTCACCTCATCTTGGAAAGCATTGAGATCATGTATTAGTTCCCTTTAACTATTAGGAAAATTGAAAAGAATAAGCAAATTGTCTACTGTCTCCTAGCTAAAGAGAACTTTAGGAGTAGTGATTAAAACTCAGTATGGTTTGATTCCAAATCCGGGCCTATTCCTACAGCCCATTGCTCCTGCTACCTACTCTTCTCAGGTCCTCTCACACGGGCCCTTTCCAGGGTTGTCGGCGCACCTGAGCTGATACAGCAAAGGGAGGATGAGTTGGAAAAGTCACGATCCACTCTAGAAACGCAAGATTGACTAAACAATGGAGCTTGGAGACTTGCACCAGTGACTTTGGCCTGAGTGTAAGGAGTAGAATGACATTATCCCCAGAGAAACCAATACTCCAAGTCCCCTCCAGGTTGGGAGGTTGGTGTGCCTTTTGATACAAGAAATGGAAGAGTTATTGAAGTAGAGCTCGAGGATAGCGAGTTTCCAGACTTGAAAGAAAAGAGCACAAGCCTTTAAAGGGTAGGAAAACGTCTCCAGATATGTCACAAGTGCTGTCCCATGGATTGTTCTATCCCATCCAGCAAGTGAAAGCAAGAATGCAAATCCAAGTCTGCCCAGCCCAACCCCTTAACCTGATAACTAGCTATTAGTTTAGAAGGAAAGGCTAGCTTTTCTGACTTGCGGCTTTGGAAAGCATTTCTTTTTTAAGTTTATGACGTGCCTACTCTTAACTTCCCACCATTTTCAACGAGCTGGAGGAGTAATTGAGAGTCGCTGTCCTGTCTGAGGCAGCAGCCAGAAGTTCACGGTTCTTTGAGCGAAGCTGCTCCCCAAGCCTAAGGGAGATTAAGTTTATTTACTCCTTGACTGTTAAAGAGGACATTTAATGGAGTTCTTCCTAGCTAATCAGACAGTGGACACGAAGTGATTCTAAGTTAGAACTGAAGGAGCTGTTTGCATTTCTACTTCATGGTTTTTCTAGTTTTATCTTATTAGGAACAGCTTCTGTTAATGAACTAAGAAAAAGCTAGACCGTAGTAGCAGAACAAATCTTTGTTTTTAAGATGTTTGTAGGAAAATGGAATTTGAACTGAGTTAAGCACGAGGCTTCTTCTCTTGGCCAAATACAAGCCTGTGTGTGCTTGATAAACTCAATCTTGTTGACACTTCTAAGGTAGTCGCTTATTATAGCAATGAAAATAATTACATAATATTTCCCTCTATTGGGGGGAAAAGTTTGGGATAAGTTGGTTACAGTTTCTGGTTCATGTTGCTTTTGTGTTCATACAGTGCAATTAAGATGACTATAGTATCACAGTGTTTTCACAGAAACATGTAATTCACATGAATTCAAGAAGAAATGATGGAGAAATGAAAGAGAAACAACTCTTATATAAATATTTCATTGTATAAACTTCAGAAGTCTATATAGTCCCTGTTGTTCCAAACAAATCTAGTTATTTCTACATCCATGCAGATCATGTGCACTCAATTCCATTGATTTTTAATAGAATTTTCAAAGTCAATTTCACTTTCACTGATTTTCACACGGGTGTTAACTATTTAAACCCTCAAACCAAATGCTTCTTAAAGATATGTTAACCCAGTTAAAATATTGAAAAGCAAAGTTACAAAAAGCTACCAGTTACAACGAAAGACGAAGCTATTCACTTGGGCAGCTGTACTTACCTGTTGGTTATTTGTATTAAAAAGGAAAGACAGCATTAGTCAAAGTAAATAAATCAATAAAAACCCACTTTGTACCTAACATTTAGGTGACACATATTCAAATGTACTAGTTTGAATATGTTTGCAAAAATTATATAAAGTGATCCAGTAATGAATATTATTTCAATGGGTTCTCAATTAAATTTTTTTCTGTCCCCTGAGAAAAGCACAGTCCACTGCTAGTTCACAATATCTAGGTGAAAACTGATGAGCATTAATAAAAACAAAACTAGCCCATTCAGTTGTTTGAATGCTTTTTCCTCAATGCAATAGAAGCAGTCAGGAGAGAGGGAGGGAGAAAGATCAAACAGCAAGGGAGCAAAAGAGCAACTTGGACTAAGAAGTCACAGTTCTGAGCCAGCCGATACAGTTTGTCCGACTTACTAGTAGGTTCCTTGGGAGCAGGTACTGCCGTAGTTTTACCACTTTTTATATTCCTCATCACACCGAAGGACGAGGCTTTATTATAATTAGAAAGCAAAATGGATTTTTGTTTGGTTTTGCCAATTATCTCTCATTGAAACAAGCCACTTTCTATTTGAATACTTATCAAGTTTGTCATAATGGAGCATTTTCTCTATTTAAGATGAAAGTGGTTATTTTTTACATAGTTTTCAACCTAATTGAAAACTAAAACCCTTCACCAAAATTCTAAAAATGTTCGGGCAGAATGCCCTTTCCCAGAAGTCTGGGTTCCATTTGGACTAGAATGGGCCTGGAGAGTAGCAAACAGAAAGCAGCCCAGGTGACGACCCTACGTGGTAGCCGGTTGAAAATTACTACATAACTGAGTATGAATTTTGGTTAACTATAGAGGTCATTATATATGATGGGTTTTCCTAAAGGTCAGTGAACAATAGAATGAAAAGATAATGGAAAATGTCCACAAACATTTTGAAGCCTGCTCATTTTCCAGATCCCTGGGGGTATAGTGGTTACATGTTGGGCAGCTACCCTCAAGGTCAGTAGTTCAAAACCACCAACCCCTCTGAGGGAGAAAGACGGTACTTTCTACTCCAGTAGAGTTCGTCTCAGAAACTCACAGGGGCCATTCTCCCCTGTCCTATAGGGCCACAATGATTCGGCATCAACTTCGTTGCATTGAGTTGTTTTATTTATTTGTTTGTTTGTGGTGGCGCAGTGCCTCCAGCATTTGGCTGCTGGCTGATCATTGGCCATTCAACCCCATCGACTGTTCCGTGGAGGAAAGACATAGGAAGCATCTATAAAGGTTGGCGGCTTGTAAACACGATGGGGCCTTTCTACTGCTTCCCATTCGGTCTCAGTTATAATGAGTTGGTTTGAGTTTGGTATACATGTTCCCCCAAACCTACACTCCTATTTGTTGTTGGCTCAGCACAAGATATGATCCTCAATCAGAAAAAATATTAAGCCACATAAGAAGCAAACAAGCTTAAAAATATACAACTTGGCAGTTTATAAAACACAATGTTAAAAAAGACTTTAAGCTCCATAAAGAGGGTTGTTTACACAATCAACATAAACTGATAATACCATATACACACACACATGCACATGTGCATACATGTGTGTTTATGGGTTTAAATGGTTTTTAAAAAGAGTGAGTAAATAGCGGAAATCATGACTACCTTAGTTATCTAGAGCAGAAACACAAGTGGCTGGTTGTTATCAATTTATTTTTCTCAGTTCAGGAGGCCGAAAGTCAGAAATCAGGGCAGACTTGAGCTTGAGCGGAAGGTACTTCCTCTCTGTCTGCTCCAGAGGAAATCTTTGTCTCTTCAGATCCTGCTTCCCGCTTGCTTGAAGCTCTCCAGGTGCCCAGGCATCAATATTCCCCTGAATCCAGGAGGTTCTCAAAACAAGGATCCCAGGGTCAAAGTCCACACAACACTCCTGCTCTTTTCTCTGGGTCCTAGTGAGGTGCTCTCTACTTTTGTGGCTTCCTGCTTCCCTTTATCTCTCTTAAGATGAAAGGTGTGAGCTAAGCAAGGTTTTGACTCAATGAGGGTGGGTCTTGGGGGTAGGAATGTATGAATTGAGTCACAAGGCTGTGACTCAAGACCCACCCCACACTAGGTGTGCCTCATTTACATACAAAGAGTAATCTTTCCAGAGGACAAGTGCACAATGCTGGAACTCATGGCCTCCCCAAGGTGGCACATATATTTGGGTGGGCAAAATTCCATTTGTGTCTTACAGGGTTATAATAGGAGCAAAGTATTAAATGATATTAAGTACCCCTCAGACAGACTAAGAACATCAAAACAAAGAGTATACGGAAATATACGCATTGGAAAGTGAAGGTTTGATACAAAATTTCCAGTACAATCTTTGAAGAAGTATTTGTAAATAATTAATATTAGTGAAAGAAAGCTTTGTTTATATTCTTTCATAACCATTTTACCATCCAGCTTCATGACTTTACATATTTATATATGAGCTTAAACATTGGATTACTCATCGACATTATAACATTACTTCATATGATTTTTCATGGCAATTATTTGACTTGGCCTCAAAGGTATTACATATTTTAATGTTCATTTTTTGAACATTGATTTCAAACTAGTACTGTCTGCTGCTGTGGTTAATAAGACGATCCCATCTGTTCAGAATAGAATTGCTCCGTAGGGTTTCCAAGTTCTGATCCTTCAGAAGCAGATCCGTGGGCCCGTCTTCCACGCTGCCTCTGGCAGAGTCCTAGAGTCAACCATTTTGTCTAGTGGTCAAGGACCTAGCTATTTGCACCACGAATGTTCTCCTGTTTTTATGCTGCTGGACAATTTTTGTTGTGACTTTCAGGGCTTTATGATAGAATTCTAGAAAATTGTATGCACTTAAACTTTGTCAGTTGTATGTTGAATGAACTAGTGAGATGAGAATATAGGAGTTGATGCTATTCATTTTTTTACATGTCAATTTAGCATGTTTACAACATTCCATGCAGTGACATACAGCTTTCAAAGCAATCGGAAAAGAAAGTCATTAATGTGAAATCTGGTCAGAGCCAATCTGGTCCACTGTATTTACTTCTTATTGTGTTTCATTTGCCTAGGAGGGATTAAAAATAGCCTTATAAAACTAGGAAGTATGCATGTGTTGTTTCTATGTGCCCGGCCCTACTCTCACTATGCTTCGGGTATTAACTAATTTAGAAGCCTGTTAACTATGAGGCTTCAGCTTATATTTCATATATTATCATAATTTATAAATTCAAAAGAAAATGTTTTAAGGCATAGCTTATTAGAGCCAATTGGCTTCCCAGAAATGTATATTAGAAAACTTAGTCACTAATTGCATTTTAAATATTCAGAAGTGGCTTGATGAACAAGAGTAGTTGCAGAGATATTATTCATAAGGATGTTAATCCACTTGATGAATTCAAGAATGGCTTTGCATCCTAATTGTTGATATCTTCCCTTTTCCTACCACTCTTACTTCTAAGGAGCATTCTGGCTGTACTTCTTCTGAGCAGGGAGAGATATTTGTTCATTCTTTTACAACACATGGTATGTTCAATATTCTTCATAATTTAAATTTTAATGTTCTTCATGATTTAAATTTTAATATTCTTCATAATTTAAATCCATTAATTTTTCTTCAGTCTATTAAAATGTATTGCCCAGCTTTTATATGTATATGGGATGATTGAAAATGCCCTTTTTTTTGGTCAGATTCATCTTAGTCCCTACCATGACATACCTGGTATTTTGTTGTTTTTGTTTTGTTTTGTTTTGTTTTGTTTTTAACACGTGTTATTCTAGGTAGACTAGAGAAACGAATTCATAGACACTCATATAAGAAAGAGCTTTATGTGCAAGAACAATTGAACATGGATAAAACATCCCAGCCTAGTCCAGATCAATAATCCATAAGTCTGCTATTAGCCCATATTTCCTATACCAATCTATAAATTCCTCTCAGACTCATGAAACACATGCAATGATGCTGAATACAGGATGATCACAGGGCAGTGGGTGAAAAGTCTTATGGATCCAGTGGAGTTAGAAACAGCTCAAAGCTGGCAGGGTTCTCCACATGACTCCTTCAGCTCCAGGGCTCTGGCTGTATCACTGAAACTCCACCAGGCTCCTCGTCAGTGATGTCTCATAGAGACTGAGCATGTGTCCTACCTCCAATGAATTATTGATGTCCTTAGTGCCTCCAAATGAGGTCACCAAATTGAGACCTGATTGACAGGCTAAATTCTACTTCTTCACCCTTGAATCTCAAATTGACAACAGATTATGTAACTACCACAGCACCTTATGGATTTTGTTGCAGCAGATATGCCCAATACAATATGCTGCCTGATTTCTTGACTGCAGATTCAATGGGCATTGATTGTAGACACAAATAAAAAATCCTTGGGAACAACAATAATTTCTTTGTTTATCATTAGGTTCATTATTGGTCCAGTAGTGAAGATTTTTGTTTTCTTTATGTTAAGGTTTAATTCATGCTTAGAGTGTAGTCTTTGATCCTCATTATTAATTTTTCAACTTCTCTCTACCTCCTGCATCTAAGATTGCATCATGTACAATGCAGGCTATTAATGAGTCTTCCTCTCTGCCTGATATCATGTTCGTCATTTAGTTCAATATCTTGAACTCTTTGCTCAGCATATTAATTGAATAAGTAAGGTGAAAAGATGCCGCCTTGATATACAACTTTCCTAATTCTAGATCATGCACTATTGCCTTGTTCTATTAGAATGACATCTTCTTCTTCTTTAAAAAAATATTATTTTATTGGGGGCTATTACAACTCTTATCACAATCCATCTGTACATTTGTTGCCATCATCTTTTTCAAAATATTTTCTTTCTACTTGAGCCCCTGGCATCAGCTCCTGATCTCCCACCCTCCCTTCCCCACCTTCCCTCCCCCATGCCC
>NW_022103900.1:11022830-11025167 GCF_000313985.2 Echinops telfairi
CCTTCAGTTTCTCCCATGGAGTGGCTAGTGGTTTTGAACTTCTGACCTTCTGGCTAACAGCCAATGTATAATCACTATGCCAGAAATCTAGGAAAAATGATAGCCCTTAAAAATGAAAAGGAATGCGTAAAGATCAATATTCTAGGTGATCATGAACTAGGCCGTGATCAATATTCTAGGTTGACCATTTTGAATCAGAGAAAGATATAATCAAGAGAATTGAGTTGCCTTTAATCAAGAGGAAATAGGACATTTCAATATCTATTTTGATGTACAATGTTGTCTGTGATAGAATAATGTCTATACTGTATATATATATGAGAAAATCCAATTAATACATTTATTCAAATGTATGCATCAATAAATTCAGCTAGTGATGAAGAAATAGAAGAATCCTATAATTATCTCCAATCTGAAATTGATCAAACTGTAATCAAGATGCATTGATAATTATTGGCAATTGGAATGCAAAAGTTCAAAATAGCAAAGAAGGAACAGTAGTTGGAAAATCTGGTCTTGGTGATAGGAAGAAAGCTGGGGATCACATGATTGAATTTTGCAAGACCAATGGCTGTTCATAGAAAATATCATTTTTGGATAGCATGTGTACTATTCCAGATGGAATACACAGAAATCAAATTGACTACATCTCTAGGAAGAGACAATGAAGACGTTCAATATCACCAGTTAAAACCAGGCCAGGGACCAACTGTTAAACACACCATCAGTTGCGAATATCTAAGGTCAGGCTGAAAATGACAAAAAGTCCCTGAGAACAAAAATATGTGTGACCTTGAGGATATCCCACCCCAAGTTTGAGAACATCTCAAGGACAGATTGGACGCACTGCACGTTCACGAGAGAAGGCCTGATGAGCTGTGGGAGGACATCAAGTTCATCATTTGTGAAGAAAGCAAAAGCTCACTAAAAAGCTATGAAAGCGAGAAAAGTCCAGAGTGGATGTCACAAGAAACGCTGCCACGTGCTCTGGATCGTAGAGTAGCTAAGGCACAGGAAAGAAATCATGAAGTCCGGGGCCTCTGGAGAAAACAAAGTAACACATTATCATGAAATGTGCGAAGACCTAGTTAGAAAACCGAAAAGGAAGAACACAGCCTATATTAACCTGAAAGAACTCAAGAAAAGATTCAAGATTCAAGCTTCAATATGGGAATATTCTCCAAACCAGTGAGACTCACTCAATGGCTGAGGTTGGCAAGGAGCGCTCTTTCTGGTGGTGCTTCACATGCAACCACCCTGTGTTTAGAAGCCATGCTCCCGTGAACCCTGCCCTCTGCTGCCTGCATGCCCATCCAAGAGCACCACGCCACTGTGAACCACCCACGTGCCCGCAACCCCCACCCCCTGCCCCAGGCTGCTCCTTTCTTTTCCAAAATGTCTGTTGTTACTTTTCCTCTTCTTTTTACATTCTTATTGTCTTCATTTACATATTGATAGCTCTTATTTCCTATTTTAGGCCTGTAAATTTGCTTTACTTATGATGCTTCTATGAGAGGGCTCGAAAAATTTCCTGGAAAAATTCCATTACCTTTTAACCCAATTTTTCCAGGAACTTTTTGAAGCTTTCTGGTTGACTTCTGGGTGGTGTTAATTTCAGGATTTTGTTTGCTTGTTTTTCCTACTTCAGTTACTTTGTTTATTTTCTTTTTCCTTTTTTCTCTTCTCTTCTCTTTATTTCATCTTTCCTCACCCCCATTTTTTTATTCCTCCTTTCTCCCATTCCTTCATTGCTATTATTTTATATCTTTATTTTATTTGTTCCATCTGGCAGAACACAGTACATATGTCCACTCCACATAGCCAAGCCCACACCTCCCTTCACCCACCCATTAGTTAAATGGCACCATCTGTTCCTGCATCACTTGATTGACTATAGATGATAGCCAATACCTGTCCAGCCTCTCCTCAACTGCTCTACCTGAGCAGTAAACAGAGTCCTGTGTACTGCTCCTTCCCTCCCAGGAGACAGGTCAGGTCCTGAGCACCTAAGTGCTGTCAAACTAACAAAGCAGCTTGCCTGCCCCACAAATCCATATTTTGAAAAATGCTAAAACCTAGAGCAAAACACACCGACGTGTGTGTTCTAATCAAGAATTAAAGGCAAATACAATAACACCTCATTGTCTCAGAGACAACAATCAACATAGTTCACAGAAAGAAACTAGACAAGATGGTTTAAACAGGTGACTAACATATAGAACCATAATAAAACCTTCATGGGTAGGAAATAGGGTTGGGACTATCTAATAAGGGATTCAAAAGAAATATATGTAGGATCCTTTCATAAGTTAAGAAAGAGGTCAAGGAAAACATTGA
>NW_022103900.1:11025790-11027606 GCF_000313985.2 Echinops telfairi
ATAATCATCTCACCAAAGTACAAGCCAAAAAGAAATAAACTAATCTAGATCAAGTAAACACTATAAAAATAGCAATGAAAAACTGATAAGTAAATCTATAAAAATAAACACAACATAGATAAACTTTAAAAGAAAATGTGTAGGGATTTTACTTTCATTTAACCCACAATAGAAGATTTTTTTTCAGACATGTTTTAGGAAAATAAAGCCAGAAGAATTGTATAAATTCAATATTGTCTCACAATGATGAAAGTTTATTTTGATGATTTCATAAGAAAATTGCCCTTAGGAATTGTCATTGCTCCCTGAGGGCCCCACCCTAGTTTCTGCCCTGTATCGATTTGTGCTCCATGTTTCCTAGAGTCCTGTCAGTGCAAATGGGGACCACACTTGATTGCTAAAGAAAATGCCACAGATGTGAGTCCACACAGAGGTGCCTTGGTAGCAAGATAGGTGGTCTACTTTTAAAACTAGCCTTGAAACCCATGTGGAGCACAGTTATCCTCTGATACACCAGAGCTCGTCATGAATGGCATTTACCTCCTGGGGAGCGGTTTATATAAGTTCTTTACTTATATATATATAGGTTTTGCATACATATTCATATAATCAATTCATGACATTGGCTCATATTTCTAATGCCAAATTCAACTTTGAGGTGGAGTAAATCTCTTACTGAATACACCTTTCTGGCTGGGTCATTTAGGTACATTACAAGATTGAACCTCAGTTTTCATTATTGTCAGCATGTTTATTCTCCTCTTCCCTATAACTCTGGAATATCATTCCAAAACATATCACTCGATTGATATCAACCCTATCCCAAGCTTTCCTGAGAAAGGAACCAAGGAATATAAATAAGGAGCATTGAGACTGATGTTTCCGCTGGCAAAGGGGAGGACAATGAGTAGAGAAAGAATCTTGATGGGTTCAAAAATAATAACTCCATGTTTTGGTTGAAATTGAAGATACATTGACAAAATAAACTTTTTAAAAATTAAACCTGGACTTTCTTCACATTTCCTTGCTGTCACTGCAATCGTTACCCCTACGAGTACAACCTGGTGTATGTCAAAGTCAGAGGTGTGTTAAGCCCAAAGCATTGCTAACATTTTATGACAAAAAACACCATCAGGAAAAGAGCTAAGGCCAGCCCCTAAGTTCTGAATTTCAAAAGGTTGGCATGAACAGGGGTTTCCAAAGAATTTTCTTTTTCCTTTTGGTAATTTAATACATTAGGCTGCCCTTTTCTATTATCTTATGCTTTTGAATTTTAAAGTATGTTTAGCTGTTTTGAATTAAACTTAATGTAAACAAAGGAGGTTAAAGCCAGGTCATTTTTATTATTTTTAAAAGTAAGGATTATACACCCTATATGACTTTATAAATAACAGAATGGTTATGGAATATCAGAAAGTCTGAACATTTTTAGTAATCTACATTCCCAGAAAAGTATATCCCCCGTAACATGGAATAATAGTGGACATTGTTTAAAATACTAAAAAGTTCTTGTGCTTTGGTTTGAAAATAGAGTCAAAGGATGAAAGCGGACAGACACCTTTTGGTTGATATGATTAAGTCTCCCACAGTTTGCAATTCCCACCTCACGTGTTTCTATAATATTTATTGTTGGTCAATAAGGCATTTTGATTTTCTCATAAACCATGCTATCCATGTTTTGAAATCATTTGATTTTTTCTTCTCTTGAATACTGTAGTTTAAAATACCCAAAAGAAGACTATTACCTTCAAAACATTTATTTGACTTTCAGTGGTGGGTTATGCTATTTTCACTGCAGAAGCAAATCCAGTGACCC
>NW_022103900.1:11028121-11030056 GCF_000313985.2 Echinops telfairi
GCCCAGGTAGACCTAAAACTTCACTAACATCATTGGTGTTGGTATAAATCTTAAACAGAATTTAAGCTTTTTTAAATTATAATTTTCACTTTGCAATTACAGTACTGACAGTCATGTTGTTGTTAGGATATTGTTTTGAGTCGGTTCCCTTGCATAGTGATCTATGCACAACAGAGCAAAACACTACCTGGTCCTGTGCCATTCTCCCAATGGTCCTTATGTTTGTGCCCACTGATATAGCCCTGTGTCAATGCATCTTGTTGAAGGTCTTCCTCTTTTCCACGTCCCCTGCACTTGACCAAGCATGGTGTCCTTCTCAAGAGACTAGTCTCTCCTAACAATATGTCCAAAGTAAGTAAGTCTCACCATCATGGCCTCTGAGGAGCACCTGGTCTTATTTCTTCCAAGACAGATAGGTTTGTCCTTCCAGCAATCCCTGGTGTTTTCAATATTCTTCTCCAGCACCACAGTTCAAATGCATCACATATCACGTAATACACGGGGTCAAAAAACTTGAAAGTATTAGGAGAGATATCTTGATAAAGATTTCAAAACATAAAAAGAAAACATCAGCTACAAAAATCAAAAGTTAGAATAAATAGCATAATAAAGGTTGAGCATACCCCTAGCAATATAATTAAAGGGGTCCAGACCATATATATTAAAAAATTAGGACTTCCTCTCCAATCCTCATTCTTCTAAACCATGTATCTAAAGGACTTCAGTTTTTCACATTTCCATGACCTTTGAAAGACATGGAGCAGACAGGAATATTTTGAAAATACCAAAATCTGAGAAATTGTTTATCTGCGGCTTCCCAGTGTTACAAATAGACAGGGAAAAGCAGCTTGATTCAAACTCTTCATGACAGTTAAAATCCAATTCAACATACAGCTAACTTTTTATGCTCTGGAATCGCAGAAGTCACCAGAGTAAAATTTAACTAAAACTGGAACATCTAAAGCAGACTTGAGTATACTTGAAAGAAAAATCGTTGTAATTTAAAAGTAGTAAAATTCTAATAAAAGGAAGGTTCTTTGATTCTGCAGAGCATATGTAACAATCAGCCTGGGAATATTCCCTATTGCTATTTGCTGTCCAGTTGATTCCAAACTCATGTCCCCACCACATGACAGAGTAGAAGTGCCCATAGGGTTTCCTACGCCTGTAATTGATTGGACGGCCATGAGTGGGGAGTTATGTTTATGTCAGCAGACTTCTAAGTCTTCTCTCCTCTGCAGAATGGGTGGTGGGTTCCAATGGTCAATCTTTTAGTTAGTTGCCTAGCATTTAATGATGGAAACAACAGGCTTTTCCAGAACATTCACTCTTTCTGTGGCTGTGGATTGATTGCAAAGCATACTATAGATTCTTGTAGGATTGTACAATTCCTGCCCTAAGGGTTAGGCTGGGTTCTCTAGAGAAGCAAAACCAGTGATTGATAGAGACCAATCTATCCATACATCTCCATCTCTGTATCTGTCTGTCTCTCTAGCTATCTATGGAGAGAAATTTATATCAAGAAAATAGCTCACACAATTGTAGAAGTCTGGAAGTATAGACCCATATCCATGGGTCAGGTGGTAAAGTGAAAGTTCTTCTGACTAGCATAGCTACAGAAGCTGATGAGCCAGGAAGAAAGCAGATGGTGCAGGAAGACCACAGGCTGAGGAATACAGAGGTAGAGGAATCCCAGGCCAGCGAGCCAGGCTGGTGGCTGCAGAGCCCAGTGAATCCAGCTGGCAAGTCTAGATGGCACATCAGATGGCAGACATAGTTCCTGAAGGTTCCCAGAGCAGACAAGAGCCCAAGGTTGATGAGCCAGATGCAGCAGACAGACTCAGGAAGAAAGAACAATCCATTCCCAGAATCTACTTATATAGAGAGTAGGCCATACCCTAAGCAAATCTCATCGAGGATGTGACCTGAGGAAGG
>NW_022103900.1:11030695-11054950 GCF_000313985.2 Echinops telfairi
GAGTTGGCAAGGACGCCTACATACTGAATGTGGTCATGGGAACGCCTTAGTCCCTCACTACCTGGGGCTCTCCACATAATTGCCTTGTGGTTTAGTCGTGTAAATGCAACCAAACATTCAAACTCATTGTCATCGAGTAAATTCTGACTCAGGGCAACCGTATCCATATGTAAGTGAGCCCGGAAACAAATCCCTTCTTGCTCTTGCATTCAGATGTGACTATGTACTTGGCTGATGGATTATTATCTTGTGGGAGTGTTGATGCAGAAAAAGCCAATCTGGTCATGCTCCGACAGGACTTTCAGATGACATTTGTGGATTGCTTGCGGACACGCAGTTTTGATGCAATATATTATGCAGCCAAAGATACGTCATAGATGATAAAAGACCTGGAGTATACTAACACTGTGCAAAACTTTTCCAATCACCTTTTGTGACTTTCTTCTATATATTCAAAATGCTGAATCCTACATAAAAAGATACTTCATGTCACTAGTCTTCAATCTACCTTGCTTAAGTTACCGGAATGAACTTAATTGCATAACTGAATTTGACATGTTTTAAAAATTTAGTTGTCACCATTCAACCTTATTTGAGGCCATTAGAAGGGAGAGGACAGAGCCATGTAAGGAAGACTAGGTCTCTAAGCATCCTGCATATGGGGCCGATCTCTCCATGGACTTTCCACAGTGACATGTTCAAACCTCTCAACCATGTTAAGAGTAGATTCTATTATCATTCTCATGCACAAAGGAGAATACTGTGACACAAAGAAAAACAGTAATGTGCCAGCGTTGTGTACAATTGATAAATGGTAGAATTTGGATTTGAGCTCAATGTGATTTGCTTCATGTTCTTAATCTCTACATTTTACCACAATGATTCCCCTTTCCCCCTCTTTTTAGCAATGATTTGTATCCTTCTTAGCATGATGATGACATGGGAGGGGCCTCTTTCTTATCTTTTTTCTTTAAACAGTTTTATTTGGCACACATTTCACATATCACACCATTCAATAGTCCAACCGTATTAGTAAGAGCAGTACAATCATCTCCTCAATCAATGTGGAACATTTATTTTTTAAATATTTTAGATCATTTTGTTGGGGGCTCTTACAACTCTTATTACAATCCATATATCAATTGTTTCTGACATATTTGTACAAATATTGCCCTCATTCTTTTCTATACATTTACTTTCCATTGAGCCCTTGGGATCTGCACCTTCTTTTTTACCTCCTGCCTCCCTCCCCACCCCCCAATCCTCATGGCCCCTTGATAGATTATAGATTGTTATTATTTTCAAATCTCACATGGACCGCGCTCTCCCTTCCCCTCTAGTTTCTGCTGTTCTTCCCCCTGGATGGGGGGATATGATTATGTAGCATTCATTGTAATTGGTACCCCCTCCCTCCCCAAATCTTCCACCCTTCCTACTACCCTTTTGGTATCGCTATTCCCACTCCTGTTCCTGAGTTCCGTGTGTCATGAGTTTTCTCTCCTGCCTATACCTATGTGCATGCTCCTGTCTAGTTCAGTGTGGGAAGAAGCACTGAGGTCATGATAGTGAGAGGTGAGGAGGCCTCAAGGGATCAGAGGTATATTGCGTGACCCATCAGTCCTCTACTGCACCCAGATTGACTCATCCCCTCCCTGAGACCCTTCTGTGGGGGGATATTCCATTATTCACAGTTGGGCTTTGGGTCTCCACTCCAATCCCCCCCATTCTCACCAATGCATTTTTGTTTGTTTATTGTTTGTTGTGAATCTTTTGATGCCCACTGCCCGGTCTTGATGACACGTCAAGATCACACTGGCTGGTGTGCTTCTTCCATGTGGGCTTGTTGCTTCAATTTGGGATGGTGGCTTGTTTAACTTCAAGCCTTTAAGACCCCGGATGCTGTATCTTTTAATAGCCAGCCACCAACCTCTGTATTCACCACATTTGCTTATACACCCATTTTGTCTTCAGCAATCAGGGGGCATGCTGGGAGTGGGGTGAGCATCACAGAATGCCAGTTTGTTAGAGCAATGTGTTCTTGTATTGAGGGACAGTATGAGCCGAGGCCCAAGGTCCATCTGCAGCCTCAGTGTATTGCCTTATAAATATATGTACATAGGCCAATACCTCTATGTTTAATGGATTAATGTATTCACATAAGTACACACCTCTGTCAATATCCCTATCTATACCTTTGCTTCCTAGAGCTTCCCTCTGTTTCCTTTTGCCATCACTTTCGCCCTTCTTCCACCTCATACTACTTCCTCTCAGCTAGATTGACGTTGCTCTGATACTCACAGGATCCATACTCCCTTCTAGATGTGGGTTTTGATTCCCTAGTTGTTCCCAGGTCCATGATGCCGTCTGCTCACCACATCCTTCTCCCTGCCTCCTTCTTCCCCCTAGACCTTCCCAGGCCTTTGGCCCCATTGCTTTCTTCCTGAGCTTCCCTCCCATGTCTGTCCCATATAAGTAGGTAAGCCAGCAATGTCCTAGTCTGAATAATAAGTAAACATACGGTTGAAAAATAGGGACAAAAAACCCTACATAGATCCAGGTCTATTTGCTGACCCCCACGAGTCCCTCCGCCCTGGTCCTGGGGAAGATCTAGGGGCAGGGGAGGGGTTTCTTTCTTGGTGACATCAATGTGTATAAGAAGGCAAGGTGTGGTTCTAGTTCCTCTGAATTTCCTGTCTCATCTGCCTTTCTAATCATCTTAAAAAAGGAGAAACAAGAAGATGGAGAAAAGTAGACCCACCATCTCAGGAAGAGAGAAGAGAGAGTCCTTAGAGGGCTGTTGTTCGACTGAGACATCAGTGAGGGTTTCCTCACTCAATGTCCAACAAGTGGGTTTTTATTTTTCCTAGAAAGATGAAGACTGGGGTGTCCCTGCTTAATTTTCCCCCTTAATTGCTATGTATAGTACTATTTTACAGTTTCTGCTACTATTCACCTATTTACTAAATATAGGCTTTTAATTAGATACCGCTTGTGGAATATTGGAGTCCTTGTTTGTGTATGTGCGATGATCACCTATTCTTTCTGTATGACAAATGTCTAAAAAATTATTTTCTGTAATTGCTTAAAAGGAGAATCATGCACATTTTATATGGGAAGAGAGGGGCCACTCGAGAGATTTTTCTAATTAGTACAGAGAAATATGTGTATTTGGATTGAAAAAAACCTGCAGTAACAGTATTTATCACTCTATCTAAAGAACACACTACTTCAAGGGCTCACAGTTAGTAAGAAACCTGACTTGTTGACAGCTGGAAATATCCGTGACTGTCATTCCTATATTCTTTCTACTCCTTAGATAGTGTTGCTTTTTTTAACACTTAAATGTCAACAAGTTTGATTCAGTGTAAATAGGTTACCTCCACATCAGTCAGTGACAGTGAAATCTCAAAATGTTAGAAGAAAGAGAAAAAAGTTATAAAGTTTTTAATATTATTTGTCAAAGGCTGATTTATTCATTATTCATTGCTAATAACTCACAATGAATATCTCATGAATCTTGGAAGGATTAGTAAGATGTCTCATAATTACTTTTACTTCAGTGATAAATTATTTACTAATAACATAGGTCTACCATATAGCACAGCCCTTGGACTTCATGATGTAAGCCTGTCTTATAAATAAGAGCAGTGTATAATGAGACTCTGCTGATTTGTCAGTAATGAAATCTTATTTTAAAAATAAAATGATGGACATGTCTCATGCTGACCTTTGATATTTAACAAACCATGTTTTATGGAAATGCCACTAATAGAGTACTATTATCTGTACAATTCCATTACCCATCTTTCAGTTTGTTGTGCTGCAATGTCTTGTATGTTGCTATGATACTCAGAGCTATGTCAACAGTATTTTTTACATAGTAGTAGGACTACTCATAGTGGACAGGTCTCAGCATAGCATTCAGAATAATATAAACTAGGAAGAAACACTTGTTTCCTTCCAAAAGTTAGTCAATAAAAAACATATCGGTCACAGTAGAACACTGTCCAGTTTATTTGCTTTGGACATGTGACCAGGATGGATCAATCACTATCTATATTTAGTGAAATCGAGTTACAGGAAGAATGTGGGAGCCTCTCAATGAGATAAGCTAGCACAGTAACTGAAACAATGAACTTGGCATTGATGGCAACTGTGAGGAGAATGCAGGATGTAGGAGCGGTCAGTATTTTGTTCTGTTATACTTAAGGTAGTCAGGCATCAGATCAAGTAGATAGCAGCTAAAAGCTACCTATGCAATGATCAACATGGCCACAAAAAAACAGCAGAAACTATGATATTTAACTTTAATTTACATTCCAGATATAATAGAAATGTGAATCATAATTGGAATGATATCTCTACCATGAACAGAGAAGCTGAAAACAGAATCAAAGTCTACTGTGAGCTACATTACTTCTTCAGGCCTCAGAGGATATCCCTTTTCATGCCACAAAACTAGAAAGGTAGAAGGAAACACATAGATTTTCCCTAGATCTGATAAAGGGAAAGAAGAGCCAAGACACTGGTGTAGATCAAAGCCAGTAAGCCTTTACAGAAGCCTAAGAGGGAGAGCATGCTTACACAGTTCTCTAGACCAGTTCTTTTTTTCTCAGATCGTCTCACCATATTACTTTTCTTCTTCAGACGACTCCCTATGCTTTGATAGTTTAGCAGTGGATTCAGCATATTAAGTTGTTCTCTTAAAGTGTATTATTCGTGTTTTTCAACGTGAATGTCATGCCTAACAGGAGCATTTTAAACATGTGATATAATATTCAAAATCTGATGTCTATGCAAGTATATTTTTTGTATTGTGGTTGGTGTAAAGAATGAGCTATATTTTAAGCATACGAATTCTCCAAAGTGAAGGATTGGTGATCAGAGAGACAAATAAAGACAAAGCTTTCTATATTTTATCAGTCAGAAAAAGAAAATGTGGTTGATTCCTACATTTCTTAACAGAGCTTGTCTAGGGTGCTCAGTGGACAAACCAGAATTGGTTTCCTCTGGAATATTTCATGATGCTCCTTGACCTAGGAAAGGAGGTTGTGTATGTGAGGGGTGCACCCACCAGACATACACTGCATGGGATTTTTAATGCATGTTTTCAACTAAGATTCCCAAATATTTCCATGTACCTGATCTTCGTAAGGATTGGAGACCCCACTTCATGATCATATTCTTGCCATTTACTTCGTTTTCTCCTTCTTTCTGTAGTTGACTGTCTACAGAATGAACCCCTTAGATTATCTCTTAAGCATAAATGTCAGAGTCCCTAAAAATTTTTTTTGTACTTGCTTCTGGGTCTACCCCCAGCTCACAATTCCCGTATTCTATTAGCATCCCTCAAAACAAACAAACAAACCAGCTCATTGTCTTTGAGTCGTTGTTCACTCAGAGTCACTCATAGTGACCATGTAGGACAGGGTTGAACTGCCCCCATGGATTTCAAGACTGTAACTCTTTACGGGAGGGGAAACCCTCATCTTTCTCCCCTGGAGTAGCTGGTGAACTTGAACTGCAGCCCAGTGAGTGACCAGTATGCCAGCAGGACTCCAAGTAAAGACCATGGATATTATAAGGAACTGGAGAAGACATTGGGTGTCTTGGCAAAAAGGACTCAGGAAAAATCAGAGGACGGATGATTATAATAACTTCAGAGGTTGACCTATGATTATTCCTATCATAAATTTCTAAATACACAGTGAATTAATGGATGCTAATAGACTATAAACATCTTTTCCTTTAATAAGGTGATATTTTACTGTTCCTTTTGATTGTTTATTTTAATGGCAAAAGGTTTGATTGCTTTCCTTGTTCTTAAAGTCATATCCCTTTCGATGAATAGCTCACATTTTGTTAATATTATCCAAAACCAAACTCACTGCCATCACATCAGCCTCTGTGTGTTTCTGAGACTGTCACTCTTTACAGGAGTAGAAAGTCTCATCTTTCTCCTGAGGAGAGGCTGAGGGTTTAGAACTGCTGATCACGTGATTAGTAGCCCAAGTTGTAACTTCACCACCAGGGCTCCTATTCATTTGTACTACTATTACTAGTTATGATTATAAAACTGAAGCATTATGATATTAAAAGATTTTCCATAAGATGTTCTAGTTGTTGTTATGTGTCACCAAGTAGGTTGCAGCCCATAGTGCCCTATGGACAGCAGCATGGTCCAGCGTCATCCTACCAAGTATTTCTAGGCTTGGACCCATGGTGGCAGCCAGTGTGTCCATCCATCTTGGTGAAGACCTTCCTCTTTTCTCTACCTGTCTACTCTACAAAGTATGATGTCCTTCTCCAGGGACTGGTCTCTCCTGACAATATGTCCAAATTACATGAGATGAACTTTCACCATCTTTGCTTCTTGGGAGCATTCCGGCTGTACGTCTTCCAAGACGATGTGTTTGTTCTTTTGGCTGCCCATGCTACTTTCAATATTCTTCACCTTCGTCATAATCCAAACACATCGATTCTTCTTTGGTCTTCCTTATCCAATTTTCACTTTTTACAAGATGTTCCAGGAAATGGGTAAATTCAGAACTAAGACGCATCCATGATTCTGGACCTAAGATTCTGTCAAATATTTAAAATATGATTTCCCTGAACACATATAACCTTCATATATGGAGAAATGAATATTTTATCTACACCAAAAGAGCGATTATGATTTTCTTGATGTAAAATAGACTTAACAGTTGTTGACATACTATAATATACTGTCCTCTATTATACAATGCTTTATTATACATAATCCTCACTTATTAACATAATTAGGTTTCATTAACCAGGTCGTTGCATGAAAATGGAAAATTGCCACATCAGATGACAAAATGGAAGATAGCTACATCAGTACATAACTGTCAAATTATGTCATTACATAATTGTCAAACCATTGAGAATTGTGGCCCAAACTGACATAAAACCATCACAGCTAGCAGAAGTACCCTTGTACATACACCATTAATGTAAAAAACAGTCAAATAGTCGAATTTTAAACTCTAGCCATAAATTCAAAACATTGGACAATGAAATAGTTGATAAGTTAGGGACAGGCATCTAATACAATATAACATAAAACAATATCATACAAATGTATAAAATACCTGGAAACATGAATATATATTAAATGACTGCTTGTTTAAAAAAAAGTATTATTTGTATCTTTATGTCTGCTGGTTAGGCATTATGTCTAGTAGACACTCCTGGGTACGGGTCTGGGTGGAGCTCAACCTATCAATAGGGATAGAGCCTGAGGACAACTCCTTGGGGTTGTGGCATTTGGTATAAGAGAGAGAGGTGGAGCAGAGTTCAATTATTTGGGGCCCTGCACCTTCTGCTGGAGCTGAATCTCCTCTGTATGGTTCCTCAGTCGGCTGTTGCCTTGTCTGCTGAGCTTAGGAGCCGTGGGCCAACCACTGACAGCTGATTCATTCCGCTGGCTTTGGCTTCCTTTACCTCTGCCAGCTTGTGGCCCCTCCCCTCCTGCCACATCGACTTCCTCAGCCTGCTTCCTGTTCACCAGCTTCCAGGAGGAGCTTGACTTGAACCGGGCTGGACTTTTCTACTTCTACAACCATGTAAGCCATGTCTTGTTATCTCTTTCTAGATGCAAACACATCCGAGCTTCACTGGGCTTGCTCCTCTAGAGGACCCAACCTAATACATTTGGTACTTTGAGTAGTTCCAAAAAAATTTGTAAAGAAGAGTTTTCTAACTTGGTTCTCAAGTCTAATAAGGCCAAAAGACTCTGGGAACTCTGCCTCAGTCTCTGTAAACATGGCTAAGTCTGTTGCTATCAGGAAAGTGGGAACCGTTCATCCTTGGTGTGAAGTAGCAAAGCTAATACCCAAAGTTGCATCACCGATAGATGAAGTGTTGTAAGACGTGAGTCAGGGTGATCATGTGTTTGATATCTTTCTACCATTTTTTCAGCATGAGAAGTACAGGGAAGCTAGTTGCTTGGTACTTCTGACAATAGACAAGCTCATAAAGGACACAGATGAATTGAGAGCTTTGGAAACCAGGCTCAAATGTCATATCAATGACCTCACAGCTTCTACTTGTGCCATGAAAGAAAACCTTATTTCTTCTAGAAATATAACTTACATTGCCGGAAACTAAACCCAAAGGCTTATCATATGCAGAGCTAAATTACAATGCCAGCTGAATTCTCAACTGAGAAAGGTGTCTGACATTAATGCGAGAACACTGGTTGGAACAAAATTGGACTCGGAAACTTGGGACGGAAACATATAGGCCGTAGATGAAGACACTGAGCCCTGAGATGCTATTGAGCCATTCCAGCCTCCCTCCCATTCAAAGAGATTATTCCACCCTCAGAGAGCCATGATTCCCTCCTCCTCTTCCCTCTTCCCCCCATATGAGGAAAGTAGCTCAACTCTGCATGGTAGCTGGAGCTCTATCTGGAGCCTTGCCTGAGGCCGATGTCTTACAAAGTAATGTGACAACTTCCCCGGAAACAACTTTCCCACCCATCATTACCTCCAGACCCATAACTAGATTCAAATCACAACAAGTCCCCAAGGTGAAGAAGTCCCCTTAGTGACTCGGGAAGGAGTATGCCACAGTCCTAAGAGCTGCTACTGTTTTCTAATATTTATAGACAGAAACTTGGAGAATTTGTGTGGGGATAGTTATTAAGGGTGTAGAATAAGGGTTCAAGGAACATAAGCTTGGATCTGTCTGAGTGTATTGATCTGGGCCCGCTCTGTACAGATTCTTCATTCAGGTTTTCAACTAGAGAGGCTAGGAAAGGATCTAATCATTTATTTAGCTGATTTGCTGAAGCTTGGATTGTGAGATGACCTGCCCTGAGGTGCATGGATGTGGCAGACCTGCCTTGGTACACCCTGGAAGAAGGCATCCAAAGCTTAGGAAAATTGGCTTGTTCGAGTGGACTTATCCTGATAAACCCACAGACATGCAAAGGGAGTGTCCCCGGACACACCTTTGACCAAAAGAGTAAGAAACAAATTTGTGAAGGGGGCCCCAGCATTTCTGAAGTTCTCGGTAACTGCTTTTTTAAGCCAGCCAGCCTTCACAGTGGGAACTGCCTGAAGTGAATTAAGACTCTTGCCTGCAATGCGGTTGATCAGGCCCTGTGGGGTAAGGGCCAATTTGCTGTATTCAGTGGACAGAGACAAGGTGGGAATGGTTACTGTAATGGACAACAGAGTCAAAGCAATAGACAGAATAGCCTGATTCATATAGCCCTATGGCATTCGCTACTTAAGCAAGGTGTCCCTAGGAGTGAAATAGATGGGAAGCCTACTAAATATTTACATGACCCAAGCAAGCAGGAAATGTCTAGATCAGGTGAATAACAGTCAAGCTTGAATCACCATAATAGAGAGTCATGACCCCTCCATCAGTTGAATGAAGGAGTGTCCTGATCCCTTTTAAGGAGGACCCCACTATAGCACCAGAGGTTCATACTCTTTGTCTTTCACCTAGTCTTCACCATACGGATCTGTGCTCCTTCACAAGATAGACGATTTACTGGGGAAAAGGAAATCATCAGACTCTTCAACGATTACTAGACACTGGCTCTGAACTGACATTAATCCCAGTGGACACAAAAGGATTTGAAGGCCCAACAGTGAGAGTGGAAGCATATGGAGGTAGAGTTATTCATGGAGCCTTAGCTCCGACCTCTCGCCCACTGGTCCAGTGGGTTCCTGAACCCATCCTGCAGTCATTGCCCCAGCTTTAGAATGCATGATAGGAATAGACATACTCAACAACTAGCAGAATCCCCATATTGCCGAATAAGGGCTATGATGATAGGAAACACCAAGGGTAGGCCATTAGAACTAAACTAGAGAAAATAGTAAACCAAAAAGCAGTACCACGTTAGTGGCAGTTCCATAAACTGTCAACTTGAGTGGAGGGGCATACTCTAGCCTGTCAATCGGGTGATAGTCAATCATGCCTCTCTGTGAACATGAGTTTCTCCTGAGGATTCTGGGAACTCCCGTCTTCCTCCCTGGGAGCAGGACACATGCACTCTCTGGTTTGTCTTCATGCATCTGAGTGATGTGACTGAACTTGATCACACAGGGCTAATTGGATTAGTATTGCACAATGATGATAAAGAAGAATATGTCTGGAATCCAGGAAAGTCTTTAGTTTATCTCTTAGTACTACTGTATTAGCCTGGGTAGATTAGAGAAACAAATTCATTCACACTCATATACATGTAAGAGAGAACGTTATATCAAAGATTAAGAAAACACCCCAACCCAGTCCAGGTCAAGTCTATAAGTCCGATATTAGCCCATATGTCTGATACCAGGCTATAAATTCCTCTTCAGACTCACGTCATATATGCAATGACACTGAATACAGGAAGATCACAGGGCAGTGGATGGAAAGTCTTGTGGATCCAGTGGTGGTAAAAGCATGTTAGCACTGGCGTGGGTCTCCACATGGCTCTTCCAAATTCAGGGCTCTGGCTGCTATCAGCATAGCTCCAGGTGCCTTGTTCAGCAGGAAGACAAAGCAGAGAGAGTGTGTGTCCCACCTTCAGGGAGGAAGACAGGAGTTTCCAGAATCCTCGGGAGAAACCCATGCCCACAAAGAGACATGATTTGGCTATGATCTGATTGACAGGGTAGACTCTAACCCTTTGCTCACATTGACAGGAGATGATGTAACTGCCACAACTACCATGTCTTGTGATTCAAATCAATTCTGGCATGACTACTAATAACTCAGATTCTTCAGGCATGAAGATTTGGGTCACCTCACCGGGCAAGGACCATCACCAGTGAAGGTACTCGCTGAGGGTGAAGGCAATCCAGAGTGAGCAGGGGAAGAAGGCAATTCTAAATACTAGCAAGGCCACAGGACTAGCAGCAGAAAGGACTATCATGGTTAGGAGTAATTCCTGTTTGTGAGTATGCATCAAATACTTCTGGTTTGTTCACGTACAGAATGTAAGATGAAAATGAGGCGAGTGCATTTTCAGTTGTATGTGTGTTAGTTGTACCATGTGAGGCACAAGTATGAGTTTACTGTTGTCTTTGGTGATTATGTAGGGCTTAAGCATTGTGCACAGGTGTCAGATTAAGAAGGGGTGATCTGTGATGGTTAGAGATTATGTCGCCTAGACACTCTTGGGTCAGGGTAGGGTAGAACCCAACCTATCATTTGGTTCACAACCTAACGACAACTCCTTGTGGGTGTGGCCTTTTGTATAAGTGAGGGAGAGACAAAGCAGGGTTTAATTCTGTGTGACTCTTCCCCATCTGCTGGAACTAAATCTTGTGTCTGGTTCCTCAATCTCCTATTGTGTTGTCTGTTGATCCCTACTGACGGTGGATTCATTTGGTCTATTTATGATTCATTTACCTCTGCCTATTTGGGCCCTCTTGCCCGGCCCCTCAGCTTCTCCTTCCCCATTCTGCTTCCTGTTCAGCAGATTCCACTAGTCAGGAGAAGCCTGACTTGCCTTCATTTGGATTTACCTACTTTTACAACTGGGTAAGACAGATCTTAATATACACCTCTTTCTCTATACACACACATACAAGCCTCACTGGTTTGCTTCTCTAGAGAAGCCTATCAAACACATGATGTATAATTGAAATTAAATTGCTCCAAAATAAATTCATACTTATATCTCTCCCTATACCCAGTTCATCCAAATGAGTGACTTTACTTATATGCCACACAGATGAGCAGTTTTTAGTTAAAAATCACCAACTCAAAGTTGGGAGGATCCCATCTTGGAAGTCCATGACCTGAACTTCCCATCGACAGAGTTCATTTTCCCTTTCATTTGATCGTTTCCTTTTGTACTTGATGGGTTGTCATGATGACTCATTTCCCCGGGGAGTGCTCTCTTGGCTGTTCTCTTGTTTCCTATTTTCCTGTGTCTTCTTCCTCTCTAGAATCGTGTCGTGAGCTACTTCGGATATCCCAGCAATACAACCGAAGGTAAAATGTTCTTTAGTCATGTCAGAAATTTCAAGAAGGCCAATGCTATGAGTAGCATGTCCATTACTCCTTCATTTGTTTATAAGTATTACAAGCAAATGCTCACATTTGCCAATCAGCATTTGAAATGATAATTAGAAATATCATCTAATGTGCATTGTATGCAGTAGAGCCACACTTCATTTTTTTAAATTTTTTACTGCATCCCCCCCACCCCCCGTCCGCCCCACCCCATCGGAGCCACACTTCATTTAGCACAGTTTATACCTTTTCGTTTCCTGCTCATCATCTAAATAAACATACCATTTCTCAGCTTAGATTGATATGAGGCATGCTTTCTTCAAAGAATTTAAAAATTTAAATGTCTTTATGGCAGAATGGGAATGTTTATCGATTTAAGACAGTTTAAAATATAAGGAATAATCATCTTTCTTTTCTGTGCAAAACAGATTTTGGATAACAGAGAAGATCATTTTGAACTATAGTTAACAAGTAGCTTGTTTCTGCTTCCATATTAGCTTGATTTACCATCTGCAGAATTACCAATAACATGATGCATTTATTACCCGTAAAAGCTATTAGCAGGTCATTTTGTTCAGTTCATCATATGTGTCTTGAGACACAATCTGGCGTCTAACAGATTTTCATGCATTGATGTCGCAGAGAATCAGACTGTCCTTTAATTGATTGTTTCTTGCTAGACTCCTCTTGATTAAAACAGGTTATGCTACTTGCTTTTAGTCCCACATTTTTCCACTTCAAAGTCTGCCCATAGAAAGCAGAAGTATTCTCATTTCTCCAGATTCTTTTAATTCCAAGTGAATGTATATATATATATATATATTAAAATCTGCCATAATCAAGGCTTTAAAAAATAGCTTCAGTTTTTGCAATTTATGGCTCCCTCATTAAGAATGCAATTCTCACCATGACTTTTAAAAGTAATTTATCTTTTCCTGCCAAGTCATCAAATTCTAAGCCTTAGACTCTCAAGTGAGTACAGATCACGGGGACCAAAGGGAACAGGCAGGGCTCCCTCAAAGCGCTCTCCCCCTCACGATGTGCACAGACCCAGACAAGCAAAGCTGAATCGCAGTGATAGTGGTGTATCTATCTCCAGAGGGAAAAGAAAAAAGAACCTTTTGCTAAACTGGTTTCAGAAAGCCTTCCCTATATTATTCATTCAAGCACAGGGATGGGACAACTTCTGAGATATTCCCCCCCTCCATTAAAAAAAAGGGCAAAAAGATATGGGTCCTCCTGTGGAATAAGATGGTGTGCCTGTTTCAGGCCTTCTACTCACATCCCTGACAAGGTTAACACACCATGCAAAAGAAAAGGGATAAAATCAGGTTACATACATATCAATATGAATCAGCTTCTAGGCTCAAAGCAAGAGACTAATTCAACATGCAAAAGGTTTTTGTTTGCCTAAGTCAGAAACACACATAAAACTTTCTGTCATATGACATCCGTGACACTAGGAGAGAGCACTCGCCCTGCCCCTAGGCCTCTGTCTGCCACACAGAATAGCTATCACTAGCTCTTTTGTATTCTTCTTCAGCTTTCTGTCTTCATCGAGTCAACCAATCATTTCTGTTGTCACCCATTCCTTCTAGGTGAACTTCCCAGAGCTCCCATGTATAATCACCTATCCTAGGAAGCCCGAGTTCATATAAAAGACAACACCCTTAGCAGTTAAAAGATGTTATTAGGAAACAGAAATAGTCTTAATTCTTATTTTGGAAAATGTCTGGTGCATTACTTTTCAGTTTGACAATATTCTATGAAATTCTTGCTATTTCAAATTATGTTAGGCAACCAGAAATACAAAAGTATAACACTTGTGTGTGTGTGCGTGTGCACGTGCTCACGTGTGCACACACTCGAGATTTTAGCATCAATTAACTCCTAAAAATTTAAAGTAGATTTAGGCAAAGTATAGCTGCCTGGGGACTCTAAAGGATTTTTAAATGACTTAAAATTTAAAGCCGCTATTTAGAGCCAGTGGTGCATTGAGGGAAATTATGTAAGTTGTGCCTTTAGAAATTACTTTTACTCTAAAATTTATTTAAAATCGAGTTGTGTCGATCACTTAAAATATTGCACTGAAGTTAACAGAAATCTCTAGGTGGATGTTTAGTGTAAATTGAACAGCTTAAATGGCTTAAAATAGCTTTGAAACATTATGTAGACACATGAGGCAGTTATCATGTTTAAATGATGGGAGTTTAATGGTCTTCTCAGACATTAACCCTACACTCTGATGGTAAGAAATGGCTTTATCTTACTCTAGGAAAGTATAAAAATAAACATTTACATCTAGTAAATCAGATGATTTATTTAGCGTCTCCTCACCTATTTGTAATATTGTTGAAATTCAGTGAGGTGAATTCTTATAGGTCAGAGGTCATTGGAACCTTCAAATACGTGTATAAGAAGCAGTATGTGTGCACTCAGGACAACTCACAGGGGTCCCGTCCATTCTCCTCTCATGATATGCCTCAATATGCATGACTATACAATTAATAATCAGAAACTGCACTATTTTGTCTTATGGAATATATTCAGGAATTTACACTAATGAATACAGCCAATTTCTGTGAAATATGTGGAGAAACTCTATTCATGAGAATTTGCTTATAGTACAGTAGAAATAGATAAAAAATGTACTGTTGTTTGACTTCAATGGCAAATTGGTCATATTTTTCAATGATTTTCTTTTGGAGCAGTTATGTTATAGGCACATTTGCTTCTAGCAAAAGGTAGATGAAACACTTTATATTTAATATAAATATGAGCAGCTAACTCAATGGGCTTAAGAGAAATATTAAAAAAAAATCAGTAAGCTTTTCTGGATGAAAATCTGAACTTTCACCAGAATCCTTTGAGAAAGCGTGAGGAAAAAATGAAAGCATCATTCTTTGAAGTACTCTTCAATGTTATCTGGACTAATCCAGACCGCAAAGTTAGAAAACCTGTAGATTTCATTCACCAGGCCTGTACCAGTCGCTCATGCTGATAAAAAGGATTGACTAAATATATTCAAATGGTAGTTGTATCCTGAATTGTTCCCTCTGACATATGAATTAATAGATTTATTATTAATATTATTATTAAGAACACATTCCGCAGAACTTCTATGCAAGTCCATGTAGATATATGAAAGGTAATGCACTGTAATTTTGTTACATTCAACAGTTTCTTTAATAGTGAAAAGTGAGATTAAGTAACTTGCCCTAAATCTCACCTAATTTTATTTAGTATAGGCCCTTAAATCTAGCCCTGAAGAAAAGCTTTATTATACATGGGCTGTAGGGATTTTAGCATTATATGATAAAGATTTTATTATTATTCCCATGTATGTGTGAAGAAACTGAGGCCTAAAGATAGTTATTCAATTCCTGTTGCGGTTGTGTTTTGTTATTGTTCATTTTTTTCATTTGAAAACAGAAAAAGAAGATTCAACGATCTCTGTTTTACCACCAGCATGCTAGACGGCTTTGTTCTCACTGTGGGAATGAAAGGTTGTTCCATTTATAAACGCAGATGATTGGATTGCGGATAAGTAAACCAGTGTCGTTTCATATTTCTGTTGTTTAGAAATGATCCTTGATGAGAAAATTAATGCAGGAATCCTTCCCTAGCCACCCAGTGACATTACTTTTCCTTTGAATCTTTATTCTGTATTGTGAAAAATCTGCCTTCGAAATCCAAAATTCTCCATGCCAACCATTACAAGCCATCTAAAGGTGAGTCAGTCATTTAGGATCATACTGATCCTAGATTGGAGCCTTGGACAAAACTCTAAGCTGTGAATAAGGGCACATAGGGATTGGTTACCACCAGCAAGTTTCTATGTAAGTGTAACTAAGCCTGGGGATCAATTTAATAATAACCAGGTTATTTATTGAGTGCTTGAATACATGGAAGACACTTCTGTAAATCTCGATTTCTCCTTGTGTCTATTTCTCACAATACTTATGAGACATCTAAGTAGCCCCAGCTTATAAGTGATGAAATGAGTTCAGGAGAATTAAGACGATGAAAGCTAAAGTTTGAATTGGTCTCCAGAGTTTACCTTTGACCGTGATGCCCATTCCCTGCTGTTATCTGCATAATAAGGGAATTAGAAATATACTCTTAGAGGCTCCTTCTCCTTCTTATCTTCTGTGAGCTTGTTTTCCCTCTGAATTAGGCTTTCACTTGCTCTTTTAATCATATTATTTCTTATTCACTTTAATTTTGTCTTTAGATAACGTAGCCACCCTGGATCAAAATGTCAGTTAACTCTTCAACATGTGCTTCAAAAAGTTCATAGAAATAATTTCTTTTCTTTTAATTCCATTGTAGCATGAACTTTTAAAGCACATATATATGTATCGATGCATACATATACATACAACACGCGTATATATGTGTTGCTGATTACTGTTATCATTAGGTTTCATTCATGATTCTGACTGAAAGTGGCCCTGCAGACAACAGAACGAAACACTGCCTAGTACTATGCCATTCACACAATTGTTATCTTTAAGCCCACTGTTTCAGCCACTGTGTCAATCCATCTAATTGAGAATCGTCCTCTCTTTGACAACTCTCTATTTTACCAGGCATAGTATCCTCTTCCCGGGACCCTTTCTCCTGATGAAAAGCCCAAAGCACTCAAGACACGGTATCCCCGTCCTCCCTTTGAAGCAGCATCCTGCCTGTACTTAGCCCAGGCAGATTTCTTTATGCTTCTGGCAAGCCGTATTTTCAATCTTCTTCTCTGAAACCACAATTCAAATGCATCAATTCTTCTGTGTTCTTCTTTATTCATTCTCTAACTTTTATATGCTTCGAAAAAGACAGAAAAGACCATGACTTGGGTCAGGCTTATCTTGGTCCTTGCAGAAATGGCATGGAGGCCATATGCAGGAGTCCCTGGTTCTGTTCACATAACCGCCCCTTGATCCATGTCCAGATTCTGCATAAACACACTTAAGTGTTCTGAAAATCCCATTTGCTCAATGCTTTCCATAGTTAGTTGTGATTCTAATGGTCAAATGCCTTTGCATAATCAACAAAACATACGCAGTTATTTTTCTGGTATTCTGTGTTTTGAGCCAAGATCCATACGATGTGAGCAATGCTTGTCATACATGCTCTGAATTCACTTTGAAGTTCTGGCAATTCCTGTCAATGCACTGCTACAACCACTGTTGAATGATCTTCAGGGAAATTTTGCTAGCGTGGGGCATTAATGATATTGAACTATAATTTGCATTTTCTGTGGGATCACCTTAGAAGAGGCACAAATATCACTCTCTTGGCGAGTCAGTTGGCCAGGTAGCAGTCTTCCAAATTTCTTGGCCTAGAAGAGTGAGTACTTCCAGTACTTACTCAGCATGTGGAGACATTTCCCTTCATATTATGGCAATTCCCGGAGCCTTGATTTTCATTAATGGCGTCTATGCAGGTTGGACTTCTTCCTTCAAGAACCATTAGTTCTTAATCATATGCTATCTCTGAAAGTGGTTGAAAGCCGACTAGTTCTTTTTGATATAGCGACTGTGTAGTCCTTTCATCTTCTTGTGATGATTCCTGCATCATTCAACGTTTTGCTTGTAGAAACTTTTTAATATCTGTAAATTGAGGGTTACATTTTTTCTTAAGTTCTTTTGTATCTTTGATATATGTTAAGTGTGTCCTTCCTTTTGGTTTTCTAAATCCAGGTCTTTGCACAGTTCGCTGTCAAACTTTACTTGGTCTTTTCGAGCTGCCTTTTGAAATGTTCTGGTCAGCTCTTTTATTTCATCATTTCTTCCATTGCTTTGGCTACTGTATCATCAAGAGGCAGTTTGGCATCCACGTGGATGTTTCCTTTCCTTCCTGTCTTTCTAAGGATCGCTTTGCTTTCTCCAGGTACTCTGTCCTTGATGTCATCCCACAGTTCATCAGGTCTTCTGACATTAATGCTCACTTACCAGCACACCTGTCCTAGAGATGTTTTCAAATTCAGGTGGAATATGCTCGAGGTTGCAGTTTGTCTCTCTTGCACTTCTTTTAACTTTCTTCAGCTTCAACCTAAACTTACATATGAGCAATTGATAGTCTGTTTCACAGTGTGTTCCTGCCTTTATATTGACTATTGATATTGAGCTTCTGCATTGACTTTTCCCAATGATGTGCTCAATTTGATTCCTGTGTATTCCTTCTGGCATAATTTACATGTATAGTTACCATTTATGTTGTATAAAAATAATATTTTTAATGTAAAGATGGTTGGTTCTACAAAATTCTATCATGAGATCTTTGGCTTCCTTTCAATCACCAAGGCTTTATTTCCCAAACACTGCTTCCTCCTCTTGTTACCAACGTTTGCATTCTAATTGCCAATAATAATTAGGCCATCTTGATTGATTGATTAATTTCAGAATGAATAAGTTGGTAGAATTCCTGAATTTCTCCATCACTAGCTTCAGTGGTCGGTGTGTACATTTGAATAACAGTTGTATTAACTGGACCTCCTCGTAGGTACGTAGGTATTATTGTATCCCAGACAGCATTGTACTTCAAGATAGATCTTGAATTGCTCATTTTGATGATGAATGAAAAGCCATTCCTTTTCAGTTTATCATTCTTGGCATAGTACACCATAAAATTGTGCAATTAGAAATGGCCAAAACCATTCATTCCATGCCAGATCCCTAATGCCAGGTGACCTTGTTAGTTTATTGTGCCAACCTGGCCAATAAACAAATGTGGGATTAATCGAAGGGCGTAGGGATAAATGGCTCGGTGAGCCTCACCTTTCAAGTTCTCAGGTCTCTTGCTTTCTGATGGTCACATCAGGGTGCAGCTGCCTTAGCCATTCCCTGCTTCAGCTGGCAAGTCTCACTGCAAGACATCTATCTCCAAGGAGAAGCCACATACATGGACCTACCTGGATACAGCCCTGAGTGCTGGAGCAGCCATGTGGAGACCCCTGCCAGAGCTGAGATGCTTACACATTCACTGATTCCGCTTTCCTCCTGCAATCAGCATCGTGTGTGTTTTGTGAGATGGAGGAGGACTTTGTGGATTGGTGTTGAATGGATGGGTTAATGTTGGGCTTGTGGGCTTGGGCAGCACTAGGTTGGAATGTTTTCTTGATGTGCACTTAACCTTTATATAAAACTCTCTCTTATACATGAGTTTCTGTGGATTTGTTTCTCTAAAGTACCCAGACTAACACACCAGGAATATCTATCTTTATGTGTTTTATTCTACTTTGATGATTTTCAATTTTCCCAGATTCACAATTCCATGTTCCAATTATTAATAAAAGGTATGTAACTATTTCTTCATTTTCAGTTGTCCTTTCAGAAAACAAATATCATGAAAACTTCCCTCCACCTGTGTCATTAAAAGAAACTCTGCTTTTAAGCAAAAGCCCTTCCCGAGTTATATTCTGAGGACCTTCCAATATGAGGAGCTATTCCATCTTCTGGTACTATATCAGAAATTGTTCTATGGCTATTCATCAATTTTTCAGTGCCTACATTTTCAGAATTGAAGCCCCTCTTTATTTTAACTAGTCTGTTTATTCTGGAGACTCTGTTGAAACGTGTCCACCATGGATGACTCTGCTCTTATTTGAAATCCTAGCAGCATAGCTTCAAGCATGGCAGCCACAGGCAGCCACCATGGTATGACAAACTGACAGATGAAATACTAGGTATTGACAGAGAGATATATCGAATGCTTCTTAGAACTAGGTAACTTAGAATCGTTTAAATGATTCATCTTATTTGCTTTGGACATGCTATCAGGAAGGACCAGTCCCTGGTGAAAGACATCATGCATGGTAAAATAGACAGCAAAAAAGAGAATGACCTTCCATGAGATGGATTGAGAATAGTGGCCATCACCACGGGCTCCAAAATAACAAGGATTGTGAAGACAGTGCACGGTGGGGGACTTTTCCATTATGTTGAACATGCACAGGGTTCTTAAGGAGTTGTAAATGACTCAACAGCACCTACTAACATCCTAGATATTCCTCATTTTATTATTTTATCTTCATTCACCATATATATATACTTGGTGAATATAAAATATAAATTTTCTTTTAAACAAAGACAAGTACACATAAATATAAACTCTTTAATTCTGTCAAAGCTTGGATTGTGCCCACCAAAAGTATGCAAAAACGTGGCTGGGCCACTGTAGACTGCTAACTGCAAGGTTGGCAGTTCCAAGTCATTCGCTACTTTGTGAGAGAAAGTTGAGGCTTTCTACTCCTGTAAAGATTGACCACCTCAGAAACCCACAGTGACATTTCTACTCTGTCCTATAGGGTCTATAAATCAGAATTCCCTGTGCCAGGGAGTGAGTGAGTCTTCCAAACTAGGAGCGCAGAACTTTCTGTCTGTTGAAGTTATCCACTCGCAGGGTTTCTGTCACAGCTGTATCAGATAGCCAAGTCCGATTCCCAATCAATTCAGCACATCCGGTGTATCAACAACATTGTGATTGATTACATATATAATATAACATGGCACTTGCTTGACAGAGTGCCTTAAAATTGCACCTAGTACTTGAACAGGGAATGGGAGTCAGTTCAAGAGTTGTTAATTTTTCTTTTCTTTCCTTGACCTCTGTATTACCACATATTATGCAAGGGGCAAGAATGTCTATATTCCTGATATTTTTTTAGGCTTCATATTACTTGCCTTTAATTTAGCAATATGCTCTTTGTTGGAGACTAGTTGAGTTTACTAAAGCAATTATGCCAGTTTCCTGTGACTTTGAAGGGTATATATAGTTGTGTTAATTAAGTAGAAGAGGAGAATGTGGATTGCTGGTGATTTTCCAGTGGAAAAAAACAATTGTCGTCATCCGTGCGGCATTAATTGCTAGATAGGGAAAGAGATTAATATTTTTAACATTTTAAGTGGTTTTGCATAAATGTTAGCAATAAGCAAGCCATTTTATGTCTTATTGGTTTGCATTTTTAATAATATTGTAATGTTAGCCTTCCCATAAAGAGAAGATTGCAACAAAACTGAAATAGTGCTTCAACGTCGCTCGTTATGTGCACACTGACCCCTTGTCCTCCCTTTGGGGAAAACTGTAAGACAGTGGTACTGTTGAAAACATAAAAAGAGGAGATGGTAATTTATCTTTAATTTTTCTTACATTTGTGAATTTAGTGCCATGCGAGGCCAACAACATTAGCCAAGGACTCCAAGCAATAGATGCCAGAAGCACTGCCTGCACTTTTCTTTTATTCTGTTAGTGTTGGCTTTCTTTGTAGAGTTGATCTTTTAAGATGGTAAAACTGCATCAAAGTATAAATTGGAATATTCACTTAGACAAAAATAAAACTCAACATGTTTCTTTGTCGAGACCGGAGAAAGCATCAGGGTATTTATTTATTTGTTCAACCACAATTGCTGAAATCCCAGGCGATGCCAGATCCTGGATTTAGAATCAGGAAACATCGGTGAATACTACATTGATGACTACGTGGTTGCTTCCCTTATTGGAATTACATTCGATGGTCACGTGAGGGGTTGTGGCCTTAAACAGAGGCACAATGCTGCCAGATAGCATGACAAAGGGACCACGCCTCGTGATATTGGTGGTGGTTGTGGGGTTACATGCCATCGAGTGGCATAGATTCATGGGCAATTCTTGGGCAACAGAAGGAATTGTGGCCAGGAATTGTACAATTCATGAAAAAAGTTGTGATGAGCCTATTGTGCGCATTGGGCTTTTCCCTGACAGTTCTTCAGTAATAGTTTGCAAGCCTCTCTTCTTAATCCGTCGCAGTCAGGAACCAGGGCAGGCAGCTCTTCTGCATCACGTTGTCGCTGCTTTGGTGTCATGGAGTGGGCTCCATTGCAGAGCGACCTTGAGTACTGTGTACGACAGAATGAACGACCTCCGCTCCCGCCCCATCCTCACAATTGTTCTCATGTCTGAGCGCATCGCTGCAGCCCCTGTGTCCATACAGCCAGCCCAGGACCCAACTCTTTCAGTGCCCAAACAACAGGCAGGCCACCCCTGGCAGGTGAGTGGTAGCAACGCATGAGATACGCTGGCAAGGATTCCAATGTAGGTTTTCTAGAGAGAGTGAATAAAAAATTAGACTTCTCGGCGTGAGTAGACATTCATCATGCATATGAATGATGAGCACTGGGCATACATTGGCCCTGCGCTGGCCAGTGTGAGGGAGAGAAAGACCAGCCTGATTAGAGTTTAACAGGAAGGTACAGGCCGATCTTGAAGACCTTGTGTGTGAGGGAGAAGATACTGGAGTATATCTTAAATGTCTTGGGAAGTAATTGGAAAATATAATCAAGGGAAGAGAATAACATGATCTTTATGCACACAATGAAATCTGGCTAAACGTGGAACAGACAGAATGAGGGCATGATGGGAAATGAGTGGGCAACGGATATGTGAAATCTTTTTCTTTATTTCATGCCCATTTCACACAGAAACAGAGATATAAAACGAGTGCAAGTTTGTCTGTCTTATGAAGACTTGGCTAGAGAAAGAGTGGGTATTGACTTAATGTCTTTGTTCCTAAAACAGTTCCTAAACAACAGCTGATGATCCTAAGTGAATCAAATTAGGACAATGACACGCGCCGGTCTGAATTTATTGAATATGGCATGCCTTTAGCACTAAGGTGGGAGCCCTGATGGGATAGCAATTGTGTGTTGGGCTGCGGTCCCCAAGGTTGGCCATTAGAAACGACCAGCCACTTCTCTGGAGAAATAATTCCCACAAACAAGCTCAGAAACTCGTAGGAACAATTCTACCCTGTCCTAAAGGGTCGCTGTGAGTCAATATAACTCAGTGGCAGTGAGTTTTTCTCTATTTTGGTAGTACTAAGGAAGTATATAATTAGATGATAGTTTAAAATAAAGATACATCTCCTCAAATGTGGATACCATCTCTAAATAGTGTTGAAATTAGTCTTTCTGTTATCTTACGTCAAATGAAATGCTGGGTGTGTTAGAGAAAACCCACATTATCTAAACTGTCTTCCCAGAAAGCTTTAATATAAACTGTTCTCAATCTATATTTAGTTGATATGAGTAACTGTTTCTTAAACCACTAATGGTAGTTTGACATATCAATAAACCCAGAGGGTTGCAATTATTGGTTTTCATCAAGAATAAGTTCCTTTTTTGTTCTCTCATCACAAGTTGAAACTTTGTTAATCAACTCTAAAGAAACCATGACTTGGAAAACGCAGTTTGAGCATCATGCTGTTTTCGGAACCTTTGTTGGTGAACAGAAGGTATTCCCTTCCACTTTCAGGGCCTGGATTTATTAATGATTTTAGAAAGTTATAAAATTTAAAAAGTCAGAAGTCCAAGGGTCAGAAATATTTCAGAATGTTTTTCAATAAAGACTTTTTATTTTTATTTTTCCTGAAGAAAATATTAATTAAATACAAATCAATTAGTACTGTTCTAATCACTCATTGATGCCATTTCTTTTGTCTCAAAAACAAAACCCAGACCATTGTAATTCTGCTTTTGAGAGGAACACACAATCACAAGTTCAGCCATGGCTACCTCCTATGGCAGGACCTGATACCTGCTTTCAGGAGGCATGAGGACTTGCCCTCCTCTTTTAAGACCTGATTAAACTGATAGTGATGCCATCTAATTAGAACTTTTCCCCTTCTTTGTGTCCCTGAAAGACACCCTTCCTTAACTCTCTAAAAGAGATATTACCAAGTATATAACATGCATAATTTATCCAGACTGAAACTAAAAACCTAATAATTGCATAAAATATATTTCCCCTGAGTTCTTTCTTTTGGTATAATTTATAAAGTAGATTCTCTATGAACCACTATCTGGTAGAAATACTAGGGTCAGTTTATCCAGTCAATCACTTCCCAGTGAAAGAAGACTTGTCAATAAAAACTGATCAAGAGCCTTTCCGCCTTCAATATAGAGTCTATCCAACCAGCATCTTTATAACACATAGTGGAAAGTATAGTCTATAAGACATGACAACTGCTTCCCCGCAGCTAATTTGGTTGATGAATATTTGTCAGTGGCCTGTAAGTTGATCCTGATTCATGAAAGCTCTTATGTGTCCTAGTAAAAGTCTGCTCTGTAGGGTTTCCGAAGGCTGATTTTTCAGAAGTAGATTGCTAAGCTTTTCTCCCAAAGAGTTTCTAGGCGAATTTTTTTTAAATCATTTTATTAGGGCCTCATACAACTCTTATCACAATCCATACATACATCAATTGTGTAAAGCACCTTTGTACATTCATTGCCCTCA
>NW_022103900.1:11055640-11075643 GCF_000313985.2 Echinops telfairi
CTGTGAGTCAAAATTGACTCAAGGGAAGTGAGTTGGGTGGGCTTTCTTGTTTTGTTTTTGTTTTAAAGAACAGAAATTTCATTTTTCAAAATTCTAGAGACTAAACATTTAATTTAAAGTCTGTGTATGTATCCATTCCTTCCTTGTCTGTAGCCCCAAATATGCCATGCTTTTTAGAGATCCTCACAAAGCATCTGTCTTCTTCACTGGCCATTCATCTTCATTTCTGAACTATTCTATTCAGAATTCAGATACTAACATCTTTAGGACATATTTTACACTGTAATGACTAGATTCACATAATGAAGAAAACACATTTTCCACAAGAATAGGGGCTAGGATTCTAACACTTATTTGGGTGGACACGATTCAATCCATTACAGGGACTGTATTCTAGCATCTCTGGCTTATAAGCTTCAGCATATCTCCCTGTTGAAATAGTGACATCAGTTCTCCCTGGAAGTTTCTCATTGGCAATAGTTGACCTATTGTAGTTGTTATTGTTTGTTTTGTGACATTGATCCCAATTCCCTCAATGTCACAGTACTGTCATCCCACTTCATTTCCTGCCTTCTGAGCATTACACTTGAGCAAATGTTGCCCTTTTGATCTGGTTGACTGTCCTGTGGTTGACTCTTCTAAGGAGGGCAAGCCTCTCTGATATTATTGTTCTCCTCCCAAGCCTTTCTATCAGTTGGTAAAAAGTTAAGCCATGGGATGAATCCAGTTCCAGGACTCAAGGTTGTCTATACGTCATAGTTCTGGAGGTTCTACCAGCCTATCAGATAATTAAGTTGGTCTTTTGATGATGTTGAGTTTTGTCCCATGTTTTTTCCACTTCATCCAGTACCTGCTATCGTGAACTTTTTTCAGTGAGCATCAGAGGAAGCCTTGCACCATCTAGTTCTTCTAGTTGTAAGGTCATAGATACTGTATTCTTGTGGTTTATTCGTTCGTTAGACCAACTTTTACCTTGTGTCTTTGATATTCTTCACCCTTCTTTGCTCAGCATGTGGAGCGAGCATCACAGATGGTTGCTCACAAGCTTCTAAACCATCAAAAGGACATCGGGTCAGCATCTGACCAACTTCCACGACTTTTCTTTCACTCCTCTGACATTTCTTTCTCTAGCTTTTTAGACAATTCTTCCCTGAGACTCTTCTTTAATTAATAATATTTCTTCTAATGATATTTGTACTGCTAATCTCAATGTTCCTGGTTCCACCTAAGACCTACATGCTAGAATTTCTTGACAAGTCCCCGCTCACAGCTCTTGTCATCACCAGATCTTGAATGAAGCAAGTGTAGCCTCTCAATCGGTAGCTCCATCGGCCTCTTTCTGGCACCAAGTCCTCTTCGTCTTCACTTGTGTTTCTTTCCTCTTGGTAAAGGAGCCCGTTTTCAGTCCTTTATCCTTTCTTTACCTGACATCAGAGGAGCACGCTAACATGCAAACTTAAACTTGACTTACTGACTTAGCATTCAAAGTACCTGATCTGCACATCTCTCTTTTATGTGACTTCTACCCTCCCCCTCCCACCTCTTTTCCTACACACTGCTACCTCGCATTTTATGAGAACTATCTTATCATTCCATGCCGTGTTTATGATCAATAGCTTATAGTTTTATTTATAAATGAAGCACTTGCTTCCCCTGTTCCCTCTACACAAAATGTCACCCTTCTCCAAAATCACCATGCTCACAATAGTTCCAACTAAATTGATGGGTGGCTTAGAAATCAGTTTCATTGAGATAGTTCCCTGATATCTCCATTGCATGAAGGTCATCCTCCTTTGTGCTAATAGATACTCCATTCCTTATGCATCGACTAAACCATTAGCAGTTTGATTGGGAACTGGACCCATCCCCACTGTCATGAAATCTCCGGTCCATAGTGCAGTACATGGTGTAGAAGAGATGTTCAAGATGTGTTTTGGCCTGTGTTAATAAAATCAATGTAAAATCAATTGAAAAGTATACAGAAGTCTCTTTGGAATTGTAATACATACTTAAATTAGGAGAAAGACAGGTCCAATATTTCAGAAGAGTACCTATTCTCTTCTGTAGTTCATTAGTATTTTCAGAAACATAAAATACAGATTATTCCTACACCATAATTCCATTGATGCATATTTAATAGGCACCTTTTATGACAACAGGTTATATAAATTATATACAACAGCAATTTTAAGTAATGTTCTATAATTATTATGTGGCTGTCTTTTGGGCAAGTCAAAAAGTTATGACGTTTTAACAATATCACTCAGACTTAAAGTTTACAAGCAGGAGATGTGTGGCTCATTTCATTTTGTTCTAAGTCAACCAAATTCAAGAAATTTATTAACTGCTTCCTTTCTAGAAGAACTGGATTAAACTGTTCTCACAGCTTTCATAATAGCTAAAATCTGGCCCTAACCCGTGAGAGGTTGACATTAAGGTAAGTATTTTGAGGCAAGTGTACATCTCTTGGTATTATAACATACTGTAAGTTGAAAGTAATACAAATGGTTTGAATAATACGTCATAAAGAATCAGTCATTAAAATGATCGGAAATGGCTTTTTGAGAGAGCTAGAATGAATTCCTAAGAGCAAGGCATACCAAGGAATACTCAATTAATTGCTGTTGATTTTAGGTTATTATGCCTGCAAATGCTATAAGTAAAGTGCATGTTACTTTTGTGTTGCAAATGCAAATAGTAGGTTGTGAATTCTGTTTTTATACATAGGGTTATATGACTTAAGAAAGGTATGGTTTCTGTGTGTTTATTTTCCTAGTTTTTAAATTGTGAAAATGTATCTACCTTATTAGACAATTGGGATGACTCCCAATTACCTATGCAAAGGGCATATTGGCAAGGCATTGAGTTTTTTACTTGGCTGGTTATTTACTGAATTGTTATCAATTAAAGTGCTTCATCATATTAAACACAGGAGACATGAGGGTGGGGTGTCAGCTTTTTGAGTGATTTATTGAACAACCATCTTTCATAATATTTATTAGTGCATTAGCTGTCCTCTCAAAGAAAGTCTCTAGCTGTTGGCCATATTTGGAATTATTTTGTTCTAAATTTGTGTAGTCAAATGAGTTGCTTAGGAATTTTGAAATCACCAAAAGTTATTATAGACAAATTAAGTCCAAGAAATTTAGAGTCAGAAATGATCTTCCCAACTATCTTAGTGAGCATCCTTATTTTAGAGTTAATGAAAGTGGATTTATTAAAATCTGTAGCTTTGTTTACCATTAGATTTGGAAATACCAAAAATAAACGACTGTATGTTGATCTGAGGAGCTATTTTGCACTAATTATAGGATGTGGTTATGTCTATTAAATCCCTGTATCTTTCTATCACAAGAGAATTGGATACCACATTTTCAGAAAAAGGAACTAACATGCCCAAGCTATTTATCTAAAGTCCTTGTGATGAAAGGGGGCTGACAATCGTCACTAAGACCCTATTGGAAGAATCTAAAGTTGTTCACTGTGGAGAAAAAATGTATAAAGATGTAAAAACTATTATTAAAAAAATAATAATACTTGTATTTATGAGAAGGCAGACAAAAGAAAGATTTTCAGTTTACAATGTAGATAAGTTCTCTAAATATTACAGAAATCCAATTTAAGCTTTCTTGTAAGTCTATTGAAATGGGCTATGCACTAGAATAACTTCCCATTCTTACTCACCTAAATATCTATGAATTGGCAAACAATTCATTTTTAATTAGTACTATTATGTGTTGTTGTGCGGGGCCATCAGGTTGGTTGTGACGCAGAGCGATCCGATGCATGGCAAAGTGAAACACTGCCTATCCTTGTGCCAGCTTCCAAGTTGCTCTTCGGTTTGAGCCAACTGATGCAGGACCTGTGTCATTTCTTCTTGTTAAGGACCTTCCTCTTTGTCACTGCCTCTCCACCTTGGCAAGCATAATGACTTCTCATGTCCAGAGTATGCAGAGTATCCTTGCATCCAAGGCAGTGGTTCTCACCCTGTGGGTCACAGACCCTTTGTGGGCTGAGCAACCCTTTCACAGGATCACCCGATTCATAACAGTAGCAAAATTAGTTATGAAGTAGCCATGAAAATAATGTTACGGTTGGGGGGTCACTATAACATGAGGAACGGTATGAAAGGACTGCAGCATGAGGAAGGTTGAGAACCACTGATATAAGGAGATTCTGACTGCATTTAGTCCAAGACAGATTTGTTTGTTCTTTGGCCATTCATGGTACTTTCAATATTCTTTGTAGCACCATAACTCAAGTGCATCCATTCTTTTTCTGTTTTCATTATTCAGTGTCCAACTTTCACATGCGTATGTGGCCCTTGAAAATACCAGGCCTTGCATCAGGTGCACTTAGTCTTCAAAGGAGCATTCTTGCTTTTCAACGTTAAAGAGGCCTGTGCAGCAGATTTACCCATTGCGATGGGTCTTGGTCTTTCTACTGCTGCTTCCATGAGCATTGATTGTGGATTGGCGATCTCAAACTCTTTTCCATTTATCTTGATGTCACCGACTGTTTCAGTTGTGAGGATTTTGATTTACTTTACATTGAGTAGATCAAATACTGAAGGCTGCAATTCTTTTTTTAAATCATTTTATTGGGGGCTCGTACAACTCTTATCACCATTCATCCATCCATTGTGTCAAGCACATTTGTACAGATGTTGCCATCATCATTCTCAACACATTTGCTTTGTACTTGAGGCCTTGGTGTCAGCTCCTCATTTTTCTCCTCCCTCCCTGCTTCCCCCTCCCCTGCGAACCCTTGATAATTTATATATTATATTGTCATATCTTACACCATCCGATGTCTCCCTTCACCCACTTCTCCGCTATCCATCCCCCAGGGATGAGGTTATATGTAGATCCTTGTAATCTGTTCCTCCTTTCTCCCTCACCTGCTCTCCACCCTCCCAATATTGCCATTCTCACCACTTGTCCTGAGGGGTTCATCTGTCCTGGATTCCCTGTGTTTCCAGTTCCTATCTGTACCAGTAAACATCCTCCAGTCCAGCCAGATTTGTAAGGTAGAATTGGGATCATGATAGTAGGGGGGAGGGGAGGAAGCATTCAAGAACTAGAGGAAAGTTGTATGTTTCATCATTGCTACACTGCACCCTAACTGGCTCGTCTCCTCCCCATGGCCCTTCTGCAAGAGGATGTCCAATTTCCCACAGATGGGCCCTGGGTTCCCACTCCACACTCCCCCCAATCAAAAAGCCAAGAATTTTTTTTTTTGTCTTTGATGCTTGATACCTGATCAACATCTGCAAGGGCTTCAAGTCCTCCTCACTTTCAGTAAGTAAGTTTGAGTCATCTGCATATTGCCGGTTGTTAAGTAGCCTTCCTCCAATCATGATGCTGCATTCTTCTTCATATACTCTAGCTCTGGTGATTTTCTCCGCATACAGATTGAATAAGCATGCAACCTTGATGCACACCTTTCCTGATTTTGGACCGTACAGGGTGCGCTTTCGTTCTGTGTGCCTCGCCTGCTTTATTCTGGGTGTAGAGCGTAGCTGTGGGTTGGAACTGACTCGGCAACAGCTAACAACAAGGATGCCCTTGTCCTATTTGATCAACTGCCTCTTGACCAATGTACAGGTTACACACAGCACACTGTAGTGTTCTTGGATTCCCATTCTTCTCAAGGTTATTTATAGTTTGTTGGGATCCACACAGTCAAATGTCCTGTCAGTTCTGACCCATGCCAATCCTATACACAACAAAACGAAACACTGCCCAGTCCGGCACCACCCTCACAATTGTTCCTGTGCTTGAGCTCCGTGTTGCAAGCACTGTGCTCATCCATATCTCAGAGGGCCTCCTCTTTTCCCTGTCCCTCTACTGTGCCAAGCATGATGTCTTTTCCCAGGAACTGCTGTCCCCTGACAACATGTCCTCAAAGAATGTAAGACAAGGTCTCTCCTTCCTTGCCTTAAGGAGCACCCTGGCCATGTATCATCGAAGACAGATCTGTTTGTTTTCTTAGCAGTTCGTGGTCCTTTCAATATTTGGCACCAGCACCACTATTCAAATGCATCAAGTTGAATGCCTTAGCATAATCAATAAAGCACAAGTGAACATCTCTCTGGTATTCTCTGATCCATTTGATATCAGCAATGATATCCCTTGTTTCATGTCCTCTTCTGAAACCAGCCTGAAACTCTGGCAGCTCCCTGTCACTGTAATGTTGCAATCATTCGATGATCTTCAGCAAAATTTTACTTGCATGTAATATTAATTATAGTGTTCTATAATTTGAGCATTCTGTTGGGTTACTATACATTATAACCACTGTAGTAATGACTAGATTTAAAACATTTAATAAAGTTTTATTTATTGTTTACCTTTCTTCAATTTACAATACAATTTGACCAACCTAAGGGCATTTTAAAAATAATTATCTTTGAATAATTTTAATATCTCATGAATAGAAGGGAAAAACATTTCTCTTATGACTCCACTTGTATTTGAATTAGATGATTGACTTCTCAACTGCTAAAAGGTCTCCCCTTATTCTTTTTATGTCTTGATTATAATTCTATTCTAAGGTTTGTTTTTTAAATTATCTGATGGTAATGTCATAGTGGAGAAGGGGGAATAGAAGCATTAAAAATAAATGTCATTTGCATTGTAAATGGATATTTTGGTACCAGTAAAATGAAATAGACATGGGTTATTGTCCTGGATGCAAAATATAGTTTTTGAAATGAAGATAAATAAAAAATTTCAAAGATTTTCAATGTAGAAAAAAAGAGTTATGGACAAAAATGAATTTTTTGACAAATCTGATATATGGACAAAACGCTATTTTTATATTGAAGAAAATGAACGACAGTCTTATTTTTCTAATATCTCATGATCTCAGAAAGTCAGAAAACTTGGGTCCTGATGTTAATTCTATAAGATACAGGTGACTGAGGCAGAGATAATTGTGAAAATTTAAAGTGAGAAAAATGAAATCATCCAGGATTCTCTGAGGGCTCACCAATAATTGTTCTTTGGCATTTTATCAGTGAAAAATGTGTTTTAACTTACAATAATATTCCTTTGTGCAGAGAAGGGGTTTAATGAAAAACAGAAAGAATGAGAAGCCTGGGCTTCCGCACAAATGCTTCGTTTACCTTGTCAGGTGGGTTTGGCCATTTGTCAGAGAATCTTTTGAGACATCATATCTCATCTCAGAACTGTCTTGGAGAATAATTGTTTGCTTTGGGGGTCTTATGGCAGTAATTCTAAAAATCTCTGTAGGCAAGGTTATTTACAGAATAAGGTGAGAAAATTTGGAACAGTGCTAAAAACAAAGACAGTATCTGAAAGTTACTTTTGGTAAGCAAATCTAGAATTTTCTATAAAATGTATTTTCGATCAAAATGAAAGTTTCCCATGAAACTTAATACTCATATTATTAATAATTAAAGTAGAGGTAAGAAATGGAATATCTTCAGCATGGATTCTACTAAAATATTTCATCTTCATCTCTATGTAGACCTTGAAACCAGAATAGAAGGAAAAGTGTCTCTAATACGGAACCAAGCACTAAGCAAGAAACTCATCGGGTTCTCAATGAACATTTGTTGAACAAACGCATTGATCAATCAATCAATCAGCCATGTCATCATTTGATAAATGAACCATTGTTAGAACAAAATGTTTTAAAAACATTCTGGTTACTTGGAAATGGTGAACTGAGGGGCTGAAAATTTTGTTTGGTTCCCAGAAAAATATATATTTATCATAAATAAACATGTTATCAAAAAGTATACACTTTACTATAATATTTTATTGGGTATACATTTTTGCTGTAAGTAGAAATATATAAGATGAAAGATGGCTCTTACCATACAATGCAGCCAATTTTCTCTTTACTATACGCTGTTGAAGATCAAAGATGGCAGCCTTATGTGTGGATTATAACTCAAGGTAAAGAAGACTCAAATCCTCACAATGGACCAATTAGAAAGCTCATGATAAATGGAGAAAAGGTGGAAATTGTCAAGGAGTTTGTCTTGATGGGCCCATAATCGATGCTCATGGAAGCAGAAGTCAAGAGATCAAATGATGCATTGTATTGGATAAATCTGCCACAAGACCTCTTTATTTTATTGGAAAGCAAGGATGTTACTTTGAGAACTAAGAAATGCCTGACCCAAGCACTGGTATTTGCGATTGCTTCATAAGCCTGTGAAAGTTAGGCAGTGAATAAGGAAGTCCAAAGAAGAATTGGTGGGTTTGAATTATGGTGCTGGTGAAGGATATTTAAAGTACAACAAATCTGTCTTGGAAGAAATTTGGCCAGAGTGCTCCTTGGAGGCAAGAATGGCAAGACTTCATCTCACATATTTTGGACATCTTGTCAGAAGACCCCAATTCCTGGAGGAGGACATCATGCTTGGTAAAGTAGAGGGGCAGCAAAGAAGAGGATGACCCTTGATGAGATAGATGGACACAATGACTGTAACAAAGAGTTCAAGCATAGGAACACTTGTAAGGATGTCTCAGGACCAATCAGTGTTTTGTTCGGTTGTGCATGAGGCTGCCCTGGGTCCGAGCAGGCTCAATGACGCCTAACAGAAAATATAATGTTGATTTCAGTTTGAGACAGTCAAGAAATCATTCAAAGCAAAAATGAAATTGAGGATAAATCTTATGCACACTTACCTCACTAAGAGGTATATAAACCAATGCCAGTCATCACAAAAATCATTTTTGACTAAGTTTCAAGCCAAAAAAATTGGAACATTTTTACCATACTCAGTCCCCCAAAGTCCCATGTAACAATTGGCTGCATCTCAGACACTAGCAGTCTTTGCTTAGTGAAAATCTTAGACTGTAAAGCGTTGGATATATTCTAGAGAGGTTCTTTACCTGCTAGAATTGGCCATATAAAAAGTATATGCTATTTACTGAATTCAAAGATGTTTACATAAAAATGAATTGGAAATCCCTTTTAAATCTAGGATTTAGTTTCCCCTCAACTTTAGCCTATAAAAAACTCCAGAATTTTATTGCAGATGAGCTCAACATAGTGCTCAAAGACAGAAGAAATACAAAAGTGTAATCTTTTCATAAGATTTGTGCACTTACTAATGCAGGTGCAGCCATCTATTTTACAAGATTCTTATTAATGAGTGTAGAAGAGCAGGATAAAGTGATGAGAGTTTAATTTATTTTGGAAGTAATGGTTTGTACAGTAATCATCAAGAAGCAGCCACTTGTCAAATGGAATCAGTAACAAGTGCAGTTGGGAGCAGTTTTCTGGTTATACAGGCATTGTGAAATGTTTTACTTTGCAGTGAGAATGAACTGCCTGAGAAGAGTGTGTTTTGCTATACGGGGGATATGTAAAGGCCCTTTCCTTTTTAATGAGTTTATTTGTGGTCCTTAATTTTTCTTCAGAACAACAACTTGTAAGCAGGTTATATGTGAGAATAGAAAAATATTTGAAGAAAATAAATAAATAATTTTTTTCTAATTTGTTACCCTTAGGTCTCAATAATACACAACACGACATTTTACTTTATCAGATGTTCCTAACTTTGAAACTCTAACAACAACAGCAACAACAACAACAAAACTCTAGTGCAGATCGCTGGGCAGGAAAGGTGGACAGGCACAGAGCTGCAGGCATATCCAGAAAGGCAGAATTATACAGAAAAGATAGAGATAGCTGGTGTCCAGTCAGCTCTGAATTGCAGCAACCCTCTACACAACAAAATAAATGTTACACAGTCCTGCATTGTCCTCACAATGATCAGCATGTCCAAGTCTATAATTGTGGATATTTTATCCCATCCAGGTCTCCCAGTCTCCTGTTGACATTCTACTTCATCTGATATAACATACTTCTTTGTCAATATAAATCCGTAGTTAAAAACATTTCCCTCTAAGTTAGCTTCCAACCTAGATGATGGTGAGCTCTCTTAAATATATAAGCATGAAATAATGCCTACTTACTATAATAGCTATATAATATTACAATGCACAGCACAACAATCATAATATTCATTCATGTATTAAGAGTCTGATGTAGTCAGTTACTTAGCATGGCCCTTGTAGCCATAATCCCATTGTGGAGGGAGCTCTCTGCTATTACTAGACAGGATAAAGGTGAGATTAAATGTCTACCTTAGTAGATTGTGTGAACCAAGTGACACCTTTGTTTCCTTGGGGATATGGTATTAGGAAAGATAAAAACCATACCTCAAATCCATTCCTCTATGTATAAGGACGATCTCTGAAGCAAGAGTATTATGGGAGAGAAATCCCAAGATCATTGCAAGGAGAGCCCCCAGTGCAACACATTCAAGGTCGCAGAAGTGGTAGAGCCTGAGACCAGAGGCAACAGAGCAAAGGCTAGGAGATCATAACTGGACAGAGGAACAACATGGAGAGTGTGATATTGCAAGGCAGAGCAGCAAGCTGGCTTCTTGCTCAATGGAGGCAGAGGCCAAAGACCCATGTGTCTGAGAGGTGGAGGCCTGAAAAGAGACTTGGCTGTTGGCCAACTGAATATGGACTTCACTAATAAACCCATCCTTCCAAAGCACGAGTATGATCTGTGAGTTCTGCATAGTTATTGCAAGGAACTATGAAATCCAGTAGAAAAGCTGATGGGGAAAAGGAACTGTTGGTATCAGAAGAGGGTAAAGAAGGATAGAGTGGAAGCATGAGACAACCCCCCTTCCCCTACTGCCGCCCCCCATTCATCGCATTAGAGAAATCAGAGGTCAGATAAGGTCTTTGTATAAGGACAGGTTGGCTAGAGAAACACAGTAAGTGACACTTAGATGTGTATATGAAAGAGCTTTATATCAAGAAGTAATTTATATCAAGAAGTAATTGTCTATCAAGAAAATATCCCAGCCCAGTCCAACTTAAGGCCATAAGTCCAATACAAGTCCATAAATCGCTCTTCAGACTCAGGCAGTCACATACAATGATGCACACATGCAGGAATATTGTAGGCCAGTGGGTGTGAATCCAATGGTGGCATAAAAATCAGAGGGCTCTGGCAGCTCTCAGAATGGCCAGCTGGAGGAACAGAGAGAGAGAGAAAGAGGCCAGCCTCCAAAGAGCTTTAGAACTCAGTTGCCCCTCCAAGGGAGGTCATCAGGTTGTGCCCTGATTGACAGATTAAACTCCATCCCTCAACTTTTATATCTTCCAATTGACATGAAATTATGAAACTACCATAGCCTTCCACACAGTTTTAGACAGAGTGCTATAGAAAAAATTGCATAAAATGCAAAAATAAGAATGCTTATAACTCATTCAATGAGTGCAGCATCATTCTGGACATACAAATAACAACTAGCAAATAAACACATGATAAGAAAATAAAACTAGACAACTATCATAAACATAATGTGCAATCTATGTAATATATTTCTCACTGCCATTGAATCAATACCAACACGTAGTGACCCTGTAGGACAGGCTAGAACTGTCTCTATGTGTTTCTGAGACTCTAACTCTTATGGGCATAGAAAGCCCCCCTTTCCCCCTAATGAGCAACAGGGATTTTGGAACTTCAGCCTTTAACAGCCCAACATGTAGCTACTACCACACCAGGGCTCCTACAGGTCATACATTATGCATAGAAATAAGCTAATGAAGGTACTCCTAAAGAAATTTAGCAGATGGAACACAGAAGCATGTAATTATTAAAATGCAAGATGGTTTTAAAAAGTTCATGGAAAATGGAGAAAAGAAATAATGGATTTTTTCCATGAACTTTTGGAAGGGCATTCATACATTTGGATCAATGAAATTATCAGAGAAATACACATTTGGTCTAACATTCAAAAACCAATTGATGTAATTCAATATATTAATAAAATAAAAATCATATGATAATTTCACCACACATGGAAAAATCAGTTGACAAAATACAACATTCGTTCTTGATAAAATAGTTCAGTAAACTAGAAATAGAAAGAGAAGTTCTCAACTCAATAAAGGGCATCTATGGAAAACCTAAAGGCAATGGATTCTTAACAGAGAAAGGCTATTTCTCCTGAGATCAGGGGAAAAGCAGGGAACAGGAGTTTGTACCGAACTTTCTTTGACTGGAGACACCATAGACTAACTGTGGAAATTGAGGAAAAACGTAGAACAAACCTTAAGTTCTTGAAAAAGATCAGGCTTCCTGGACCAGTGGAGACAGAAGGGTCCCCTGAGATTATCACCATAAATTAAACACGAAACTGAGCCCGCTCTTAGAGGCCACTTTCAGTTAGATAATGGATTAGCTCATAAAATGAACAATCTTCTGGTCTAGCCGGATTTATAAGGTAGAATTGGGATCATGTTAGTCGGGGTGGGAAGGAGCATTTAAGAACTAGAAGAAAGATGTATATTTTATCGTCGTTACACGGTACCCTGACTGGCTCATCTCCTCCCCACGACCCTTCTGTAAGGGGATGTCCAGTTGCCTACAGATGGGTTTTGGGTCTCCCCTCCGCACTCCCCCTCATTCACAATGACATGATTTCTTGTTCTTTGATGCCTGATACCTGATCCCAATTCTACCTTACAAATCTGGCTAGACCAGAGGATGTATACTGGTACAACTAGGAACTGGAAACACAGGGACTCCAGGACAGATACACCCCTCAGGACCGGTGGTGAGAGTGGCGATACCGGGAGGGTGGAGAGAGGGTGGGGTAGAAAGGGGGAACTGATGACAAGGATCTACATAAAACTCCTCCCTGGGGGATGGACAGCAGAGAAGTGGGTGAAGAGAGACTTCAAGCAGTGTAAGATATGACAAAATAATAATGCTTTCTAGATTATCAAGGGTTCATGGGGAAGGGGGAGAGGGGAGAGAGAGGGGAAAATGAGGAGCAGACGGCAGGGGCTCAAGTAGAAAACAAATGTTTTGAGAATGATGAGGGCAATATATGTTCAAATGTGCTGTGCACAATGGAAGGATGTGTGGATTGTGATGAGAATTGTACGAGCCCCAATAAAATGATTTCATTAAAAAAAACAGTCTTAACAGCAGTACTGTGCTTCTTTAAATAATCATTTATGTTAAACCAGATGGTCAAAATTCGCTGTAGCACAAAGAGGACAACGCAAGGGGATGCAGAAATGCTGATTAATGGGAACAGGATGACGAGAAGAAAACGAGAATACTGACTTGTGAAAAATGTAATCAGTGCCATTGAAGGACAGAAATTATTTTATTATAGAAAGTAACTATAGAAATTATTAAATGGGAACTTACTCCTCTGTGTAAACTCCACTAAAATATAATAAACAAGAAGATAAATAGGTTTCAAATCAACACATGAAAAATACTCAGTATCATACATTATTAAGGACTAGAAAATTAAAGTTATGCTATACCACCACACATCTCTTATAAGTACTAAAGTATTAAAAAACTGTGACCATATCAAGGGTTGTCTAGGATGTAGAGCAACTAGAACTCTCAGACACTCCTAGTAGAACCACTTTGAAAAACATTTTGGCAATATTGTAAGAAAGACAAATGGATAATTATTAAAACACAGCTCTGGTTATTTCTCTCTTAATAGTTCACACAACTGCAAAAAAAATTGAAAAAATACATAAACAAATAAAAATAATTCTATTAGACCTCCCCAAATGGAATACTACTCAGAAATACAAAGAAAAGTGATTGATACACACACAAAACATGCTTGAATATAAACAGAATTATGTCGTGCCAAAGAAATCACGTGACCAAAAGTGCATACTGTATGCGTCTTCTGTTCATAGGAAACACTAGAAATTGAAAATTACCTCCAATAACAGAAATCAGATCAGTGTTTACTTGGGAATGGTTTGGAGGGAAAACAGGTAAAAGGGACAAAGTACAGAATATAAAGCATGAGGAAGAAACTTTTAGACGTGTTGGACATGTGCCCTATTTTGATCGTCGAGATGAGATGGTTTTATGGATGTATGCACATCAATTGTCAAAACATTATATTTTACATTTTAAGCATGTGCAGATTATTGTATTCCAATTAGACCTCAACAAAGCTGGTTTTCTTTTCTTTTGTTTGGTTTTCAATAGCTGTGGGAATATTGCTGCTGTACCTGCTGCAGTTTAGGAAATTTTTTATCTGGCTGTCTATCTCTTGTCATATTCAAGTAAGAATAAAACACAGTTTTATTTCATCCTTAGCACTTGTCAAAATTTAACTTGCAATTGCCTTTAGTCTTTGCCCTCATCATGCCCATTTTTTTGTTTATCTTTGCCCAAAAAATTGTCACAGCTTGGTCCTCCACTCATAACTTCCCTTCAGGCAATTTAGTTGTTACTATCTTTCCCTTATTGTATTCGTATTGGATGAAGACAGGTAATATCACCCTCTCTCACCTAGCCTACAAGTCTCTTGGGTTTCAGTTTCAATCCATGTTAAATAAAGCATGTTCAAATAAATAAATCCAAGCCAATAAGCCCATGTTCAATGGAGAAAACATATCTACAATGAACGTTTAATAATGCTCACTAAACATTTAGGTCCTAGAAAGGTCTGCTACAAGAATATCTTAATTTTGTTGTAAGATAGTGAATATTGCTTGTTTTAAAATCTGGTTAAAGTCTACCTTTTCAGGCTGAATTTATCTAGTTTTTTTGTTTTGTTTTAGCAGACTTGGTTTGGAAGCACTCCCAGTGGAGAGTGTTATGTCTCTTGGTCTGCATGTATAGAGGTATGTATGATATTTCTAGTTATCCTATCAGGAATCATAGGAGAAATTCCAACTCCCTTAAAACTCAGGGGAGAATTTTTGTTTAAGAATTATTTCTTCCAAACTTGCTTTCTCAATTTCCGTAGGGAATGTAGGTTTTGGATAGGTCCATCACCTGATAAGTTCCCTAGCTTTAAGTTCCTTTCCACCACCACCCCTTTATTACAATATTTTTCAAATATTAGATTAGTTCACTTTAAAATATACCATTAAATTATACCAATAATGTATGATTATCTGATTCATGGATTTTTTCTAACATCTTATCATTTTTATGGCATCTTTTTATAAAAATGTAAGACTGAAAAAAATTAGTTTTAATTGCACAAATTCAGTCTTAAAAAATATCAAAGATGACCCAGCTCTTTTGAATATTTTCCATTAGTCCAGGCATCTCTAAATCCAGTTGAATCTCAGTTTCTTCAAATCAATAATAATAATAGTATGTGTTATGCTATTTTTCTTCTAAAGTATCCTGTTCAATCCTATAATAATACAATGAAATATCTCTTACTGTCCTCCATTTTTCAGTTTAGTAAATGAACTCCTTGGGAGTTAAGGACATTTCTCAGATTTTTAGCTAGTAAAGTAGAAGCAGGGGTGGGAGTGGGGATTGGTCCTTAAGGTACAAGCTCAGGTTGATGGTATTACACCAAAAACCTCCCAACTCACTACCACTGAGTTGGGTCTCAAGGTGACCCTACAGGACAGGGTGGAACTGTCTCTGAGTTCGGGGACGAGAACTGTTGATGAGAGTAGAAATTGCATCCTTTCCCCTCAGAATGGCTGGTGGTTTTGAATTGCATCTTGTGTTTAGCAGCCCAGGACTACATCATACAATTCCTTGTCTCACATTCTACTAAGCCTATTGTATCCAAACTAGGGAAGGGTGAAAATAAACTTAGATAAAGGGTGATAATAGACCGTTCACTGGCTAGGAAATAAAGTTTAAAGAAATAATCGTTTTCTGATGCCTTTTTGAGAATCTCTCAACAGGTGGTCTATTTCTCTTCCATTGGAATTCTTATGGTGACAGAAGTTTGACTATCTCACAATTCTGTTCCAATTTTTGATAACTCTAACTCATAGAAGATGCTCTTTTATATCGAGCTGAAAACTGCTCCCCGATAGCTATCACCTCTTTGACCTACTTCTGCCCTTCCCTTGGAATATTGATTGCGATTTCATTACATTTAGAGCTTAATTTTAAGGAGAATTGGCATCCTTACAATATTGAGTCTTCCTATCCTAGAATAATTTGAAGCTCTGATTAATTCAAGTTTTCTTCAAAGATGTCCTGTGCAGGTGATTTTGAATAATGTATGTCTTTGGGTGGTACAGTGGCCTACTGAAAGAAAAAAAATAAAGCTTTCACTTCAAAATAGTTTGGATTTAAATTCTGCATACATTTTTTATTAGATAAGAAGTTGACTACTCTGAGTCTGATACTTAATTGCCAAATTGGAAATAAAATCATCTACTTCATGTGGTAGTGTATGTGAAAATGCTTTGTGCAATGTCTGGAAACTAATTGATATTCATTAGCATTAGCTACTATAATTAATATTGATCACCCAGCCTATTCTAGCATGTTACGAAAATATTTGACATACTCTTTCAGAAATATACACCACTATTCCATAATTTTGTTACCCATACATTATTCTCAGGATAAAGGTACTAACATAAGTACCTTGCATTTTAAGTTTCCTTTGAAGAAATAAGTGTGTCCATAGGATTAGGACTTTGAGGGCTCAGAATCTAGAACCAGACACTACAAGTTTCAATATGGGGTTCCCCAGTGATTAGTTGAATAATTTGGGGCAAGTATAACTTGTTGAGGCTTAGTTTCTTTGTTAAAATGGTGGCTAAAGATAGCACTTAGTCATATTATAGAGTTCCTGTGAGTATTAAATGAGATCAACACGTGATAAACTATGCTGCTATAGATACTAAATCACATCATGCTTCTTAAAGGCACATAACATTGCCAATGTTACCACAACTCTTATTCTATTATCATAATTGTTATTCCTCAGACCACACCAGATGTGTAATAGGATACAGAAAACAGATTTATGGAGCCTGTATAAAGGTGGCTTGCTCCATTGATTTAGTCTGCTCACTGGGGAAGTCAGCTAATCCCCACGATTAAGTTCTTTAGCAGAAATGTCACTTGCGTTACGTATCCATTGTCAGCGTAACATGACTCTTCTACAATATAGTCAGAACTGAAAGAAAGCAAAACTTACCAGAAACACTGTCATACTTCCACAGCTCGAAGGGTGTTGTTTCCTAGGGAAGTCAAAGAGCAAAAATTAATAAAAGAAGGAAATTCTTTCTTTTGTGCCCCTTCACATTCCTTTGCATTGTTTCTCTTCTATCTCATTCTGTATCTACTTATGACCCAGCCAACACCCACACCTCATGTCTGGGTGCTGGAATGGCACCACCTCCACGCCATTTGAAATCAAGATAAACTGAAATCCTCACTGTCTGCAGTGACCTAGGACTCCTTGCATTGACTAGGATGAGAAACAAGTGCGTTGCTTAGCCCAAGGACCGACCCTACGGTGAGCATGTAGATGTTGTAATGATGAAGACAATGGAAGGTGCATAGTCTTTCCATCTTATTTTCTGATAGTTGTTGTAGACCTGGTTCTGACTGAATCACGTCGATCTTCTGGCAAGTTCCCATGGACTATTCATACAGAATAGACATGTGTAGGGGTTTCAGAAGACATAAGCAAAATAATTAAATTCTTTAGCCAAATGTGGGCCCATATGATGTTGGTTTGGGTTTGTTTTTTTTTCCCTTTCTGCTCAGTGAACAGCCTCTCTCCCCTAAAAGAGTAAATTTCAACAGATTACATTAGTCATTATGCATAAATCTTTGTGAGGTAGGGACAAATGGTTATTATATTTTTACATTTGAGAGAAAGCTTTTGTAAAATCATTGTACTTAAATTAATTGGTTAAACATAGTTATTCAAAGCTATATATGAGAGCTACAATCTCGTCATTCCCAGTGGCAGGCTGTTTGTTCCTTATTATATTTCATCTGAATATGAGAATAGGTTTGGGGTCTTATTTCTCCTGATGATAAGAAATATTTCAGAATTCAGAGCACAATGAAGCATGCATAGCCCAAGAACCAGAATATAATTAGTATCTTTTGTGTCATTATTTTAATAATGAAAGAAAGGCTATTTTTTGATGACTCCATAACTCCCCTCAGAGTCAGTATTTATGGAAACAAGTTATCAGAAAGTATGAGAAACTCAATTATTTTCCTATGATAAACAATGTGTGGAAAAGGGCTAGTTTTTGGATTTGTGTTTTGTTTTTTTTTTCTTTCTTCCTTCTTTTTGGTTTTGCTTTCATTTTACTGTTGTTCTCAAGTAAATTAACACTTAGACTGTTAATAGCTCTAATAGTAAAGGGAGTTAGTAACTCTAATGGTAGAATATTCTGCTGCTGGGCCTCTGTGCTGTGCTATAAACAATGAAGGAGCCCTAGTGGCCTAGTAGCAGTGGCTTCTGAAATGGACAGCTAACCCCAAGGTTGGCAGTTTGAAGCTACCAGCTGCTCTTCTGGAGAAAGACGAACCTATCTATCTCCTCCAAGGAGCTCAAGTTGAAATGAAATTAACAGTGTTCTCGTTTCCTCAACATAGAACTACTCTGGCATTCTCCTTTAACTAAATTCTGAGCCTAAATCTTAACTTTTTTCAATTTGAGAAAAATGAAAAGACCAGAGCTTAGTCCTGTCCTTAGATGTTCTTATTGTGTCCTTGAATTAATTCCAACATTTCATCGGCTATAATCTTTACTAGAGCAGGTCTTCTCTACTGCAAAATGTCTGGTGGGTTCAATGTGTCAATCTTTGGTTAGTAGATGATTGCATAATCATTGTACACCTACATACACACACATCACTGCCTCCTCCCATCCCCGCCTCTGCCCCACCCTTCCTATGCGCCCCACCTCCCTTCAGGTTCCTGTCCTTAAATACAAGTAACGAATTATACACAAATTAGCAAAACCAATATAAGTTTTTGATCAAAATCATTATAAACATCTCATATTTAGATCTTGTCTATCTTGCTACTATAAAATGTTGCATACCATAGAACTATAATGGTCTATAGTCTGAATAAATGCTTCGAATAATACATTTTGCTTAGAGTAATAATCAAAACAATTATCTGAATTTTAGAAAATAGTTCTTGAGACCTCTTCTTTTTTTTGTAATCCTGAAACTCAATAACTTGGAGTCAAATCTGACTCAAAATTACTAAAATTTTAGAGTTTAACTTGGTCAAACTTGAAAATGCATCCATTACTCTTGTTAAAAAAATAATTTCTTAAAAGGGGAAATGCACTGCTGCATAATTTTATTTAATTTGTAAACTTTGTGTATATATTTCTTAACAAAGTCATAGTTACCTCTACACCAAATAGAAAAGCTGAATAAATTCATTCTTATCTCTAACTTAGTTGAAAAACAGCACACTTAATCACTTAAATACAATATTGCCTCTTCTCATCAGAGAGTAAGGACGTGAGTTTGAAGCCAGAGTAGGCTCATCTCATTGCTGTTCCTTAACCACTCATGTTCTGGAAGGTAAGATTGGGAAAGAATAAAAAAGCTGAAATGTTTTTCTTTACAACTGAAACAGGGGTAATAATCAGAGGGACAATATAAGAGCTCATTAGCTCTTAATGAGAAACTCTGATTTATTGGTAATGAAGGTTGGCCTTATATGAGGCCTTAGTAAGTCCGATGTCTTCTAATGTGCAAGTGATAGTGAAGTAGCAACCAAACCTGGTCAAAATTAAGTTAAAACAGAGAAAAACAGATGTCTGTATATAAAAATAAACTGGATATTACAAATTATCATTGCATACTAGCAAACAAAGCAGACTGTTTGGAGATGATGTATTATATCGTTTTTATGAAGAGTACACCCCAAAGGATTCAGTACATAGAAAGTAGGGTTTGTTTTGTTTTGTTGTCTGTACTGGCATTAGAGAGAGAGAGAAATGTTCTTTTTACTTAACAGAAAGCATTTCTAAAACGGAAACCAAATAAATGGACTACAGCGGTGTTTGAAGAGAAAATGTTTTTTTTAAAATCATTTTATTAGGGCCTCATACAACTCTTATCACAGTCCATACACACATCAATTGTGTAAAGCGCATTTGTACATTCATTGCCCTCATCCTTCTCAAAACATTTCCTCTCCACTTAAACCCCCGGCAT
>NW_022103900.1:11076595-11090399 GCF_000313985.2 Echinops telfairi
TCCTCCTGTCCCACTATCATGCTCAGTCCCCACCAGGATTTCAGCACTTCCTCTTTGTTACATTCCCCTTGATCGTGCCCTACCAGGTCTCCCACACCCACCTCCCACCAATTTGGATTGCTTGTTTTGAAATATTCCTCATATTATATATTTAATAAAGAATAATGAGAACTTTGAATTGAGCCTAATATATGTTCAACATCCTGCTGCTTTTAGCTGTGTGACTTTGACTCCTTGCTCAGCCTCATGTTACTCTTCTCTACAATAGGAATCACATATTTTTTGTTGTGGGAGTAAAATAAGATAATATAGGACAGGCATTTAATTTTATCAATTAACCATAAATGTATACTAGTTATGACTAATACATGAAAGTTTATATTTTGGTATTTAACATTAGTTTCTTTAATGATCAGTATACAGATATTCTAATTCTAATTGTTTTCTAAAAATAATTTCCTTTATCTCTTTTTATACATTCAGATATAGACGGATGGATGGATGGATGGATGAATAGGTGAAGGGAGAAAAGGAAGGAGGGATAAAGAGAGATTTTATGGTCTACAGAAAATTACTTATTTATGCACGAGAATAGTGATTTTCTGCTAATTGAGGGTTGCATACAATACCATTTGTGGTGAAGTATATTACTTAATATGGATCCTCTACCTACAGTGTTTGTAACTTCTACCAAATGACTGAATACCAAATAAACCAAAACTGCCATCAGGTTGATTCCAACTCAGCATCCGCATACATGGAGTTTGGAGACAAAATTGTCTCAGAAGTAGAAAGCCTCATTTTCCCCTTTGAACTGTCCATCTTGCAGTTAGCAGCTGGGAGCTTATCTCACAGTGCCTCCAGGAGAGGATTATGCAAATATGAAGACCCTGTGGTTCACCAGGGTACTTTGATAAAGAGTTCCATGAGAGAGACTATCACTGTCAGATTGGTCAAAAATGTTGGTGGATTGAAGCATGTCTGAAATCAGCACATGTCTGCACATGTCTGAAATCTTGGGCTGTTGATCCTGGTAGTGAATCTCCCTTTCATAAAGTTAAAGGATGCCAGATACCAGCTCACACCATTGCACCAGTGGTTTGAGATTTTCTTTATTGTGAATCTGTTTTCACAAGAAAAAAACAGCATTGCCTCTCTTGCCCCCACACTCCTTACTCACCTGACCTCACTCCATGTGACTTCTTTTTGTTTCCACGAATAAAGAGGGGCATGAAAGGACAGCAATTTGATGGCATGGAAGAGGTGAAGAAGAAAAAACTAGGGAGGTGCTGTCAGCCATCCAAAAAGATGTGCTTGAAAACTATTTCCAAGAATGGAATCACAGATTTGACAAATGTATTCAGTGTAATGGAGAGTACTTAGAAGGTGATAAAGTTGTTTTGTAAAAACATTTAAATATGTAGCTTTGAAAAATAAATTCTGGGGCTTTTTTTGGTACCACCCTTGTATGTCTTAAAGCAAACAGCATATATTTAAATATATTTCTGACCCTTATTATCTGTGTGACTTTCGGGCAATGTAACCTCTCAGTGTCTCATTCTCCTTATTAGTAAAAAGTGGATAATAATAACACATCATGAAATTATGCATAGGATTGTATTAGTTAATATTTCTAAGGTTTTGTGACAATGAGGTTTTGTGTCAGCTTGGTTGGACCAGGATCCACTCTAGTGTAGCAATACGGTCTCCCAAAAAAGGTGCAGGTCACACAGCCTGATGATGTCTCCCTGGGGGTGTGACCTAGTTCATATCTATAAATATACTGTGAAGAAATGGCTCTCCCTCTTCCTCCGACTGGCCTGGATCCTGAATCTGTTCTCTTGGTATGTGTCCCTACTGCCTGTGCTATCATCTGGGAGTTGTTTGTGGCATGCCCCAACATCTGATCTGACCATTCATTTCCATCTCCACGAGCCTGTGATCTTTCAGCTTCTCGGTTTTGCAGCTTCCAGCCTGGCTTCTTATCCCCAGGCAGCCATCAAGTCAGGAAAACCCTCAAGTGTAATATCTGACACATGGACTTGAAACAAATTAGACTTAATCGCTTCTACAACTGTGTGAGCTATTTTTCTCGATATTCACTTATCTGTATATGTACAAGTACCACTGGCTTTGCTTCTCTAGAAGATGCAGTCTAACACAGGTTCTTAGAATATTGCCTCATATTATATAAACATGGTGTGTTTGTTAAATATAATAATTGGGGGGACCTCATGCATTCAACCTTTTTTTCTTAATTTTCAATTATATAGCTTCCATTATTTAGGAAAGTGGGACACAAACTTTCTTATTTTAGAGTAACTTTAGATTCTTAAGAATTTTGAGGATTCATAAGAGTTTTTAAAATGTGGATTACATATATATTAATGTTTACCATATTAGACATTAGGGCAGAAATATTTTAAAGCACTTGATTAATTTGAAAAACTAGAATGAACTCATAATGTAGCCTATACAACATATTTTCATGAAAAGCATATATATATTTTTTAATAGTGTACAAAGAGACAATATTTACATTTTTTGAAATCTATTTAATGTCTGGCTTAATGGTAGATAACTGAATTCCCATAACTGCATCTGCATTTAACCTAATGTAATATGCCATTTTCTTTGAGCCATAACAATAAAATTTGGCTTCACATAGATATATAATGTGAAAGCAAGAAAAAATTTAATGGTCTTTCCAGATAATTCCAAATATTCTTCTTGAAATTTCACTAAAATTAGGCAAAATGTAGTTACTTAAATAGTGGTTACAATATGAAATCTAAAACCATCTCATAATTCTATACACTTTTTCATTAAAAGCCCACTGATTTTCTTATAATTTTAAAATAAATCTTTTATGAATATAGCATTATATAATAGTAGGTACTAGTGACTCAGACAACACTGGTTCAGTGGTGTTTATGTATTCTGTTTATACATTTCAATATACAGAAAAAAAATTCACATTTGCAATTTCCAACAACGTCCTCAAAAAAAGTCTTTGAAATATTAGGATTCCATGAAATTTCCTTGTAGAACACAGGAACCAAACATTTTAGATGTCACCTTACATCTCAAATTTCATAATTGACAACATATATTGCCAGTGTTGTCCTTAAAGTGACAAACTGACTCACTTCCTCATCTCGCGGCCCTTTCATACAGTTCTCATATGCTGATGACCCCCCAACCATAAAATTACTTTTGTTGCTACTTCACCACTGTCATTTTACTACTGTTATGAATCGTCATGTAAATATCTTATATGCAGGATGTATTTTCATTGTTACAAATTGAACATCATGAGAGCACAGTGATTAATCACAAAAACAATATGTCACTACAGGTTGTGAAATATTTATTTCTAACGACAAATAAATGAAATTTTGTCTTGAAGCATCCTGTCGCATGGGTAACAGTCTTCACGTTGGGTACTCTTCTGTGGGTGTATCTGCATGTGGGCGGACCCACCTGGAGACGGATAGGGTGGTGGTGTTTCAGTTCCTAAGACCATCGAAAATAGTTGTTTTCCCATGGTTTTAGAATTTAAGTGACCCCTATGAAAGGGTCCTTCGACCCCCAAAGGGGTCGCGACCCACAGGTTGAGAACTGCTGATTGAGAAGAATCTATACATACCTCTCCAACCACTTGTCCGTCAGTTTGTTGTGGTGTGGTTGCTTTGATGTTGCTGTAATGCAGGAAGACATGGCGCTGTATCTCAAATGCCAGAAGGGTCCGTCAACATCAACAAGTTTCAGTGGAACTTCCAAACTAAGGCCAGAATAAGAATAAGGAATAGGCTATCCACTTCAGATGAATTTGCCACTGAGACTCTTTTGGAGAGCAGAGAAACACTGTCAAATCCTGAAAAGCCCATAACAGAAGAACATTGTCAGAGGAAGTGGCGGAAGAGGAGGCCCTCGGGTCTGAACAAACTCACAACGTGACTGAGAAAAGCTGCTTTCTCGCAGTGGACTTGACGGTAATGACGTGGTTGCAGTAGATCCTGTGCTTTCATGAAATGAGGGGCCACAGTTTGAAACGGGAAGACACAGCTGCAAATATCAGTTAATAATTGCAACTTAGAATGCATGAACTATGATTATAGGCAAATTAGAAGGTGTCAACAATGAAACTGAACACATAAACATCAATATGCTAGGCATGTTTCGCTGAAATGGATGGGTACTTGCCACTTTGAGTCAGAAAGCCTGATAGTTTACCATTGTGGGAATGGCAGATTCAAGAGGAATGGTGTTATATTCATGGTACAAAAGGACATTTCTAAAACACTAATGACAGGAGACCTGATGAGCTGTGAGATGACATCAACAATATCAACTTAACAATGAGGAAAACAAAAGGTCACTAAAAAGATAGGAAAGAAAAAAAAGATCCAAGTGAATATTGAAAGAGACTCTGAAAGCACGCTTCAGCACGGAGTACCCAAGGGAAATGGAAGATGTGATGAAGTCAAAGACCTGAACAGAAACTTTCAAAGGGCATCTTGAGAAGACAAAGTCAAATATTATAATGAAATGCACAAAGACCTAGAGTTAGAAAATCATAAAGGAAAAACATGCCCAACATATCTTAATCTGAAGGTACTAAAGTAAAATTTCAAGCTTCAAGCATTGAAAGATTCTATGGGCAAAATAATGAATGATGCCAGACGAATCAAAGGATGATGGAAACAATACAAAGAATCATTGTGTCAGAAAAAGATCTAGTCGATATTTAACCATTTCATGAGGTAGCCGAAGAGCAAGAGCCAATGATATTGAAGGAAGAACTGTAGACTGAACTGAAAGCGTTATGAATTGATGGAATACCAATGGAAATGTTTCAACAAGTTGATGGAGCACTGGAAGCAATCACTCATCCTTAGGCCCGGAAACATGAGTGACAACTACTTGACCAACTGACTGGAAGAGATTCATATTGGTGCCCATCCCAAAGAAAGGTGATCTAATAAAATGCTCAAACAATATCACTGATAACACATGCAAGCAAAATTTGCTTGCTGAAGACCTTCCAACAATGATTTCAGCAGTACATTGACAAGGAGTTGTCAGAGACTCAGGACTGTTTCAGAAGAGGGCATGGAACAAGGGACATCATTGCTTATGTCTGATGGATATTGGCTGAGACTACCAGAAAGATGTTTACTTATGTTTTACTGATGCATTCAACTCTGTTGATCACAAAAAAAACAAACTGTAAAACACCTTGAGAAGCATGGGAATTCCAGAACTCTTCATTGATCTCATGCAGAACCTGTACATGAATCAAGAGGTGGTTTTGTGAACAGAACAAGGGAATACGACACAGTTCAAAATCAGAAAATGTGTGCGTCAAAGTTGCATCCTCTCGTAATCCTTTTTCAATCTGTATGTTGAGCAAATAACCAATGAATCTGAATTATATAAAGAAAATTGTGGCATCCGGATTCAAGGAAGCCTTATTACCAACCTTTGATACATGGGTGGCACAATCTTGCCTTCTGAAAGTGAAGGCTGAAGCACTTGCTTCTGAAGATCAAGGCCTCTAGCCTTTAGTATAGAGTGCAGCTCAGTGTAAGTAAAACCCAAATCATTACAACTGGACTAAAAGGCAACACCATGATAAACGGAGAAAATATTGAATTTGTCCAGGATTTTATCTTGCATGGCTACACAATCGATGCTCATGGAAGCAGCAGTCAAGCAATAAAACAATGCAATGCATTGGGTAATTCTGTGGCACGAGACCTCTTTAAAGTGTTGAAAAGTAAAGACGTCACTCTGATGACAAAGGTGTGCTGGCCCAAGTTATGGTACTTTCAATGGTCTCTTGTGCATGTGAAAGTTGGACAGTGAATATAGAAGACCAAAGAAGAATGAATGCATTTGAATTATGATGCTAGTGAATAATATTGAAAGTACCACAGACTACCAAAGGAACAAACAAAACATATCTTGGAAGAAGTACAGCCAGAATGCTCCTTAGAGGGAAGGATGGGGAAACGTTTTCTCATGTACTTTGGAGAAACCAGTCCCTGAAGAAGGACATCATGCTTGGTAAGAGAGAGGAAGAGCGAAAAAAAGGAAGGCCGGGATGAGATGGACGGACACAGTGGCTACAACAATGGGCTCAAACAAGAACAGTGGTGAGGATGACACAGGACCGGGCAGCGTTTCCTTCTGTTGTGCACAGGGTTGCTATAAGTTTGGAACCTCTATGATGACACCTTAGCAACAACATACATATTTCTCATTTTGTCACACCGAAAGCAAGATGTGTATTGAGGATTCAGACCATGAAAGTAATAATTTTCACTGCTTCATGAAAAATAGTTTCAAGTAAAATTGAGCTGTTTATCTGTTTTTATTTTGAGTGTGTGGCAGAGAAGAATTACATTACTGCAAGTACAGAGGTTAGTGCCATGGCCTTTTACTTGTGCTAAGGTACAGTAGTTATACTCACTACTGCTTGGTGGCCGTATCAGGTAAGCGTTGGTCTGCTGGTTACAAGGTAGTGGTTCAAATTCACAATCTGCTCCTTGGGAGAAAGACGAGGCTGTCTAAGTAAAGCTTAACAGCCTTGGAACCCATAGAAAGATTTGCTCTGAGGCAGAACGGATTCAAATGCAGTGGTTTTTGTCCCCATAAACTCATATATATATATATACATATACACATACATATATATACATACGTGTGTATATGTCAAAAGTATTGATACAAGATAATGAAAGCCTTTATTACACAAAATATCAAAAATTGAAACTATTGCCTGTCCATACATTCTTCAATTAGGTCTCTACACTTGTGGAAGGCAGTTTCCCTGTATAAACCCTCCCCTCAAAATTCAGCACTCTTCTATCAAAAGTCAAAACAGCAGTTGGGCATCCTTGCAGGACTCTGACCAGGCTCCTTTCGCTGCTCAGTGAGTTTGCAGAGCAGAAACCGCTCTGAAAGGGAAAGTGTATGGCTGGGGGAAGAATGTGGTAGGGTTTCCTGAAAATTCTCACAGGACAATCCTTGCTACATAAGAAAATGATAAAACAAAACAAAAACATCCTCAGCACAACTTTCTTTGCCTCTTTTTCATCAATGCAGTTTTCTATTCAAGCTTCGTCTTGCAAAGCTTCAATGATTTTCTTATATCCTTTGAGAAAATTAATCCTTTTGGGATCCCGAAAAAGCGTTGTCATTGCCTTCTAACCTGACCTCTCTGCCTTGAATTTTAGTGCTGGAGAAGATTTACTCAGAAGATACTGCTTTCCCCCCAAAAAACCATTTTATCAGGAGCTCTTTTAAATATCATAGCACTTCATAGTTCAATCACATCAAGCAATATTGTACAATTGCTACTGCACTGTGTCAAAACATTTTATTCCTTTCTGAATTCTTTGATAGCAGCTCTGTTTACCTCTCCCCTTCCCCCGTGGGATCCCTGCTTCCACTGAATCTTGCTCGGTCCATCTCATCGTTGACCTCAAGACTGCCCCATGGTTCCAATGTGCTGCATAAAAGCTGCGTCCTTAGTGTCTACCTGGTCTGCAAGTCTGCGGGCAATGTTTTTTGCACCTATCACGCCGAAGCTTGCTGAAGCCAAGACGTTCACTTAAAATAGACAATGCTAAATAAATAAATATCGAAAATGCTGAATCATGTGAGATCTTAATTTCAGTAGCTATAGCACCAGTGGTAATTCCTCAGTCTACCCAATCCTGAACTTCAGCCGTAGCTTTTACATATCTCAAATGGATGATCATTCCTCTCTTAGCAGGTCTTTGATATCTCCCACACCTTTTATAAAATACTTGACCTATCTAAAAGTAGGTGTTTTATTGGGGGGCTTGGGGGGTAGCATTCCCATAAACTTGCTGCAATGTTCAATGATTCGGAAATATCGCCACTTGAGGTTTGTTTTGAATTTGATATTAACCCTGCTATCAGTTTTTTTCTCCCTCATAACAGTTAGATGGATTGATTGTGAGGATGGCTCATGACCACTCTGACTCATAGTGACCCTACACCAAACAGAGCGAAAGCCTGCCCAGCCCCGCCCCATCCTTGGAGCCTGTTTTTGGCTAATACTTTCAAAGTAGCTTGAATATCTTCCTTCAATACCATTGGCTTTTGCTCATGTATTACCTCACAATGGTTCCTATGCAAGAGCCCATGGTTGCAGTCACTGGGTCACACAGCTACTCTGTCATGTGGAATCATTATGAACCACTGGTTATTAGTTATTCATTTTCCCCAAGCCCCCCATTACAGTCACAAGGAATCATTAATCTAGTTACTGTCCCTATAGATTTATTTACCTGAATTTCATACACAGAAAAGCATTAAAAAAACTAACAATAACAAAGTAAAACAGAGAAAAATCTCAATAGAAAATAAAGCAGAAATATTATTAACTAGAACAAATTTAAAATGGATAAAAAGGGAAATCAAATGACAATGTGTTAAATTTTAATGACACTGAATCTCCAATAATCTACTTTCCCATGCATTCTTCATGATAGCAAGTCTATTCACATCCCTAGTCTGTGGGCAGAGAGGATTCCCCGTAGGCTTGCACTGACACTGCAAATGAATTTTAGGATTCCACTGTCATCCATAGCCTTATGCAAATTTGGTGTTCATAATTTAAGCTCTGACAGCATTCCCTCCTTTGGATTTAGATTTTAGTATTTACCATCCTTGGAACACACAGGAAAGTGTGCCTCATTTAAATGACTGCTTGTTTGAAGACAAGTTTCTAAGACCCCAGATGCTATTCCTTCTGATAGCTGGGCACCATGTAATTTCTTCACCACACATTACTATCACACCCTTTGTGAGGACAAGCATCAATCAGGGCCATGTCATAAGAACCAATTGTTCTTTGTTTGGGATTAGAATAAAGTGCAAGCCCAGCATTCAAATCTATGGTTAATATATGTCTTGGGTTCACCAGAGAGACACCATTGTAATTTTATGTTAGAGAGCATTATCAATCATCCACCTCAGGCATCAGGTAAATCTGTTGATATGTCATTAATTTAGTCGGTGGTAACGAATTTTTCTAAATGTTGAGAAAAGGAAATTATAGGCCAGCTTGAGCTGCAAGACATGACTTGTTAGCTTGCACAGATTAAATTTCAGAGGGTGGATTCCAAGATAGCATGCCCTGGGAAAAGGAGCCTGCATTCATCTTGGTGTGTCCTGAACTCATGGACTCAGGGAATATTTACTGCCTTGTGATTGACTAGCTTCCTTCAGCATAAGGATCTGAAGATCCCTCCATGTCATGAAGGCTCTCATGGACTCACAGGTGTTTTTTAGGGATGCATAGTAATGCATTGTGTGTACGTACCGGAGTTTCTTTATCCATGTTTCTACTGATGGACATTGGTGAGTTGCTTTGAGCTTCTAGCTATTATGAGTTGTGCTGCGATGAACATGGGACAGCATGTGTCTGCTTGTGCTCTGTCTTTGTTTCTTTGTTGTACATGCCCACCAGGGTATTGCTGGATTGAATGGCATTTCTACTGCACTAGTTTTAGGGATCTCCATATCGATTTCCCCCATGGTTGTACATAGTTACAAGCCCACCAGACGTGAGAAAGCGTTCCAATCTCTTTGCACTATTTTCAACTTTGTTGTTCTCTCCTTTCTTTTTCTTTTTTTTCAACTGGGCTGTCATGGTGGGTGTAAAATGATATATCTCAGCATTGCTCTGATTTCCATGAATACTTCCTCCTGTGTTTATTTTACCGTTCAAGTGTCCTCCTTTGTGAATTGTCTGTTATGTCCTTTGCTCACCTTTTAATTGGATTTTTAATTTTTTTTCCTTACGGAGGTGTTGCAAAATTCTATAGATTTTCATAATTAGTCGCTTGTCAGAATTGTCAATCAGTGCACTCTCATTTTGTTTTACTGATGAAGTCCTTTAATGTGCATCTGTGTTTTATGTTTAATAGTCATCTATTTTGTCTTCCACTGTACAAGACAGATATTGAGATATCCTTTTTGAAGATCAATTCAATGTCCTTCCTCTTGTTCGATTGATTCCCATCATAGTAAACCATGTGCTTTCCTGACTCAAAATGGCCAACACCAGTCCAATTTCAGCTCACTAATGCCTAGAATATTGATTTTTATTCATTCCATTCATTTGTTTACAACTTCCAATTTCTAGATACACACTTGATACATTCCAAGTTGTGATATCAATAGATGTTTGCAGTTGTCTCTTCTCATTTTGAGCCAGGCCTCCTCCACAAACGAAGACCCCAAAGCTTGTCTCCATACACAACATGATGGTCAACTCTGCCTTGAGAACGCAGCTTTGCCTCAGCCTTATTTTGAGTATCTTTCGAGCATCAGGGCTGGTCTTCTGGTCCTGTCTCCAACGATATTCCGCTTCTTTTCCTAGGGTTTTCAGCATCTGATGATGTTGCTTTCGGTTCTGTTGCAAGGTTTAGCACAGCCAGTTCCCCAGAAGAGAGCAATCTATTCCTTCTTTGTATTATTTTCTTAATCTAGAAGCTCTGCCGACACCCGTACACTTTGGGTGACGCAGCTGAGATTTGAAATACCAGTGACAGAGTGGATTTATCGGATCAGTGAATTTAGGAACTATGCAGATTCTTAAGACATCATGGATAAGAAATAAGATCAGAAGGAGACAGAATACATTACATTATTGAAACAGCAAAAGTAATAAAAAATGAAAACCTAGTTGAGCTTTTCAAAATGGGGTAGTAGATTATGTGCATTTGAGATTCAGCTATGCAGACCCCTACCTTGATGCACAAGCTATGGACCTGTGTTCTTACATTAATGATATGCTAATGAGAAAAACTACATGCCAATCAAGAAGGTAGCAATCAGAGATGGAGTAAGGTGTCCACAAATGATAATGAGTTCCTCTTTGAAGGAAGTTTTAGAAAACACTTCAGGAGGCATTTGTACTGTGAACAAAGGATGAAATTATATAGTGGTCTTGGACTTGTGACAATGTAGTCTGTACCTAATACATGTATTTTTATACTTCTCAGGTACCGCAGGCCTGTCATCTTCCCACTGACTAGGATATTACAATGTATACAGTGAATTCAATGCAATGATACATCTGTCCTGTTTGATGCAACTTCTGAATGGAATAAAACCCAAGAGAGAATAGGCTATGTAAATTTACAGTTGCCATGCCCTCAAGGTAGCTTTAGAAAATGAAATAAAATAACAAAATTTGTGGGATGTAAATAGAGACTTTCTCTATAAAGTTAGAGCATAAAAAAGTACTGACAGCTGGAAAAAGAAATATCAAAAGTCTGATAAATGTTTGAAAAGGAGTATATATAAATTTCACTGGTATCTTAGAAGCAGCACTTAACTTTTAAAGAGGTTCAGAAACAAATTGAAGAAAAGAGATGCATTTTATACATCAGATGCTAAATAGAATTCATTATGCTATGCCCTGGCAGTACAGTAGGTAATGCATTGGGCTGTGAACTGCAAGGTCAACAATTCAAAACCATCAGGCACTCTTCAGGAGAAAGGCGAGACTTTATTTCTGCCCAAAGTTGGAAATCCAGCGGGGACTAGGAAACCCAGAGGAGAATTTCTAACCTGTTCTTACAGGGGTGCGATGAATCAGAATTGGCTTGATGGCAGTGAGATGCATGATGAATTTCTTAATTTTGGTTAGTGATAATATGGATTAAAAGATCAATGATTGCAAAGAGTTTTAGGGCAGTCCATCGCTAACAAGTACATCCTAGGTGGTAAGCTATAACTGTGATATATTAAAGGGTGCCTCTGGTTTTGAAGCGAGCATTAAAGAGGACAGTAATTCAGTGGTACATTGTGTAGGGCAAGGGCCGTAATCAGAGTCTGAATATTGGATGGAAGTAAGGAACTGACCAACTGTCATTTGCATACCTCCAATTGAACGAGAGAAAAACAAAACCACTGGTCTTCCTCAATGACAATTTCAGCCACTTTGACAACTGGCTATACTCTGTGTTAGGGAAATAATTGTTTATTGTTGTGATAGCAGGGATAGCATCCTTACCATACGACTCTCCTTATCAAACTGATAGTTCCCATATCACTTATAACTTGTGGATTAGTCTGTGTAAAATGATTTTTGGTGTTGGTAGCATGTTTATTTCCATCATAGAGTAGTTTTGCCAAAATATAAGAACTGGATAGTACAAATATATTAGAAGATGGAAAAGTCTCTCCTTAACATTCTATTTTGGCAATCATATGATCTCTAGTATTTCCTTGACTGGGTCTATTTTTCATCTGTTAATGATTGTCAGTAGTATTGCTTATGCTCTAATATTCAATAGGCATATTTTGCACATGGGTAGCAATACATTACTGGCTCTTATTCACCTTGCTTTGATCTCCAGTCCAGTGTTAGACACTAATTCTGGCTATTTTGATCTTCTATCAGATTATTGATAGTCTGAGTCTAATACTTGTTTTCTACTTGCCCTTTTATAAACTTGTGTTGACAGGCCATTTCTTATTTGTCAAAGTCCTTTTGAATTAATTTCCTCTTTTTTCCTACATAACTAGGTTATTGGAAAATCTAATAAGGACACTTTCTCTTCCATCATTCAACGCATTGATAAACATTACTGGAATCAAGCTGATCCCAAAGGAGCATACTTCAATAGGTCTTATCTTTCTTCTGGTATATACAATGTTTTTCCCTTTAAAGAATCATATGGCTTGACAGTTCAGCCTTGTGATAATGTATCTCATAAATTATAGAACTTTCAAAAATATCTCCTTTCCTACTACTGATGTCCATCCTTTTAGAAGCCATTCATCTTATGGTGCTATTCAAATGGTGCTGTCGAGTAAGTTTAAAGGTCTAGGACATCTTAACACATTTCTTCCTCAGGACATACAATGTTATACATTCAAGACCCAATATGTGTTCCCATTGATACCAATGCAGCCGTAAGATGTTATGTTGCATCATCTTATTGTGCAAATGAGGCATCAGAAGTTAAGTGGTCAAGTGAGCCTCTGGTGAGCCTGTAACCAAGTTTGGTTAATTTGTGGTCTCATAAAAGGATCCCCCATGAAGTTTGTGGTTTTGTCAGACAATGACACACAAATTTCTGGGAAAATGCCAGCATGCTTGTTCTAGTTGTCCTTTTGGAAGCTCATGCATACCATGAGAAACAATTTTAAGAAAGAGATAGGTGAGATATCTCTTTAATGGTAGATATGGTTTGATGAGGACAAAATTCAAATGCTAATACATGTAATAAAATGTATTTGTATTCAACACAGATTGAGTTAAATGTATATTTCTGTGTTTCCTTGGATCTGACATTCTGATGAGGGAAGTGTTTAGTCACTTTCCTGGGCAATCATTCACTGGCACCCCTAAAGAACTGGGCATGGAGACAAGAAGCCGTGAACACTTTCTAATTGTCAAGCAAGTAGACCATCTTTACAGTTTATCTTTGATATTACTCTAATACAGTATCTGATAAGCTACACACATGAATTTTAATAATGGAAGTATCAATTCAGTAGTCATATATCCAACATATCAGTTCAAATCATCAATGTGTCCAGGCAAACAGTTGGAGAACCGGTCAGCATCTCATGTGCTGTTGAAAGCATGCAGGTGGAGTACTACAGTAATTATGGAATGGAATGCTGTAACCCAGAGATTCCTATTCATTCAATGCTACACATTGCACTAAAGGATCTTCTATATGGCAATGCTCAAATTGTGGGTATAGTTTTAAAAATAGACAGAAAATAACAGTTTTTT
>NW_022103900.1:11090587-11093892 GCF_000313985.2 Echinops telfairi
AGCACAACTCCAAATGACTTAGAAAGGTAAACTTATTTAAACCCCAAACCAACCATTTTATTAGTGTCCTATGAGTAGGATCCCCATTTTACAGATGAAGAAACTAAGGGGAAAGGAAGGTAAATAACTTATCCTTGAGCATAAAACCAGTAAGTGGCAGAGCTGGTATTTGAACTCAGAAAACCTGACTAAAATTTATGATCTTGGCTCCTACTCCAGGTGGGTAATTCTAGAAGAATTGAAGGTTTACAGGAGTTGGTAAATCTGGTATATCTCAAATTTATAAATTTACATTTGCCTTATGCAAAAAACGATTCAGACATGATAAACATAAGCAGGCCCATAACTTTCCATGCATATTCTAATATGAAAACTATATTATTTTCCGAAGTCTTAAGAAGAATAGCTCTGTTTGGAAGAAATTTCTAATTGGAATAGTAGGATTATTATCATCAAGAAAATCATTTAGAAATGCAGAAATCACTGGCGAAACAAAAACTATCACCTTTCAAAAAGCAGTGTTATCACAACAGACAAATAATCTTGGAAAGAGTAACAAATCATAGGTCCCTTCAAATCCGGGACACCAAGTGCCGTGCTGTGAACAGAGTGGAGTAAATATTTGTGATGGATGGCGATTTCATTCAGCAGTGCTTCCATTTTTTAAGCCACACAATTTTATCCCTAGAGCTAAATGCCGAGGTAAATTGTTTTCCGTACAGAACGTCCAATCAGAAAGTTCATAGATTTGGGTACCCAGAGACTATCACAGAATTTTTTTCTAGACAAAATGATTGCAGTGTAAGCTGGTTAAAGGCAAAATTGTCTTGTTCTTGCTTCCCCTTCCCACGTCTTATTTTCCCAATCCTTTATCAAAAACTCATCTCTAAAAATAAGTGGATAAACAAGCTGAGGTGTAAGTAATTCAGTGGATGACTCTACCCTAGTTGTATTTCAGTCCTAACAGGAAATGCAGGAATGAGTCATTTTGGCTTCATAAGTAATTGAGAGTAAATATTTTCATTGCACACAAAAAAAAATCATTTCATTTCTTCAGTCATACAAGAAGAAGTGCCTCAATTCAAAAACTCAAATTCACTGCCATCGAGTTGATTCTGGCCCATAGCACCTGGATGGCACAAGAACATCCTTGGAAGTGACGAAAGTTATAGAACGGCCCCTATGAATTTCTGACCCTGCAGCGCTTTGCAAAAGTAAAAAGTCTCATCTTTCTCCTAAGGAGCAACTGGTGGTTTTGAACTGCTGATCTTGTGATTAGCAGCCCAAGACATAACCCACTTCTCCACATTCTCACACCACCATCAGTGTTTATTGTTCATATATTTACTCAGGATCCATGCCAAGAAAAGGAGCCCTCATGGTGCAGGGAATTAAAGACGGGGCTGCTAACTGAAAGGTCCGGAGTGGGAGCCCACAGTGGGGCACCAGGGAAAGATAGTGCGACCTACTCCCGTACAGAAGCAATTTCTGAAGCCCCAAGAGCAGTTCCATTTTGTCCAATAGAGCGTAGTCACCTGAGAGCGGACAGCGAGGTCCCCTGCAGACCTCAGCTGATCTAAAACGTAACAAACTTCTCCAAAGGGGGTGGTAGGGAAACCCCCCCCCCCAAAAAAACAACTGCCACATCATCCTGTTCCTTAGGAAACTAAATGATGGCTGACAATGAAATGCAGGCTTCTGATTCTTATGAAGGCTGACTATTGAGACTTGATTAGGCCTATAATTACACACTGCTTGAATCAAGAATGTCAAATCATGGGGCAGGACCTCTGTAGCTGGGGAATCAACTTACAACCTAGGTGGGTCCATGAATAACCTGGTCATACAGCACTCAGCCATAAATTGTCCAGAGCTTACCCTGGGATGAAGTGGTGGCAGGACATTTTTATGTCAAGTGTCAAAAACGGAATTCTTTGTTTCGGAAGCTCCAGCTTATCCTGAGAACTCCAAGAGTAGAGGAAATAAATGGAGAGGCAGAGTGGAACAGAGACAGAAACAGAGACAAAGGCTAAATATGAACAAAAGATCGTGCTTGTGGCTGAAGTTTATGTACACCTATGTCTAAAACAGTAGTTTAATGAAATCATTAAATCTATCAAAATCTCTATTTGGAAGTATAGAAAATTAATGAGTTTAATAAAATGTCAAATGCTTCAACAAAATGAGGCTTTCAACTCCCATACTGAGTTAGAGTCTCAGAAACCCAGTAGGGCAGTTCTGGCTGTCCCATAGGGCCACTCTGAGTTGGAATTGACTCGATGGCAATGAGGTTTTTGAGCAATTTTTTTTAAATTTTGGTGATTATTTCTAATCTAGAAATAACATAAGAGGTACACACCTTTTATTCTTTGCATTGAAAAAAGGTGCGCCTTCAATGTATTTCATGCATAAGGTTTAGTGAAATATGTAGCTAATTCTATACAGTCCATTATATTTATTTCAATGATGTTGAATAGATTCATTTGGAAAATATGAAGCAGTACGTGTATATAATGGGATGTTATGGTTGTAGGAAAATCTCTTCTTTTTCTCAGTTATAAGAATCTCATAGTGGTTATCAGTTTCACACACAGTATTATAAACTAGAAGCAGGTCTAGTTGAAGAGATGATAGTGGTTGTTACACAGATTCAAAAGATAGAACATTTACACTAAAAAGCAGCCAGCCTAGCAGAAACTTCATGACTTTCAGAGTTTCTTTAGGACGAGTCAGCATCAATTTGATGACAGTGTGCTGGGGAGCTTTATAATGCATTCTATACCCCATGCTTACCCCACTTCTTGGGTCAAATTCTGCCTAGTTGACTTTGCCTTAACTCTACCCCTTCTTGTATTCTCTCCATTAACTGGGTGTTTCTGGTAATAGCTCTACTCACCGCAACCTTGGTGTTGACTTAACTTCTCTTTCACCTTAACCTCATAATGCAAAGCATACTAACATTTCCGTTTCCTCTATACTGGCTCCTGTTCTGCGATAACTAACATTCAAAAGCTGTGTTGACGTTGTTGTTGTTAGGTTCTGTGGAGTCATTTCAACTCAGTGATTCCATGTAACAAAACATATTTTCCAGGTCGGGTGATTATGAATTGGAAACGACTTGACAGAAGTGGGTGGGAAAATCTTCATGGGGGCAGAGCACAAAGTCTCTCTCTGGCTCCCACTCACAGAGCAGTCAAATGGGTTCAAAACACTATCCTTTTGATTAGTCCATAAGTACTAGTGAGTCACCTGGGGCCTTTTAAAAGGTACATAACTTTAGTTTTGTCCAACAAAACAAAAACCAA
>NW_022103900.1:11096438-11102796 GCF_000313985.2 Echinops telfairi
TTTTAAAAAGAATTGTAGCCTTTAATAGGGATTAAAATTCAATGTAAAGAAAACCAAAATTCTTACAACTAGTCCAATAGATAAAATATTCATAAAAGGATAAGATTGAAGTGCTCAAGGATTTCCTCCTGGATCACAATCCATACTCACGAAAGCATCAGTCAAGAAATCAACTGAAGTATTTCACTGGGCAAATCTGCTGTGCAAGGCCACTTTACAGTGTTGGAAGACTAAGATGCCAATGCCTTATATGCATGTGAAAGTTGAATATTGAATAAAGAAGGCTGAACAAGAATTGATGCATTTGCACTTTGCTGTTGGCAACGAATATTGAAAGTACCGTGAAATGCTGTGTTAGTCCAGGTGGACTAGAGAAACAAATTCATAGACACTCATATGTGTATAAGAAAGCGCTTTCTATAAAAGAGCAATTGTATATTGAGAAAACAGCCCAGCCCTGTCCAGATCAAGTCCATCATCATTCCAATATTAGCCCATATGTCCGATACTACTCCATAAATTCTTTCCTCTTTAGACTCACGCAGCACATGCCATGATGCCAAATGCAGGCCAGTGAGTAGAAGGTCTTGTGGATCCAGTGGCAGTGGAAGCATCTCAGCTCTGGCGCGGGTCTCCACGGGTCTCCTTCAGCTCTCTTGAGTGTCTCAACCGCAGGAAAGGGAAGGTAGAGAGGGCGGGTCTGGCCTCCAGTGAGCTATTTAGCTCAGTCGCACCTCCAAATCAAGCTGCAACCCTAACAGGTGAGACTCCACCCCTTCACTCAAGCTGATGGGAGATTCTGTGACTGCCACAATGAACAAAATAACAAATGGCTTTGTCTTGGAAGAAACGTACCCAGAATGCTCCTTAGAAGGATGATGAGAGTTCATCTCACCTATATTGACCATCTTACCAAGAGATACCGGTCACTGGAAAAGGATCTTATGCTTGAAAATGAGGGAATTGCCAGAGATGGGTCGACGTAGTGGCTGCAGCAATGGTCACAGATATAACATCAATGAGCAGAATGGGGCAAGCTCAGAGAGTATTTGTTTTGTTGTGTTTCATGTCACTATGAGTCAGAACTGACTTATTGGCTCTCAGTTGCAACAAGTATGCAACCCACAAAGTTAGTCTTTTTTTTAATTAGTTTGAATTTTGTTTCACATATTTCTCCCTTCTAATCCTCTGAGAAGGATTGAACTAGTTTCTCTGTGTCTTTGATTTTCTCCCATTTTCTTTCGTCTGCATTGATTCAGATGAGTGGATTGCACCTTGGATGGACCATTCAAGAACTTTAAGATCCCAGGCACTAACTACTCCCTGAAATCAGATGTAGAATATCGTCTTTGGGTTTTTTTTTTTATCGTTTTATGAGGGGCTCATACAACTCTTATCATAATCCATATATCCATCAGATGGAGAATATTGTCTTTGTGTCCTGTGTTATGCCATTTGTCTTTGGCGTCCCCGGGGACTATGATCTTAAGGCCCCTGGCCCAGTGAATGATTCCATGAAAGTGTTAGGTTTTGTCTAAAATGTTTTCCTTACTTTGCCCCCTGTATGCTCTGCCATATTCATGGATATATGTACAGCAAAGATAGATACCCATGTACAAATATCCTCTGTCAAATATATATATGTATATCTATATATTGATTTGCGGATACACTCCTATTCTCTTTCCCACAGTCACTCACCTTATATATGTATGCATGCTTCTACATATAGATCATTGTTGCAGTTACATATGTAACAGTAACCTCTATAGTTTTTCATTCCTGAACAATCCCCTGTGTCTTCCCCTGCCTCCGTCATTTTTTGCCAACCTCCTCATACTGTGTAATGCATCTCCCTTCACCCTACAGAGGTCACTCTGCCCCAGCCATTGGCTTTTGTGGCTCTCCCTCCCAACCTCGGTAATCATCAAGGACTGTTTGTTGTTTTTTAAAGGGTGAATGCCTTGGAATGACTTTTTAATATTTTCAGTCTCATACAGTATCTGTCCTTTAGTTATTGACTAATTTTATTCGGCATGTCTTCTAGGTTCATCCATCTTTTGAGATGCTGCACAGGGGCATCAGGATTGCTTTGTGTTGTATTCCATTGTGCCTATGCACTAAAGTTTGTTTAGCTATTCTGTCAGTAGGCATTTAGATTGTATCCAACGTATTCCTAATGTGAGTACTACTGTGAGGAAAATTGACGTACACATACGTACTCACGTCACAATCCTGTTTTCTCTAAGATATATATGTAAGATTGCCGGGTCATAAAGGATTTCTATGAGGAACCTTCAAAACATTTGTGAAAAATTGGAAATGTTGAACTTTTTTTGAAGTCCCCTTGTATTTCCAATTTGTTAAGGATTCACTCTGGCATTTTCCAAAGTGGTTGTATCATTTTATAGTTCCATCAGTGGTATATGAGATCGTAAATTTTAATGGAAGAAAGCCAACGGTAGTCATTTCTAGGGCTTCTGTCTTTTTTCTGATTCTTCCTGTCTTCATTTAAAGTGAGAAAGAGAAGACAATTCTCTCACTATTACATACTTTCTAATTTTATTGCCACTTCAGAAGGGATTATTTTAAATTTTATTTAAGTACTTTATTATATTCTTATCATAAAAATAGAGGCTTAATTAATCAATCACTTTGTATTTACAATAAACTGTTTGTGTACGTGTGTGTGTTTGTGTATGTGTGTGTATGATTTAGCCTTGCTCGAGTTAAGAGGTGATCAAAGTCAATTAGGTAAGTACACTCTCTTGCAGGTGTTTGGCCTGTGTGTTTCAGAACCTCCAGAACTACCAGCTGTTAGCTGTTTTTAGAATCAATGTCAATCTTGGTATTTTTATTCTACTTAATAAAAAAATCACACCAGCAAATGTTTATTAAAACTATTATCATCGCCATGTTTTGGAGTGCTATAAATAATATCAAGAAATTGGACATTTAGTTACTGTATATAAGAAAAATTCACCATCGATTTGAGAAGAAACAATGGGTGGAAGACCCATGAAACAATTAGGAAATAGTGCAAGGAAAACTCAGGTGAGCTCCCGACTGTGGAAGGGCAGCTTTCCAAAATCACGGTTGCAATGGTAGTTATACACTGACGTCAGCCTAAAATGTGTGCAGATGGTATAAAGCCTGGATTTTAACAGATGTAAAACCAATGTCGACTTTGGGGCTGTATTTGGGGGGGGGGTTGTCTTTCTATATAAAATAGATTCATCTGGAGATTTGAGTGGTAGCATTTAAATGGGCATGGTACAGAGCTACATTTCCATAATATGAAAGATAGTATGAATATGGCATTGAAAGACAGAAAGATTTATCTTTGAAGTAGAGCAGCGGACAATGTTTGGAATAAAAACATATACAAAATCACAAAATCTGAGTGGGGTAATCTTAGGACTAACATTATAAAAGCATATTATGTATAAAGATATCAGTGTTAGCTAAAGAGAGATTATGATGGAATTTTTTAAGGGAATATAGATTAAATAATTCACTGTCATCCAATCAATTCTGACTCAGCGACCCTACAGCACAAAGAGAACCACTGTGGTGGTTTCCGAAACTGTCAATCTTTACGAGTGCAAATGTCTGGTGGCTTCAACCTGCTGACTTTGTAGTTGGTGTATTCCACGACACACCCAGGGCTCCTGAGGCAGACTTAGAGAGAAGTGAAATGAAAACAAAGAATATTGAGAGATCTAACAGGATGGCATCGGGAAGAAAGGGAAATCTGTTTTCCCAGAATGCTTCAGCAAGTGCACTACAGAGTGACTCCTCCCTCTGTGAATAAGAATCAATGGCAGTGGGTTGAGTTTGTTGGCTTTCTGACCCCTACTACCTATCAGAATGCATTTTGTCTGCTATCTTTGTCCATGATTTGTCTTTAACTCCAATTTTTCGTATACCCAAGAGCTGAGTTATGGTCAATTGATATGGTCCAAAATTATTACCACAATGTCATAGTGTGTGTTATGAGATACAGACAATTTTCATATTTCCAAAATTATGACTTGAACATATTTTAATTGTTTGAGTTATGGTATCCAGAATAAAGAAAACACGTTTTCATATTTGTTTTGTTCCCTTAGCAATGTATTTGTCTTTTTCCCTTAGCAATATGCTGCTCTGTTTTCTTTCTAGAAATACAGTGCTTTCTCTCATGTGCTAGCTTATGTATTAATTTAATCATTACCTACCTGAAGGTAATTGTATGATTGGAAAGCAGAGTGGACACAAGGATATTTAATAGCTAAGTCTGCTCAGATTCATTGTATATTTGATTGACTGGGGAAATGACTTTCAGTTGACATCTGAGCCAACAAGTTAGCTGAAATAAAATTTTGCTTAATACCTTTGCATCAATAATCTAGGCACAGCTCCATTGATTGAGAAAGTCTGATCAATAGAGTCTTACTGACTGACTAACTGTAACTTTGCCAGACTTTCTTGCTAATTCTGCTGATGACCTTCTTACCACTGCTTCCCGAGTTCACCTTTCTTCCACTTTGAAATTCAATTTGCTCCATTTGCTGTTGTTTAAAGAATTTACACATTCAATTGATTTTATTCCACCTGCTATAGTTAGTGTATTGGATGCAAAAGATCTCATCTGATCATGGTGAGATTTTAGAATTGCCAACTGCTTATATACTTATCAGATATTTTCATAACAAATATAGTTGGGGGAGGGGAAAACAGCTCAAAACAATCAATGTCTTAATTGCCTAAGCAATAAAAAAGGGAATGTTTCATTTTTTAATGCTGAGACAGATAAGTACTAAAGAGGATACTGAGATATTGGATGAGAAAAAACACATGCATATCAGAAATAACCCTAGATTTCAGAATAGCTGGATAAAAATGGAGAAAAGACAAAAATGTCTCACTAATGGACAAAATAATCCGATCAAATGTTCATAACTTAATGACTTTTGGAATAAATTCTCAAAAACTTTGAAAGCTTGGCATTTTACTTGATTTGCAGGCCAAGAAGATAGGCTGCTGCTGTTTTACGGATGCTGAGATAAGTCACAAGACGCTTGAGTCAGTAAAACAGGACAACATGATTCATAACAGTAGCAGTAAGCAGTTATCAGGATTTGCACTGGTCCGCCAAACCCTCATTCCTACAGAACATTGTTAACTGCAGAAGACCACACACATGCAATGTATTGCATTACATATAAATAACCATAAATTTAGTTATCCTAATCTTTGAGCACTAAACAACAACAACAACAACAACAATCTTTTATATAAGAAAGACAAATTAATGCAACTATTATTGTGATTTCTGAACCAACCACTCATGCCAAAAATAAAGAAATGGAAGGTATTTCCCAACTTCTTCCAAGTCTAAAATTGATCAGACATTCAATTAAGATGCACTGATCATTGTTGGTGATTGGAATGAAATGTGAGAAACAAAGAAGGTTCAATAGTTGAAAATATGGTGTTGGCAACAGAGACAATGCTGAGAATCCAGGGATAAAATTTTGCAAGGACAACAATGTATTCGTTGCAAATATCATTTTTCCATGGCATACACAGTGACTATACACATGGACCTTACCCAATGGAATACACAGGAATCTAATTGATTGCCTCTGCGAAAATAAATGATGGTGATGCTCAATAGCTTCAATCAGAACAAGACTGTTGCCAACTGTGGAACAGACCATCAGGTACTTACATGCAAGTTCAAGTTAAACTTTAAGAAAATTAAAATAAGTCTCCAAGATCCAATTTACATTCTTGAGCGTATTCCACCTGAATTTAGAGAACATCTGAAGAATATATTTAACTAATTAAATACTGAAGATCAGATAAGTTGTGGAATGACAGTAAAGACATCATACATGAAGGGGAAAAAGTTTGTTAAAAATAAAGGATAGAAATAAAAGACCAAAATGAATGTCAGAATAGGCTTTGCTTTTTGTTTGTTTTTTATCATTTTGGGGGGGCTCATACAACTCTTATCACAATCCACACATACATCAATTGTATAAAGCATTCGTTGCCCTCATCATTCTCAAAACTCTCGCTTTCCACTTGGGCTCCTGGAATCAGCTCCTCATTTTCCTTTCTGTCCCCCTCTCCCCTCTCTCCCCTCCCTCACAAATCCTTGATAATTTATAAATTATTATTTTGTCATACCTTACACTGCCCGGTGTCTCCCTTCACCCACTTTTCTGTTGCCCATCCCCCAGGGAGAAGGTTGTATGTAGATCCTTCTAATAGGTTGCCCCTTTCTAACCCCCTTCGCTCCCGGTATCGCCACTCTCACCACTGGTCCTGAGGGGTTCATCTGTCCTGGATTCCCTGTGTTTCCAGT
>NW_022103900.1:11105084-11106688 GCF_000313985.2 Echinops telfairi
TTCCCATATTTTGTAAATGTTATCAGAAGGGAGCAGTTCCGAAAAAATAACATCATGCTTGGGAAAGTAGAGGATCCACTGAAGGAGAAGAAACAAACAGTAAAGGCAAGAATGGGCTAAAACATAGCAAGACTTGTGAGGATGGTGCAGGACCAGGTACTGTTTCATTCTATTGCATATGCTTTAGTCCAGTTTGTCTAGAGAAACAAATTCATTGACACTCATCTCTGTGTAAGAGAGAGTTTTATATCAAAGAAAAATTGTATATTGAGAAAACATCCCAGCCCAGTCCAGATTAAATCCATAATTCCGATACTAGCCCATTTGTCCGATACTGTCCATAAATTCCTCTACAGTCTCATGCAGCACATGCAATGATGCTGACTGCAGGAAGATTACAGGCCGGTGGGTAGAAAGTCCTGTGGTACATAAGGTTGTTATGAGTCAAATCCAACTGACCACCTCCTAACAAACACATGTTCATAGGACAAGAGGACTTTAAAAACTTCATGAAAACTGCAATAAAAAAAATACGCATGAATTTTGGCTTTTTTTTTCTTCAGCAAAACAAATACCTACCAATTTGTTATAGCAGGTCAGAACAGGATCTGGTTTGAGGCACTAAGATAAGACATCAGTTTGAAAAAAGCCTCACTCAGAGCAACATGGATTTCATTAAACTTGAAGCAAAACAGACATCAAATTTATGGAAAAGCTTGGGTGGAAGAACCGTGAATCATTGATGCTTTAAGTAAAGCTTTTAAAGACAACTACCTAAAGAAATCAGCATTTTACCAATGAGTAGCTTGTTTTTAAAAGGGATGAGATAATGTTGACAATGTCATCTTACAGGATTGCTTTGGCTGCTTTTGACTTCTATCCTTAATCTTTAAAAAAATGTCTAAAGGGCACCCATTTTTCTTCGTTCATCAAGTAAAAAAGATTGCATCAGAGTGGATCAATTCCTAGGACACTTAGTTTTTAGGGATGAACTAACTGACTGGTATCATCACTTACAGACATGTGAACCATGATGGAGCTTATGTTGAGAAATAAAATGTATGGTTTAATCTTTTATTTCCAAATTCCACAATCTTTTTGTTGTCAACCTCATAGATAATAAGCATTCCCACCATTTGCTACAGATGGCAAAACTATCTGTATCTTTTAAGGGTTTTGTTATTTAGTCAAACAAGATGATAGCCAGAAAATACTCCTGCCGGGGTCAACTCACAAGATCTGTAGAAATACTAAAGACATGAAAAAATGTCTCTCAACTGTCTGGTTTTTTTTAGGAATCGCTCATTTTGCAGCGCTGGTACAAGAGTAGTTTGAAATCTGAAGAACCACGTTGCTCCCACTAAATCTCTACCTCTCAGTTTCTTTCTTTCTTTCTCTTTTAAATCATTTTATTGGGAGCTCATATAACTCTTATCACAATCCATTCATCCATCCATTGTTTCCAGCACATTTGTACATTTGTTGCCATCATCATTTTCAAAACATTTTCTTTCTACTTTAGACTTTGGTAGTAGCTCTTCATTTTTCCCTTCCCTCCCTCCCTCACCCTTGATAATTTATAAATTATTGTTATTTTTTCATTT
>NW_022103900.1:11109290-11145768 GCF_000313985.2 Echinops telfairi
CCGTTCCTCTGATTGAATGGAGAGGTCTCTGTTCAACTAAAACTAAGTTGGATTCTATGCTTTGAGAGCCTACTATTTGTCCTCAATATCTTTTGCCTCCTTTTTCTGTACTAGGTGAACCCAGAAAATGTTGTTGGACATGTGGTCATCCCGAATTAGGACCATTTCTATCCATACCATTATATGTATAAATTCCTATGTGTATTTTACACTGACAGCACACCTCACTTTGAAATAGTCACATTTTAATTACGCGATAGCTACATGTGGTTGGTAGCTACCACATTGGTCCATACAAAGCTTGAGTTTCACCTTAAGGATGTCAGCCATGTATAATAAAGCAACACGATCAAAGAAAATTAGATTTCTCACAAAAGAACAGCAGTGCTGTACAACTTACTAGGACAGAAAAATAAACTTTAATTTTATTAAGTGAAAGGAGTCTGGGCTTATCATGTACAGGTGAATGTCAACACCTTCCGCTTCTTCAGCAATGCATGTTCTTTCTGCGCTATACATTTTTCTCCTGCCATTAACATGTGCCAGTAAAGTGCAGTAAACAACAACAACCTCAAAGAGTTGTCATGAAGATTAGAAAAGGTTACTAGTGCTTGGCATATATAAGTACTATGTAAATGTTAGTTATATAAATCTTCCTGTGACATTTAAATATTCAGGGCTTTTTCATCTTAAAGAAGACTTATAATAGCAAATCCCTCAACAGCAAGTTAACTAGTCTTTCCTAGGAGAATGACACCATGGGTTAGTCAATGGACGGCCAGGTCAGCAGTGCACAGATACCAGACACTCAGCAAGAGAACAATGTGGCAATTTTCTTTCAGAAAGATGTACAGGCTTGGAATCTCCATGGAGCATTTTACTCTTGCCTATATGGTCGCTGTGGAGGGCAGTCGACTCGATGGGGGGGTGTTTGTTTTTGTTTTGTTCATAACCACATCCCCTACCAAAGATGTTTCAATTGCCTACAATCTATCAACCTGTCATGTCTACAACTCCTGTCTCCAATGGCTTTTTTTGTTATTCAGTCCAATGTGCATGTGTGTGTAGATACATAGATAGATAGATGATGATAGATGATAGATAGATAGATAGATAGATAGATAGATAGATAGATAGATAGATAGATAGATAGATAGATAGATAGATGAGAGATAGATATCACTCATCTATCACCTTAGCAGTCACTTGTTTTGAAATACTATCTTTGAGGAATCCTCTTTCTCAACCACAATCCAGCGTTTCCATCTTGGACTTTGTTCTGTTCTCTTGCTCTTGGTTTTGTTTGTGCTGCCAAGTCAGTTCAAAACCTAATGAGACCATGTGCAACCGAACCCAGCCCTGATAAGTCCTGCACCTGCCTCACAATTGGTGCTATATTTTAGGTTATGGTTGCAGCCACTGTGTCCATCCACCCTGCAAGGCTATTTCCAATGCCAAGTACGGGGCCCTTTACCAGGGACTGATCTCTCCTGTTAACATGTCCAAAATACATGAGATGAAGTCTCTTCATCTTGGCTTCTGCTCGCTGTACTATTTTCAAGACAGCTTGGTTTGTTCTTCTGGCAGTCTCTGGTACTTTCTTCTTCTTCATTTCATGGCTTGTTCTTTAGCCTTTCTTATTCAATGCTCAACTTCCTCATGCATAGGAGGTGATTGAAATGACTTGAGTCAGACAACTTCATTCTTCAAAGTGACGTCCTTGCTTTTCAATGCTTTAAAGAAGTCTTATGAATCATATTTACCCAATGTAATGTGTTGTTTGGTTTCTATACCACTGAGCATTTACTGTGGAACCAAGCAAGATGAAATCGTTGACAGTTTCAATCTTCTCTCAGGTTATCATGATGGTACCTATTGGTTTCTCTGTGTGCCCATGGACAATCTTATCACGCCTTAGTGTTCACAGTCTATCAAGCCCACACCACAGTTCTATGGTCTACATTTCTGTTGCGATTTCCACTTAGATGTTTCTCAGAGACAGTATTTTCTTAAACTATAAGCCAATTCTTCCTGCTGAAACTCTATTTCAATGAATTTGAGCACCTTTACAATTACCCGGGCCCAAATATGAATATCATCCTCGACTCTCATCTCTCCTTAAGCGCCACTAAACCCATCAATTACCATCAAGTTCTCCTAATTCTGTTGCTGACATTTCTCATTAGCATGCACTTGCTTCCCTATATGTTGGCTGCATACCTAATACTTGAACTTGAATAAAATAGGCTCCCGGCAGTACCAATAGTCAACTCCAAATTTGTTTGATCCATTCTATGTACTATATTTCACCAACATTATCTACTTATCAACCGGAAAACTTCTTTTCTTACTATAGCAGGAAGAAGTCAAAATTTCTTAACATGTTTTTATGTTATTTGTCTTTTGTTTACTTCTCTAATACAAACTTGTCATTTCCTTCTACTCCTTTTCTCATATTTTACCACTAGTGGGCAGTATCACTTGCTTCCCCAGAATCCATTCCTTTCACCCCATTTATGGGCTAGCAGGTCGATGTCTGAGCGGGGTTGATCCCAGGTTCTCAGCAGTGCTCTGGATGGCCAACACACACATGCAACTCCATCTCCTTCGCCCTCGCTATTGGTTCAGGGCTAAGCCAGGCCTAAGTTCATGTACAGTACTTAGAATGAATTTCAGATTTTTTGCTTGATGGTAGAGAAAAATAGCAGGTTCTTCGTCTCTATTTGGGATACATATTGTTTAGCCTAACTTTGACATAACAGTCTTGCAATCATGTGGAAATCTAGTTTCAAGACAAAGCAGCGGAGAGTAGATCCAAAAAAATTAGAGGGAAATGAAATGATATACCCAGTAGCGTTACATCTGAAGCCCTCCCAATGCCTGGGCTTTTGAGTTGGCACATTTGTTTGGGGCTATCTGCAAAAGCAATCTTGGGTGGAGCCGGAATTCATGCTGGCTAGTTCCTCTACCTGGAATATATGCTTGTTTCTCATCTCTTCACATAGATAATTCCTATTTATTGTATTCTCTTTTAAATATAGACACCTCTTCGTCAAGTCAGCTTCTGTTGTCCTTATTCGTTGTCAATCTTTTGCATGTATTTGAGATCATTTAAATAAAATAGCTTGGATCAAGTGCATCTTGGTATTCAAAGTTATATTTTTACAGCAAAGTGACCTAATGCAATACATGGTTTGAATTTTTTTTTTTTTTACTGCTAGGTCCATAGGTGTTGATTATAGATACAAGTAAAGTGAAATCCTTGGCAACTTCGATTTTTATTTGTTTATTATGATGTTGGGTTTTTTTTTAAGCTCATTTGTATAGCTTTTCATTTTGTTTATGCTGAGATGTAATTGACATTAAATATGTTATGTAATCTGCAATCTTCATCAGTAAGTGCTTCAAGTCTCCTTTGTAGCAAGAAAGGTTGTGTCATCCACGTGCCAAAGGTTGTTAATAAATTTTCCTCCAGTCCTGACGCCAGATTTTTTGTAAAATTGTTCACTGTTTGAACCATGTGGTAACCCTTGTTCTGTTCAAATGACTGCCTCTTGGTTTGTGTACAAGTGCCACGTGAGCACAATTGGTGAGTCTAGAATTCCCTTTCATCTCAACGTTACCTATAATTTGTTATGATCCACACAATCAACTGTCATTACATAATCAACAAAACACAGGTAAAAATCATTCTAGTATTCTCTGCCCTCCGCCAGAGCCCATTGGTATGTGCCATGTGATGGTGCTCATTTCACATCATCTTCTGAATCTGGCTTCCATTCTTGACAGGCACCGGCCCATGTTCTGCTAAAACCAACAATTTTTACAAATAGTATTCAGCAAAATATTACTTGTATAAGATATTAATTATATCTTTTGAGAAACTCCACATTCTGCTAGAATTCATAGGAATGGACACAGAAATGGATTATTTCCAGTTAGTAGGCCAGGTAAGTTGTTCTACACATTTCTTTGCATTGAGTAAGCACTTCTAGAGCTACATTCGTGTGTTGAAACATTTTCATTAGTCAACTATCAATTCCTTGTTTTTTGCCCATGCCTTTCAGTGCAGCTTACAATTCTTCCTTAAATACCACTGGTTTTTATATGCTACCACATTAAATCGTTGAACCTCTGCGAATTCTTTTCGTGGTACAATGACGGTGTATTCTTTCCATCTTCTCTTCATGCTGCCTGCATCATTGAATAATTTGCTCATGTTGTTGTTAGGAGCTCTTCAGTTAGTTCCAACTCATAGCAACTTTATTTTTAACTGAAGGAAACACAGCCCAGTCCTGTACCATCCTCATGAATATTGTTATATTGCACTTCATGGCTGTTGCCGCTGTGTCCATCCATTTCATTAAGGGCCCTTCTCTTTTCATTGACCTCCTACTTTGTCAAGACATGATATCCTTTTCCGAAGACATCCAGAGATGTCTCCTGGTAACATTCCGAAGTCTTGCCAAGCTCATGCTCACTACTAAGGAGCATGCTGGTTGTACTTCCTCCTAGAGCGTCTGTCCGTTCTTCTGGCAGTCCACAGTATTTTCAATATGCTTCACCAAAGACCATTTCATAATTCAAGTGCATCAATCCTTCTACATAGTCTCCCTTATTAATCTTCCAACGTCTCCCCCCGCCCCCCTCCAATAGAATCTTCGGTATTGTACTTCAAGGCTTGGATTTTTTTCTTCAGTTCCTTCAGTTTAAGAAATGTCACATGTGTGCTTTCATTTTCATTTTTTAACTCCAGGCCTTAGCCTATTCCTTTATGATTCCTTTACTTTGTCTTCTTGAACCTCCTTTTGGGAACTTCTGTTCAGCTCTTCTATTTCATCAGTCTTCTTTCACTTTAGCTTCGCTGTGCTCTACAGCAAGTTTCAGACTGTCTTTTGACATCAGCTTTGGTATTTATTTTTTCATTCCTATCTTTTAAAATGACCCTTTCTTTCTTCGTTTATTACGTCCTTGATGTCAACCCACGGTTCATGATAAATATGTCAAGTGTATTCTTGGGATGGTCATCCAAGGATTCAGGTGGGGCTGTTAGTCTGGGTAGACTAGAGAAAGAAAATTCATAGGCACTCATATGTAACTAAGAAAGATATTTATATACAAGAGCAATTGAATATTGAGAAAACATCCCAGCCCAGTCCCCAACAAGTCCGTAAAACTGATATTAGCCCATATGTCTGATACCAATCTACAAAGTCCTCCAGACTCACACAACACATGCAATGTTGCCAAATGCAGGAAGAACACAGACCAGTGGGTGGAAAGTCTTGGAGATCCAGTGGCAGTGGAAGCATCTCAGCACTGATAGGGATCTCCACATGGCACCTTCAGCTCCATGTGTCTTGTCCGCAGGAATGTCTCACAGGGAGTGTCTTAGTATCACACCTCCAATGAGCTATTTATCTTCTTAGTGCCTCCAAATGAGGTCATCAAGCTGTGAGCTGATTGACACACTAACCTCTACCCTTTCACTCTTAAGTCTCAAATTGATGGCAGCTTATGTAACTACCACAATCAGCAACAAACAGGACACTAGAGTAAGACAAACAGAGATGAGTGGTGGACATGCCACGACAACATACATTTTCCCAAGGCTGGCATAAATGGCCTTCTATATTTCCTCATAGCACCATGGCCACGTCTATAATCACCCTCAGCATAATTTATAATTGCTTGTTGGTTCCTGAGCTGGATATTCTTATGAGATAGAAGGCCCTGTGAGTCTACGCATCATGTATTTAAGCTCAGTGTTACTTTTCTATCATTTAACATACTCGTCAGCGTATACTAGGTGATTCACAAATATCTGTCTGCTTAATTATAGCTACCATTCACCGAGTTCTTTTCCTGTCTCCGATATTGTGTTGATATCTTTACCTATTTTATATCTTATTAAGTAATTGTAAGCAGCGTATGGTGCATGTCCTATTAACTTCTACCAGTGAAGAACAGTATTAGCGATGTTAAATGGCTTCATCATGTTCACACATGGCCACTACTGAAGCTGAAGTGTGAATACATGTAGGGTATCTGCGTAGTGATGTTCTTAGCCACAGCATTGTTCTCTCTCCAGGAGAATAAAAGACTCCATCAGCCTCACCGTTAAAACCCAAGCCCTAGTGTTCCCTTCAGTGGTTTTTGTTATCATTATACCACTTCTAAAATATATTTCACTCCTCTTCTTCGTAAAGCTCTCTTTGTAAGAACAGATCACAGGGAAAGGTGACTAAAATTTCATCTTAATGAGTGGAAAAAAGAAAACTACCTGTGATTGGATTTGTTACTTTCAGTGAAATATTTCACCTAGCATATGAGGTGAAATGTCAGCTTAGAGTTCCAATGCTCTGTTTTAGTGTTATTTCTTCATTGGTTTTAATCCAAAGAAAATTTAAAAGTAACTTCCATTAAGTTGATTTAAGAACGATGTTTTTTTGCTCTTTGTTTTTTTTCCTTCACAACTGTGCAATTCCAGAACGTGGAACTGGTGCTTCCAGCTGCAGAGCTGGGAATACAGGATGGACAGCATTATGGCTTCATAACATTCCTCACATAACTCCATGTTTATTTGTAGAAACTAATGCCCCAGAACATTCTCAGGGGACTTCAAATCCCTCCTTTGCTTTTTTTCCCTTGTTGGCAATTCTTAGTGTCGATTAGCCAACTACAATGAGCTAATTTAGGGTATATTTTGTTTAGGGGAGGGAGGGGGGACTGGTTCAAAACTTGCCTCAATTTCTCTAGGTAACAGATGAGTGCTTGTTTCAGGATTGCAGTGTTGAGCCTTCATAGCATGCTAGATTTTAACAAAACCACTCATGAAGAAAAATCTCAGCTATTGGATATGTAGAATATCTAATTCAACTACACTTTTAGGATGATCATTCTAGGTTCAAACACATTGTCAGCCAATGTAATTTTTAAAGTTAAAAATGCACTTTTTCCTTATCATATAATTAATACATTTTCAGTGTAGCAATATTAGAAAAGCATAAAAACAAAAAGAAGAAAATAAAAACGTGACCCCAACACCCAGGCCGTTACTTGAATTACGTCGTGGGCCTTCGTCCAGACTTATTTTGTGCATACACACATTATGTCTCACACTCCTTTCCTTCTTCTTTAAGCACTATAGGATCAGAGTCTGCATCCTATTTGGTAAACTGCTTGTTATATACAGCAGTATTTGGTGTACCATTAATTTGGGATATAATGATAAATTTAATAGCTGAACCATGGCTAGCAGAATGAAGTAGCAGCTGACTTTGCGTTAGCATTGAAGAGAATGGATTTCACTTATATCATATCTACTCCCTTTTGATTGAGAGCAAACCCTTAACTCTAATAAACTTGACAGATACTTTCAAGCTCCCTAAACAAACCTGAGAGAATATTTTGAATAATTACTAGGAAAGTTTATAGTTTCTGAAATCTAAATGTATAATTGAAGACATGTATAATTGCAGAAATAACTAAAGGCTGAGAGCCTATATTATCTAGATTACTTAATTACACTGATCAAATGCAGCAGATTTATTCAATAAACCACATAATACTACATACACTAACTAAAAATCATAACAAAGAAACAAACAAAGAAAAAATTGACGGGGCTGGGCATCAATTTTGGCATATTCAAATAAGTGGCCCTACTTTTCCCTTCTCATTCACGTGGTTCATCTAAAGACCTACTACGTCCTATTAAAAATCACACATACACACAACTTTCCTCATTCCAGGCAATGATTCACATCATGTTTCAAAGGATTTAAAAATAGTCGGTGTGTGAAGGGCATTTAGAGATTTAAGCTTTCCGAGCTGCATGGTTCACTGCTAATATATCTGGGCTATATCTATATTGCCGCAAACACAACCAGCGAAATAATGTTTCTAAGATGACATTTTTAATGTGGGAGAGAAAAGTGTGACCTAATGTTAATTACAGATGTCAATTATATTTGTGTTGTTTAGAGAACATTATGTCATTGGCAGTGTATTAAACGATAGGCAGACACAATTTGAAATCATTTTAGCAAGTTGCTGTCTATAATGGAAAAGGAACAGTGGCTGCCATCTACTGATCTCCTAGGAATATCGGAAAGCTTAATGGCCCTGAAAATATGTTGTCTAATTGGAATAGTCTATGAAAATATACATATTTATATCTAAAGTTGTGAGAACTTAAGCTAGAGAAAAAACAACAAAGAAAGAATGTTAATAATGATTCTACTGTTGTCTTCAAGCTTAAGGGGGATGATCATAAAGGACATGTTGACCAGCTGTTCTTCAGGGCCACAGCAGGAAGTAACTTAACTTGCAAGACAAATTTAAGATGACATAATGTAAGAACTTCTTGACAGCAATGAATTTTAATTACTTAAAATACGCTTCTACGGACAGCTGGGGGAAATGTCTTTCTTGAAAATCTTTAACATTATGAATATGCTAAGCATTCCAACTGGCTGCTGGGATCTAGCTAAAAAGAGCTGATTTTTGGCAGAATAATTAAATATACCTAAAAATCTTATTGTGCTGACTCTTGGTATCATTTCACATAACCACACTGAAAAGATTCTACCCAAATGACCCTGCATTACTTAGTTGGCTCAACAGTATTCAATGCCTAGTTCTTGCTTCCATAGGTGGGTGAATTGCATCAACTTGTTCCTCCAGACCTGATAGAACAGTTCTTCGAGGGCTCCTGGGTTTACAAGAGTCTTTTCTTAGCTATTAATTTTTGAACTGTGCTTTTAATAGTAGCTATATGTATAACAAAGATATCACACCATACGGTGCCAAGAGTTAAGAAGATGTTACATGTAAAATGAAATATTTCTGACACTGTAATGTGTGATGTTCAGACTAGAATTTCAAGAACTATTCAAGGAAAAAAGATACATAATTCTATTAAATGATTGTCTCTAATAGTTCAAAATTGCTTTTATGATTTATTTTTAAGGAAAGTCATAACAGTCAGATTTAAAGGAAGCTCTAACATTGTCTAATTACTAAGATGAGAAAATCACCAATAGCATTTAAAAGGTTGTTGAATTCATTGGTAGATGTATGTAACCATCTTAGAAGAGAATCTAAGCATTGGAGTTTCAATATAATAAAATTAATTAATTAGCAGATTGGGAGCCACTGATATCTTAACAATCTCAAAAGGTGAAGTAATTGAAGAAACGAATTCCAGCATTAAGAAATAACAGATTATAGTGTGTTGGTTTAAAATTAAAAGGTGGGAATTCTTAAAAAAGTGAAAATAAGAGTCATACAAATTCAATTAATGTGATTTGAAAGGGGGGTCTACACTATTCAGCATTTTAAGTTTCTTTCTGAAAGCAGGGAGGCTTTCTGAGTCCCTGTTTCTTTACATCATGAAGTCGATTCTTTCAGGCCTATTCAACCTCATCAAACTGGGTCTCCCACTGAGAAGCATCATTAAGATGGCAGCTCCCCCAATCTCCACCTGAGAAATGGCCACTGAATTCACAGATTTTCATCCCCCACTGCACTCCCTCATAGCCCACTGATTTCAAAGGGAGCTGTGGATATAGAAGACAAATGCAGGGAGACAGAGAGGGATATTTGAGCCCTTCTATTTCCAAAAGCTAACAGTGTTGTACAAGGAGGATCAATATTTTTTTACATTGTATAATCAGGTGAATTCTACATAACCCAAGTGTTATGTTTAAAATGATACTAATTTATTAATTTTATATATAATGTATAATTTATATATCAAACATATAACTATATTACATACATATATCAGCTTAATATATAGTACATATTTCTATTTAATTAGATTTGCATATTTTAAAAATTATGATGCCTGTATTAGTACAATTTTTTTCCCAATTTTAATATTTGGGTTTCATAGCTAATATCTATAGGTCATACTTGAACATGTCATAATTAAATCCCAACAAGAAAATGCTTTATAGGTAACTTATCATTCTCATATAATTTCGCTTTACCTTAATGCAACAGGTATTTTCCCAAAACTGTTGATTATGATTGAATTTTGTAAATAAAAAAATCTGACCCAATTGACCTAAATGAATTGCTGTTCAAAATAATTAAGATGGAATCTTTTTTTAAATAAATAATCCTTTGAAGATATAATTTTTTAAACTTCTCCGTGCAATACTTGATGCTTTATGTATGTACTTATCATATTTTCTTAAAATGGTATAGACACACTGGTATATGAAGGGGCTTCCAAAGATTCATGAAAATTTTGAGTTAAAAGATCATGAAATTACTCCATGAACCTTTGAATCCCCCTGCATACAGCAAGTGAAATGCAGTTTTTACTTACATAACTATATGGCTAGAGTTATGCATTGATTTAATATGCATCCATATGACTTCACTAATTTGTCACCTTGCTTAATCTCAATGTAACTGACTTTGACCCCATGTTTGGGTCATATTGCTTAAGATATCCATTTATCAATATGTTTTACATGGAAACTAAACATTTGTATTTCTGTTGCGTATTTTTGTATTTAATATACAATATACTTGATATATCCTTTAAAAATCCAATAGTAGATACAGCAAGTTGCCATTGTTAAACTCTGCATGGCTAAAATTCATAAGGTTTATCTCTTCAAGATCTCTTGAGCCACGATGCAGAAAGCACTTGACTGAACTGACAGGTCTGTGGGTTAAACCCACCAGCAGCTCCACAGGAGAAGAACGTGAATCTGCTTTTGTAAAAATTTACAGTCTTAGAAACCCGAAGAGGGAATTCCGTGCTGTCCTAAAGGGTCACTATGAGTTAGAATCAACTCAATCAATGGCAGTGGCTATTTGGGTTCTCCTCCATCAGTATTACTGATTGAAGGAAATGTATTTTGACTCTTTACAACATTTCTAATATTTCAATACAGAGCACCTAAAATTTTAAATATGCTTACACCTCAAGTCTATAACCTATTGATAAATGCAAGTAGATTTTTCTGAATTTTACTGCACAAGTCGTAGCGCATCCCTAAACCACTCTAGCTGAAAGCCTTGGAGACTGCTCTGACTGCTCCTTCTGGCCGTAACTCTTCCTTCATTTAAGTCTCAGTTCAAATGTCACCTCTTCTGAGATGCCTTCTCTGACCACAATCTGGCATTATATTATACATTTATTTCTTTATTTTCACCTCCCAATAAGAATAAAAGCACCTCAAAAAAGGGATATAGCAGAGGAAGGACTCACTCATATTCATCACTATAACCACAGCTGTCAGAACAGTGCTTAGCACATATGAGACTTTAATCATTTTAATTTAGTGAATGAATGAATGGTATATTGGCAAACTAAGTGCATTTTAAATAGTTTGGGGAAGTATTACTGGGATGGAAATATATTGATCTAATGAATTTGTAACTAGGTAGCTAATCACTACAACTACTTCAATGTTGCATGATAAGTTCTAAGTACATGAAAAACAATGGTTATGTGTATAATATACATTTAGGTAGACCTCATACCACCTGTGGGCTATCACATGACTCATAGTTGTGCCCATTCACCAAAGTCACTTGAGATTAGTATCTCCAGCAACAACAACAACAAAAACAATAAACACCAGGCTCTAAAGAATTAATTGTAAAATACAATTTCTCAGACAAATGTAAATCATATGTAAGGCTGGCTCAGATTTTTTTCTCTCCAAGTGTTCTCAAGTTTATAATTGTCAGTAAATCTTTGACGTTAGTGAATCTTTTACACAATTAAAATAGTTTTATATACAAGGGTAAGTCATAAAATATTACTCTTAGAGTTCCAGTTTATATATGTAGTTTTGGGTAGGTGACATCAAATCAGTTCTAACTTAGAGTGACCCAGACACCACAGAACAAAACTCCTCCTGGTTCAGGGCAAGCCTCACAATTCTCATGATTTCGAACCCATTGTTGAATCTACTGTGCCAGTCCATCTCATTGACAGTCTCCCTCATGGCCTTTGTCCTGCTTTAATAAGGATGATGTCTTTTTCCAAGGACTGGTCTCTCCCGAGGAGCCCTGATGGTATAACGGTTATACGTTGGGCTTCAACACGTAGTTCAAAACCACCAGCAGCTCCACAGGAGAAAGACTGGGTTTTCTACTCCTGTAAACAATTATAGTCTCAGAAACTGACAGGGGGTCACTATGATTGAACTTTGTAAATTAAAAAAAAACTACTTATGCTCCTTAGAAGTGAGGTGGTGAGAATTTGTAATATGTACTTTGGACATGTTTTCAAGAGAGACAAAACCAAACCAAATCACCAAGTTCACTGCCATCGTCAATGCAGATTTATAATGAAGCCCTCTGGGTTTCGAACACTGTAATGTTTAAAGGAATAGACCAACCTCACCAACCTCACTTCGAAGGTACATTCCGACTGTATTTCTTCCAAGACAGATGTTTGCTCTTCTGGGATTCTTTTAACATGCTTCAGCAATGCCACAATTAAGATACAATTCTTCTGCAGACTTCTTCATTTGTAGTGCAATTTTCCCATGCTTATGAAACCGTTGTAAATAATGTGGCCTGGGTCAGGCGCACCTTAATCTCCACAGTGATAGCCTCTGGTTCAACACTTTAAAGACACCTGTTGTATCAGAGTTGCCCAATGCGATATGCCATTCGGTTTCTTGACTGCTGCCTCCATAAACATTGACTGAGGAGCCAAGTAAAATAAATGCCTTGACGACCTCAATCTTTCCCTGTTGACCATGGTGTGGTTTATTGGTCCAGTTGTGAGGATTTGGGTTTTCTTTACCTTGAGTTGCAATCCATCCCGAGGACTACAGCCCCTGATCTTCATCAGCAAGTACTTCAAATCTTCCTCATTTTCAGTAAGTGAGATTGTATCATCTGCTTATCACACTTTTTTAATGAGCCTTCCTCCAATTCTGATCCCCCATTCTTCTTTATATAACCCAGCCTCCCAGATTATTTGCTCAACATACAGACAGAATATGAATGGTGAAAGAAATAACCCTGGTGCACACCTTTCCTGATTTTAAACCATGCAGTCTTCCCTTGTTCTGTTCATGCAACTGTCTTTTGGGCATGTATGGTTTCAGCATGGGCAAAATGAAGTGTTCTGGAATTCCATTCTTCAAAATGCTATGCATAGTTTGTATAATCCACATAATCTAACACCTTTTAAGAATCTATAAGATAGAAATAAATGTCTCTCTGGTATTCTGTGCTTTCAGATAAGATTCATCTGATGTCACAAATGATATTTCTTTGCTACTAAATTCTATGCTGAATCTCTCTCGAATTTCTGGCAGTTAGGGTTCATGTACTGCTGCAAACATTATTAAATGATCTTCAGCAAAATTTTATTTTCATGTGATATTAATGATATTATAAGATAATTTCTGACACCTTTCTTTGGAATGGGCACAAATGTTCATCATTGCCATTTGATTGTCCAAGTAATTTCTTCTGAATTTCTTGGCATAGAGGAATGAGTGCTTCCAGCACTTCATCAACTTGCTGAAAAATCCACTTGGCATTCTACCAATTCCTGGAACCTTTTTTGGCTAAGGCCTGCAGGATAGCTTGGACACCCTCCTTCAGTATCATTGGTTCTTGCTCATATGCCATCTCTTGAAATGGTTGAAGGTTGATCCATTCTTTTGCGTACAATATTTTTTTGTGTATTGCTTACAGTGTCATTTTATGCTTCCTGCATCACTCAGTGTTTGAAGCATAGAATTCTTCAATGTTGCAACCTGAGGCTTGAATTTTTTCCTAAGTTCTTTCAACCTGAGATATGTTGAGCATGTTCTTCCTCTTCGACTTTCTAACGCCATGTCTTTGTGCATTTAATTATAATACAACACTGACTTCTTGAGCTGTTCTTTGAAATTTTCTGTTCAGCAATTTTATTTCATCATTTTTTTCCCTTAGCTTTGGCCACACGACATACAACTGCAAGTTTCAGAATCTCGTTTGACATCCACTTTGATCTTTTCTTTCTTTCCAGTGATCTTTTGTTTTCTTCATATATGCTGTTTTTGATGTCATCTCGTAGCTTGTCAGCGCTCCTATCCTTAGGATTCAATGTATCAAGTCTGTTTATGAAAAGGTCTCAAAAATCAGGTGGAATATACTCAAGGTCATATTTTGGCTATCATGGACTTGTTTTGTTTTCTTCAAATGCAACCTAATTACATATGAACAATTTATGGTCTGCTCTACAAATTACCTCTGGCCTAATTTTGGCTATTAATATATACAGATTTGTTTCTTCTGTATGTCCATAGTACTTTTAATATTCTTCACCAATACCCTAATTCAGAGCATACATTTTTTTGTCTTCTTTATGAGGCAATTGAAAATAGTGTGGCTTGGGTCAGAAACAAATTAGTTCTTTGATACTTTAAGGAATTTTTTTTCCCTTAATAAATTATTTTATAGGAATTTATGTGCACAAAATTTTCCAAATGTGAAATAGTTATTCCAACATAATAGTCAGTTTCCCATTTCCATATTATATAATCATAATTTAAATAATTATCTATTTGACATAGTACAGTAGCAATTTTTAAATCGTGTTCAAGGATAATGATTTTATCAAAGAATTATGTCATAACGTTCACTCATTCTTTAGTATTATATTAGTTTTCAATGGCTACTTTTCATTCTTTAGTATTATATTATTTTTCTATGGCTACTGTAAAAACTATCACATATTGGATGGCTTATAAAAATAGAAAATTATTATCTCATTATTTCATGTAGACTAGCGATCTGTATTCAAGGTGTTAGTCGGGCATTGTTCTTTCCAAATATCTAGTGAAAGACATTTATTTTGATTGACTCGGTTCTTGGTAACTATAGATATTTTGTAGCATTCTTGGGCTTCTGGTTGGACCTCCCATGACTGAGTACCTCCCCATGTCTCTTCTTCCTTTGTAACGACACCACCTATTGGGGACTAAGAGCCACCGTATTCTGGTACACTAGCATCGTAACTTATAACATCTTCAAAGAGTGTGTTTCCAAAGAATGGTCAGATTCATAAGCAACGTAGGTTCAGACTTCAATATATTATTTGAGGGGAAATTATTCAATTCATGGAGAATATTAATAAATATTTCAGACTATAAAAATCTGTTACTAAATAAGTTTGGGAAACCAATTTTTGCAAATGAAATCAAATAGTTTTGTTGTGTTTCCCCTTCTTTTTTCTATGGATGCCACAGAGCTAACATATGTTAGCATGCATGTCTACCATGCAAAATGAGAATGTATTACTCATAATGAGCTTTCCAGATTTATTTATCATAGTTTCCAATTGGTGGGGAACATCTACTGAAAATAGTATTCCAAAGAATACCCCTTGGATAACATTGGAGTTACTGAATCGTAAGCCTCTGCTCAATATTGTGCTGGGCTGGACTGACTAGAAAACAAATTCAGTGACACTAATATATGTGTAAGAAAGAGCTTTGTATTTAAGAAGCTTTATACATTAGGAGAACATCCCCGCCTGTCCAACTCAACTCTCTAAGTCTGATACCTGTCCAGAAGTCCCTCTGTAGACTCACAGTCACATGCAATGATGCAGAATGCAAGAACACAGACCAGTAGGTGCACAGTCTTGTGGATCCAATGGCAGTGGGTGAATCTCCAGGGCTCTGGCAGGTTTCAGAGTGGCTCATTATCAGAAAGATTAAGACAGAGAGAGGGGCAGGGAGATTCCCAGGACCCTCCTTATGGGAAGGCCATACCCTCATGGAGGTACCCTCAGGCTGTGACCTGATTGACAGGCTTGACTCCACCCCTATACTTTTATATCTTCAAGTTGACATGAAATTTTGTAACTACCACAAATATCTTATTATATCATTTTTCAAATCAACTCCTTAGAGGCTAAGGAGCATGGTAGAGCTAAGAAGTTTCTGAACTACCTATCTGTGAAACTGGAATGGGAGTAGTGTCTGACCTCCTCTACCTCCACAATGGAGAAAGAGGAGATTCATGCCTTCACCCTCCAACTTTATTTTATCTGCTTTCAGCATTTTTTGTTATTTTATTGAGAACTCTTAGAGATATTATAACAATTAATAATTCAATTAAATCAAGCATAGTTGTACAGTTGCTGCCATAATCATTTGCAAAACATGATCTTTCTTCTTAAACTCTTTGATATCATCTCCCTTTTGTCCCCACGCTACCACACCCATGAACCTTTAATATATTATATATTTTTAAATGTTTTATTGTTCCCATATCTTACACCATCCACTATCTCCATTCACCTACCACACTGTTATTTGTTCCCCTTCAGTGGGGCTATAGAGTCATCATTGCTATCAGTTCCCCTTTTCCACCTTCCTCCTCTCTCTTTCCATACCCTCAGGGAATTATTACTCCTGTTACTGTTTCTGAGCAGTTTATCTATCTTGGATTTCATGATTCAGACAATTGTCTACAATGAAACAATCCTCAAAGCCAGGTGTCTTCTAAGGCCACACAGAAGAAGCCCACTAGCCTGTGTGATATAAGAATTGTAAATAATAAAATCCAAATCCAGAGGTAGGAATGATGTTGGAGCTCAAATTCTAAACACCTAGATGACAGAAAGCTAAGGATGACAGGGAAAGCCTAAAATCCATTTGCAGGGTCCCCAAGTGGATTAAGTCTCAAGAGAATCCCCTCTGACCATAGACCAGGGATATGAATAGCTTTGTTGTCTGACAGAGTGCATTGTAAAGTGGGTTATTCTAGATGTACTTAGGCTAAAATGCAACATTCTATCATTTGATCTCTTTTTTTACCCATTTTAAATTTGTTACAGTTTTTAATATTTCTGAGTTGTTGTTTTTTTCAGTTGAGATTTTTCTCTATGCTGTCTAGATATTGGTGTTGGACTTTGGGGTGTTTTTTGACTTTTTAAAAAATTTGTGTATGCTGTTCTGCATATGGAATCCAGGATAGGTAAACATATAGAGATAATAACTGGATTAATAATTCCAACCTGGTGACATAGTGGATTACACATGGGACTCCTAACTGCAAGGTCAGCGCTTAGAAACCACCAGCTGCTCCGTGGGCGAAAGGTAAGACTGTTACCTCTGCAAAGGGTTTCAGTCTCGGAAACTGATGGAGCAGTTTCACCCTGTCCTGTAGGAACACTAAGTCGGAATAAACCTGATGGTGGTAAATTAGAGTTCAGGGGCATGGAAGTGACTGCTGTGTGGAAATGGGAGCTGAGAACAAAGAGGACAAAAGAAAAGAAAATGGCCGAAATTGATTGGAGTGATTTTACACAACTCTTTGTAAGATGATAGAACTATTGAATTGTATATGTGAGTTATTTGTCAATAAATCTGTTTTTTTTAAATAGATAGATGATAGATAGATAGATAGATAGATAGATAGATAGATAGATAGATAGAAAGATAGACAGATGATAGATAGCCTTCCTTCGACTGATATCCTCAAGCACAACATTATCCAGACCTGGCCCAGAGACTTGGCCACACCCCTACTCCACCAAGTGTTACAAAGTCTTCGTTTTTGAATAAGTCATTTTACTGGGGGCTCCTACAACTCATATAACAATCCATACATCAATTGTGTCAAGCACATTTGTACATACCTTCCCATCATCATTTTCAAAATATTTTCTTTCTGCTTCAGCCCTTGGTATCAGCTCCTCTTTTGCTCCTTCCTTGCCCCACCCTCCCACCCTTGTGAACACTTGATAATTTATAGATTATTATTATTTTCATATCTTACACCATCCGCTGTCTCCCTTAACCCACATTTCTGTCGTTCGTCCCCTGGGGTGAGGGCTATTAGTTCTCCCTTTCTCCCCCTTCTCCTCCCACCTTCCCTCTACTTTTATGGTATTTCTACTCCCATTACTGTTCCTGAGGGGTCTATCTGTCCTGGATTCTGTGTGTCAAGAGCTCTTATTTTTACCAGTGTGCATGCTTCAGTCTACCTAGATTTGGAAGGTAGACCTGGGGTCATGATAGTGGTGGGGAGGAAGCATTGAAGAACTAGAGGAATGTTGTGTGTTTCATCAGTGCTATATTGCACCCTGGCTGCCTCGTCCCTTCTTTGTGGCCCTTCCCCAATCATTAGCCATAAAAGAAATGTAATTAAAAACAACTGTGAGATATCAACCAACACTCTCAAAGATAGCCCGATTCAAAAAATCAGAAAGAAACAAGTGTTGGAGGGGTGTGGTAAGATAGAAACTCTCATCCACTGCTGGTGGACCTGTAGGTATGTGCAGCCACTATGTAAATCAATACGACCATGCCTAAAGCAGATGCACATCGAGTTACCACATGACCCAGCAATCCCTCTATTGGGCACAGACATAGAAGTGGTAAGAAACAGAGAGGTAAGAAACAGACCATGGACCACACATCTGCCCTCCAATGTTTATCGGAGTGAAGTTCACAATCACAAAGAGTTGGAAACAACCTAAATTTCCATCAACGGATGAGTGGATTAAAAAGCTCTGGTATATACATACAAAGGAGTACTCCACATGCTTAAAAAGCTGTGATGAAGTCATGAAGCACATGGTCGCATGGGAAAAGTTGGAGTTTGGGTTTTTTTCTTGCAAACTCTTAATTCTGCCACTAAGTGCACTGCACTCCACATGCCAAAAGCATGTATAGTTGAAATATTATGTCATAGTGCTGATTAAGTTAGGTTAAACATGCTTTAGAATCCAAATTCACGTACATATCCATTTTTAGATCTATTTACATTTTACAATTATTAACTTTAAATTTGATAAGTCTATCTTAATTTTTTGGTAATAAGTGCCTTTTTGGGTAAAGATTTATGTTTATATATTTATATATGTATCATATGTTTCAATAACATATACATTGATGCATTCAATGATGTATACATTATTAAGATAATTCATGTGTCACAGTTTTTAAAAAACCAAGACAAATCTCATTGCCAAGTGTCTCTGAAAGGCTACAAATAAAATGTGTAAATGTGTTAAAATCTAGAAAATGAATATTATTTCAAACAAAGTTATTTTAATGTCTAACTCTTAACATTAAAGCATAAACAACAAATAGTAATGCTCTAATGAGAGCGAGCATAAAAAATAAAGTAACAGTATTAAACAGGTGACACTGCAATCTGCTTTTGTGGATAGGAAGATCTTTCCACAATTCAGTTCTGAGAAAATATTAAATAAGATATAACATAACTTATTTGGTGAATAATAGAGTACTAAAATCAGGTAGTAAATGATAAATCTGCATTTGAAAGTACCAGATACTGATTACAGAGTGTATAATCATGCCATCATTACATTATAAAAATATAGAGTGAGAACAATAAACACAATGATGATAATTAATGATAATTAAAATGAATATGCACTATTTTAGAAACTAGATAAGCAGAGGGAAAGGTTTTAAGAAACAAAAATTTATGTAAAAATGACCAAAAATTGAATGAGCAAAATTCATTATAAACATAATTCCTTCTGCTTAATATTTGCCCCTTGGTTATGAAAGATGGTATTTATACCTGGTGGTCAGGACACATCACAGCTACAGCAATGTAACACTTTGAAATTATACAAATTCAATGTACTCAGCACTCAACTAATGAGGGGCCACCCCCAAATCACCAACTCCATTTATCACCTTCAAATAAGCAGTAACTGATTTGGTAACATGATTGTTTTTCTTCTCTTCTCTGCTTTAATAAAGTGGTAAACAAATTTCCATTAGTACAATGTACAGTCTCTGAATCATTGTGTATGATTAGAAATTAGGTTAAAGGTGTGTTTAATATATAGCTTAGTTTTCACCCCAACCAAATAAAGAGTGGCGTCTCCTTCGATGAACTAATTATCTGTATACAGCATTAATGTGTTTGTGGCTATGGTTTTGTTAGCATTTCCAGTCAAATATCCTTCTTTTAAAGAAAATTTTGTTATTTTTCTAAAACACAATGAGCGAATTAAATCTTTGATAACAGGAAGCAAGTATTGTTTTGTTACATATTTTATTCAATGGAAGAACAGTTTGCCAACCAAGCAAAGCTCAGGCAAAGATTCACTTAAGTTTAAAGCAATAAAAAGATTTCATAATCTTACTGATACTTTGAAAAAATATTTTCACCTATGTATCTCCAATTTAGATTGGATACACATTGCCAAATATATGATTATTTGTTCATACTTGTCCTAGAGCCCTTTTGTTATATACAGTGATATTCATAGACTCACAATGAAACCAAAAAAAAAAAGAAAAGAAAAAATGTGGTTCAATCTTACAGTAAAACCACATGTAATATCAAGACTGGAAGATTTAAATCAGGGTCAACAATTTTCTTATGTAATATATCTGGGATAAAGTAAAAGAAGCTTTCTTGGAGTAGTGATGGGTAGGGTAGCAGTTAAGATTTACCAAGACCCAGTAGGTGGCAGGGGGCAGTTGACTTCCGCAAAGCTTGGAAATTTTGAGAACCTATGAGGTAGTTCTATGCTAGTATCGGGTCACTGTAACTAGGAATCAACTCAGCAACCATAGATTTGGAACTTGATATCTAAGCCTCAGGTTTAGGTACAAGTATGTAAAAATAAAGCTTTCTTTATTTTCTTGTAACTGATCTTATTTTTTATAACTTCCCATCACACCAAAAGCACCTTGATAAAACAAAGTGAAATTTTATAGTGAAATGTGCAAAAACCCAGAATTAAGTTGTCAAAAAAAAGAGAACACGTGGAGCATATATCAAGATAGAAAAATTGAAGTAAAAATTCAAGTGTTGAGTTACAGCAGTGAAGAATTCTATATTGAATGATACAGGAAGCATCAAAAGACAATATACCATTTCCTCTTCCAGGTTTAGATTTTATTATTTAAAATCCTTGGAGCACACAGGCTGGTCTGCTTCTTCCATATGGACTTACCTTACTCTTCACTTCAATAACTTGTTTTAAGACAAGTTTAGGACCCCAAACACTATTCTTTCTGATAGCCAGGCACCATCTGATTTCTTTACCTATAGCCATATCAGACAGAGCACTTTGTAAAGTTGATTTTGGCAGCTGAAGTTATGATAAAATGTGGCACTTGATCATTTAATTTTCTTTTTGACTCATTTAAAATTTATTACAGTTTTTAAATATTTTCTGCTTTCTTTTTGATTGAGGTTTTTCTCTGGTTTATTTGGTCATTGTTGCTGGGTCATTTTGGTTTTCTGTCTTTGTTTTGTGTGTTTTTCTGTATAGGGATTACAGGACAGGTAAATCTATACAGACAATAACTGGATTAGTAACATCCTAGAGGCATACAAAAGGAAAATGGGGAGTGAACGACAAATACAAAAAAGAAGAAAATATTCTAAAGTCGATTGTGGTGATGATTGCTCAACTCTTAATAGGATAAACTGTTAAATTGTATGATATGTAAATTGTATCTCAATAAAACTATGTTAAAAAGACAATGTAAAGAAGACACAGAGTCACAGTAAGAAAAAGAATTGATCAACTTCAACCCTTTCAAGATGTAGCATATGACAAGAACCAATGGTACTAGAGGCCGAAGTTCAAGGTACACTGAAGGCATTAATTAGCTAAGAAAAGACTTCAAGAATTGGTGAAATACTAAGTGAAATCTTTTAAGTAGCTGATAAAGTCCTAACAACAGCATCACCCCAATAGGAAGGTAACTCCATTACAGTTTCTGTTTTCGTTTGGTTTCCTTACACTTTATGGTTTCCCGCTCCTAACCCATCAGATGTAATGTTCCAGTATTGTACTTTGCCAAGGTGAGAAAGTGTGGGCAGCTATCTGGTCATTGTCAACAAGTTGCATACATTGTTGCTAAACCATCCATTTTTCTAATCTGCAAGGCATCTTTTAGTTCAAGGGTCGGCAGAGTTTTGAGACAGAAATGACTATCCTGTCCCTCACAATTTAAAAATTGAGATCCAAAAAATATCTTTTTGCAAACAAATGAAATCACCATTATACTATGCTTTATATTTTTTTCAGTTTTACTTCAGAAGCACATATCCATACCAAAAGAATCTCATGTGACTCTAGAGCAGCAGTTTGCTGACCTCTATTCTAGTTTCCTATCTCAACCCTAGACGGAATCGAAGCCAGCTTTGATCTAGGGCTGGTAGCAGAGGTTAGGAGCAAGCCATACAGGAGATGTATCTAGCAAGAGAATCGGCAAAGCCAGTTAGGCCTTCAATTAGTTCCAAGCTCTAAAAGATACATACCAAGAATACCCAGCTTCCTCATTTTTGCTTCTAAAAAGTTAAAAGTAGACTGGACTTGAGTTTGACCCATGTGAAAATTAGCCTAACACCAAATCAGTAATTTTTTAGATTTTCATTTTCTTGAGGTTCAACTAAGACCCAGAAATTCCAGGTTCCTTGCTCATCCAATGATTAAACAGGAATGACAAAGGGATATGCAAAACACATACACAAGTGCAGATGCTGTAGTCTCAGTTTTAGTGTTTGGAAGACTGTGGTTCATTTGAGTAAGAATATCCTGAAGTTAATTTGCTACCCTTAACAATGAAAAGAAATGGAACTTTACTTATTATCGGCTGGCTTATTTCATGATCAAAACAATTTCTTCCAATTAAAGTTGGAAAATAACTCCAACCTGAATAAGATTGTTCCTGAAGATTTAACTACAAGTTTAGAATAAATACATGTATTGAGATCTATGTTAATTAAACACATCACAGGAATACAGTTATCCAAATACAGCATGTGAATTATATAAAACAAGAAAATGTATATATATGTATGTATATATGTACATATAAAGGGAAAGCAAATAACAATTTTAAATTTAAAGAATGTCAAACATGAGTCAAACAATTTTTTTTTATCTTGATTCAAGCAAGTCAATTGTTAAACCTATGGGGAAATCAGGAAAAAGGAATATGAATTAAATACTAGATATTATTTATCATTTTAATACTGTAAGATGATTTTTAAACAGTTTGTGATTATGCATTTTAAAGTACTAATTCTTAGAGATACTGAGGTTTATCAATTTAATGATAAGCTCAGAAATTGAAGATGATTCGTTGACATAAAAGATTAACAATCAATGGTGATTATTGATAATAGATCATGAGAAATATAATACACCCTTTTCTACTTTGGGTATATATAAACTTTTCCATAAAATTTTGTTCTAATAAATAAATTATGTTGATGATGTCAAATGTGGGAGAGTCAAGAGTGAATTTGTATGTTCATGCCATTTTGTGCAAAGTAATCAAAGTCTAAGTTGAAAATTTCACATCCTTTGTATTAAGTCAACTAACGATTCTCTAAGCAAGTTCTCCTGTAATATTTTGCTTGGCCAGATGAGATATAAATAAGAGGGAGAATGCTGAGTAATGGGTCTTATATATGAAGAAAAGAGGAAGGTGTGTCACCAAAAATGGACTATGAATGTTAAAAATGGAAATTATGAAACATTCTTCAACAAGCAACATACTGAGATGTAAAATATTGAAATATAGAAATGTTTTCTCCTGAGATCAGAGACAAAAATACTGTATCACTCTCACTCCAGTTTGGCATTGCACCTAAGGTTTTAGCTGACAAAATAAGACAAAAAAAGCAACAACAAAAAAAAAAAAAGTAAGATCATTTTATTGGGGCTACTTACAACTCTTGTTACAATCCATACAGCAATTATATCAAACATATTTGTACATATATTGCCATTGTTCTTTTCTAGACATTTATTTTATGTTTAGCTTTTGGGATCAGCTCCTTCCCCCCCCCTCCCCCGCCTCCTCACCCTCCCACCCTCATGGTCCCTTGAAAGATATTGATTGTTATTATTTTCATATCTCCCACTGACTTCTGCCTTCCTTCCCCTCTGGTTTCTGTTGCTCTTCACCCTGGAGGGGTGTATGTGGTTATGTGCCATTCATTGCGATCAGTGCCCCCTTCATCCTCTCCTTTCCCCCCTTCCCCCTACCCTTTTGGTATCACTATTCTCATTCCTGTTTCTGGGTTCCGAGTGTCCTGATCTTTATTTCTTGCCTATACCTTTGTTCATGTTCCGGTCTAGTCCAGAATGGAAAGCAACACTGGGGTCATGATAGCGGGAGGCGAGAAGGTCTCAAGGAACCAGAGGTATATGTATTGTGTGATCCATCAGTGCTCTACTGCACCCTAATTGACTCACCCTTTCCCAGCTACCCCTCTGTGGAGGTATGTTCCATTATCTACAGATGGGCTTTGGGGCTCCCCTCTGACCCCCCTCATTCTCACCAACACATTTTTGTTTGTTTGCTGTTTGTTATGAATCATTTGATGCCTGTTACCCGGCCCCAATGACACCTCATGATCTGGTGTGCTTCTTCCATGTGGGCTTGTTGCTTCACTGTTAGATGGCCACTTGTTTAACTTCAAGCCTTTAAGACCCCAGACACTACATCTTTAAATAGCTGGGCATCATCTGCTGTCTTCCCCACATTTGCTTATGCACCCATTTTGTTTTCAGGGATCTTGTGTGGGGATGAACATCACAAAAGGCCATTTAGTTAGAACAAAGTGTTCTTGTATTGAGGGAGGGTATGAGCTGAGGCCCAAGGCCCATCTGCAGCCTCAGTCTATTGCCTTATAAATATATGTACATAGGCCAATGCCTCTATTTTTATGGATTAATGTATTTACATAAGTACACACCTCTGTTAATAAATACCTCTATCTATAGCTTTGCTTCCTAGAGCTTCCCTCTGTTTCCTTTGCCTCCTCCTGCCTCACCATCACATTTCTCCTTCTTCCATCTCTTAGTACTTCCTCTCAGCTAGATTGGTGTTGCTCTAATACGCACAGGTTCTCTACAAACTCCTAGATGATGGTTTTAATTCCCAGGTTGTTCCCATATCTATGGCATTGTTTGCTCACCACACCCTTCCCCCGCCCCCCCACCATCTTCTCTCCCCAAGACCCTCCAGGGCCATTGGCCCTGGTGCGTTCTCCCTGAGCTTGCTTCCCATGTCTGTCTTATATAAGTAGGCAAACCAGCAATGTCCTAGTCCAAACAATAAGAAAACGAAAGGCTGAAAAAAGAAAAGGAGAGTCTGTCCGCTGGCCTTTATGAATCTCTCCCCTCTGGTCCTGCGGGGAGTTCTGGGGGCTTCCCCTGCTAGCCAGAAGTCTATCTGGGAGGCACTTTAGGGGCTTTGTGGATTGGCTTTGCTCCAATTGCTAATCTGTATATTCCCTTATTGGTGTGTCCCACTGTGGGGGATTCAGGCCACATTATCTCCCCACCACGTGTCCCCATTGTTCTCCTCAGTCGCAGTATGCTCCAATTAGGGGACAATATGTCTTGAGTTGTTGGCAACCCTACAGTCCTCTCTGTGCCTTAGCAGCTCCATGCAGGGACATCGCCCTCAGGGCTTGGTGTGCCAACATGGAGTCAAGGCCAACTGTCCTTTCTCTTTTCCTTCTTGGTTTGCTTCCATGTGGGCACGGTAAGTCGGCTCCTTGTCCCCACCTGAAGGTTTAGTGCTGTTCTCTGTGGCATGTACTTCTAAGGCAGGGGTCAAATTGGTTCTGGTTAGGGCTGGCCCTAAAGCCCAATCTTTTCATGCAATCCTCCATATGGTTACATTGCCCTCCTGGTTTGGGGCACCGTGGTGGGGTCTGTATGCGCACTCCCAATTCTGTGGAGATACAACCAATACTCTCCCCCTGAGTAGGTTAGAATCCTGTTCCCCCCATCCCATCATCTCAGTTTCACCCCCCTTTCTCCCTCTTTCTTCCCCCATTTCCCCTTCTTTATGTTGGATTCACATGTACCTCCTTGGGTTTGGTCTGACCTCCACCCGACTGCCTGTGCCCCCACCTGTATATTGTCTTTTCTTCGAATCTACTGTGCTGATTATACTTACCTCAAGGGACTCATGTTATACTTGTCCTTTTGTGATTGGCTCACCTCGCTTAACATCATTTCCTCTAACTCTTTTCATGAAATGATGTGTTCCAGGTGATCATCCGTGCATTTTAGTGCTGTGTAGTACTCCATTGTGTGTATGTGCCAGAGTTTACTAATCCACTCATCTATTGCTGGAAACTTAGGTTGTTTCCAACTCTTTGTGATTGTGAATTGCGCCACAAAAAACATTGGGGCGCAGACAACTGGTCGTGTTTTATTTGTTACCTCTTCTGGCTATATGCCCAGTAGAGGGATAGCTGGGTCATACGGTAGATCGATTTCCACTTTCTTTAAATATCAAGAGACCACTTTCCACAGTGGCTGTACATATCTACAGGATCATCAATAGTGGAGGAGGGTTCCCATTTTAGCACATCTCCTCCAACATTTGTTGCTCTCTGGTTTTCTGATTTGAGCTAACCTCAAAGGTGTTAGATGGTATCTCATAGTTGTTTTAATTTACATTTCTCTAACAGCTAATGATTGGGAGCACTTTCTCATATGTTTATTGGCCATATGGGACTCCTCCCTAGTGAAATTTCTTTTCAGTTCTTTTGCCCACTTCCTCTTTTTACAGGCCAGGAGAGTATTATAGATTTAAGTAATAAGCCCTTTGTCTGATGTGTCATTGCTAAAAATCCTCTCCTAGCACGTGGGTTTGCCTTGTTACCCTCAGTGAAGTATTTTGATGTGCACAGGTGTTTTATTCTCATTAAATCCAATTTGTCGACTTCTAGTTCACCTGTGTGTATACCCTTCCCTATTGCAGTGAGCCTATGTGTTCCCTGGATCAATGATCTTAGATTAGTCTCGATGCCTTCGTTGATGGTCCTGATGGTTTGGGGGTTTATTTCTAGGTGTGATCCCCCTTGAGTTTGTTCTTGTGCATGGTGTGAGGTAAACTCTTGTTTCATTTTTCTACATGTGAATATCCATTGTTACTAGCACCACTTGGTAAAGAGGGCATCTGCCTTCTATTTGATGCTTTTGGGACCCTTATCGAATATCAGTTGTCTGTGTGCTGATGGCTTTACTTCTTGGCTTTATGTTCTATTCCACTGGTCTGAGCGTCTGTCATTATGCCAGTACCACCCTATTTTGACCACTGTGTCTGTGTAGTAGGTGTTAAAATGAGATAAAACAAGTCCTCCGACTTTGTACTTCTTCTTGAGGAGTTTTCTGCTAATTCTGGGCTTCTTCTCTCTCAATATGAAATTGGTGGTCAATTTTTCCAATTCTTTGAAGAATGTTGTTGGTATTTGAATCGGAATAGCATTAAACTTATAAAGTGCTTTGGGTAAGATTGACATCTTTAATATGTTCAGTTTTCCAGTCCACGAGCATGGGATTTTCTTCCACATGTGGAGGTCACTTTTGGTTTCCTGTAATAGGATCTTATAGTTTTCCTTGTATTGGTCTTTAGTTTTGGGGGTTAGAAATATTCCCAGGTATTTCAATTTGTTCTTGGATATTGTGAAGGGTATTGCCTTCTTGATCTCCTCTTCCATGGTCCTGTCGGATGTATAGAGCAAACTGGTAAACTTCTGTTTGTTGATCATGAATCCTGCAACTCTTCCACATTCCTCTATCACTATAAGTACTCCCATTCTGGAGCTTTTGGGATTATCAGTGTACAGTGAACCCTCGCCACTTCACGCCTCGACTTCCGCGGCTTCACTCTATCGTGGTTTTTGCATAACAGCACCCACTGCCTACACCCGCTCCTTCAGAGGAAAAAGACGGCGACCCACCTGTAGAGTACATCCCTTAAGTCATTTCATAGGCTATTGATTACAGTATTTGTAAGAACTATGTATAATAATACTGTATGTGAAATATGTAATACTGTAAACTAGATGCCATAAATAATATAATAAATAATAAATGATAATTGTAACGTCCAAAATGTTTTTACTGTATTTTCCCTTTTTCGTTTAATAAATTGGGTAATACGAGTGTAATGGTGACTAAAGGGTGTTTTTTTATGTCCTCTATGCTCTAACTATGAAAATATTTGATTTACAAATAAGGAATGCTACTTTGCGGAATTTCATTTATCACAGTAGGGTCTAGAACCGATTAACCACGATAAACGAGGGTTCACTGTATACAATCAGTCATCTGCAAATTTCACCTCCTCTCCAAGTTGGATACCTTTAATGTCCTTCCACTGTCTTATGTTGTTAGCTAGGACCTCCAGTATGCTATTGAATAGAAGTGGGGACAAGGGGCATCGTTGTCTGGTCCCCTTTTTCAGTGGGATTGTTTTAAAGTCTTTTCTCCATTGACTATGATGCTGGCTGTTGGTTTTTCATAGATATCATATATTAGCTTCAGGAAGTTTTCTTCAATTCCTATCTTCATGAGTGTCTTAATTAGGAATGGGTGTTGAATGTTGTCAATGATTTTTCTGCCTCTATTGATATTATCATGTGGTTGTTATACTTTTCCTTCTCAATGTGGCATAAAACATTGATAGATTTTCAGATGTTAAACTATCCCTGCATCAGTGGGATGAATCCTACCTGATCATAGTGGATGATATGTTTAAATACTTTTGTATTCAATTGGCCAATATTTTGTTGAGGAATTTTGCATCTATGTTCATTAGAGATATCAGTCTGTACTTCTTTATACCTGTGGAATCTTTGCCCTGTTTGGGTATCAAAGTTATACTGGCTTTGTAGAATGAAGTTGGAAGTTTGCCATCCTTGTCTCTGTTCAGGAATACTTTGTGGAGGATCAGTGCCAACTCTTCCCTGAATGCTTGGTAAAATTGCCCTGTGAAGCCATTTGGTCTGGGGGCTCTTTTTGTTAGTAGCTTCTTGATGACCATATCATTTCTTCTTTTGCTATGGGTTTGTTGAGGTTCTTGACCTCTGTTTGGGATAATGTAGGGAGGGACTTTTTTCCAAGTATTTATCCACATTCTTTAATTCATTAGATTACAGCCCTTAATAGTACTTTGTGATTCTCCTTTTAATCTTGTTGGGGACTATAGTGATTTTCCTGTTTCATCCCTCATCCTGGCTATTGATGTTTGCTCCTTCCTTTGCTTGGTTAGGTTCGCCAGTGGTCTATCAATTCTGTTGATCCTTTCATAGAATCAGCTGTTCGCTACATTAATCTTTTGCATCATTCTTTTGTCTTCCCACTGGTTTAACTCTGCCCTGATCATTATCATTTCTTTTCTTTAACTATTGGAGGGGTTTTTCTGTTGACTCTGTTCTAGTTGCTGGAGGTTTTGTGATAACGTATCAGTCATAAGTCTCTCTTCTTTTTCCATATATGCATTCATTGATATTAAGCTACCTCTATTCGAAGTATCCCACAAGTTTTGATACATTGTATTCTCATTCTCATTAGTTTTTAGAAATTCCTAACCTCCTCTCTAGTCGGGGCCTGTACCCATTCATGTTGCAGCAGATCGTTGTTCATCCTCCAATTATCTATAGCCCTTGCTTTTCTGCTCATCCCTTTATTAATCTCCAGCTTTATAGGGTGGTGACCCAAGAAAGACATCTAGACAATCTCTATGTGTTTGAATTTACTCAGGTTTGACTTGTGTGCTAGCATGTGGTCTAGTCTTAAAAATGAACCATGTGGGCCTGAGAAGAATGTGAATTTTTTGTGTTTGGGTGGAAAACTCTATAAATGTCTATCAGGTCCAGTTGTTTAATTGTATTGTTTAGCTTTATAGCCTCCTTACTGAGGTTCTTCCCCAGTGATCTTTCTCTGATAGCAGTGTATCAAAGTCACCTATTATGATTTTTCAATCTGTGATTTCTTTTTTCATCTTTCGAATTGTTTGACAAATTTTGCCTGTCTATTGTTAGAAGAGTAAATACACAATATGCTAACTGTTTCCTGTTTTACTGAATTTTTAGCATTATATAGTGTTCCCCCTGAGATAGTTTATTGTGCCCACCTGGCCAATAAACACATGTGGGGTTAATTGAAGGGTGAAGAGATAAATGGCTTGGTGAGCCTTGCCTATCTAGTTCTCAGGTCTCTTGCTTTCTGGTTGGACCAGGGTGCAGCTGCCTTACCTCTTACCTGGTTCCCTGCTTCAGCTGGCAAGACTCACTTCCTGTAAGACATCCCTGAGGAGAAGCCACATGGACCTACCCTAATGCAGCCATGGGTGCTGGAGCAGCCGTATGGAGACCCCTGCCACCGCTGATATGCTTACACGTTCACTGATTCAACTTGCCTCCTGCAGTCAACGTCATAGTGTGTGTTTTGTGAGATAAAGGAGAACTTTGTGGATTGGTGTTGGACATATAGGTTAATGTTGGACTTATGGGCTTGGGCAGCATTGGGTTGGGAGGTTTTCTTGATGTGCACTTAACCTTTATATCAAACTCTCTCATACATGAGTTTCTGTGGATTTGTTTCTCTAAAGTACCCAGACAAACACACACTCCTTGTCTCTCTTTATGGTTTCAACTTTGAGGCCAATTTTGTCAGAGATTAGGATTGCCACCCCTGCTTTTTTTAATTTGCTGTTTGTCTGGTATACTTTCCACCCACCTTTTATTCTTAGTTTAATTTTGTCTGTGTGTTTAAGATGTGTGCCTGGCAGGCAACAGATTGTTGGGTTATGTTTTCTGAGCCAGTCACCTAGCTTTTTTCTTTTAATGTATGAGTTGAGTCCATTGGACTCAGAGTTATTATTATGATCTGTGTATTCATTGCTGTCACATCTCATGCTTTGTGTTTTGGGTGTTTTCCTATCTCCCTTCATATCACTGTGCTGTGTTTGTGTGTGAGGTTTCATTGTGTTCTTTTCCCTTTGAGGCCCTGTTATCTTGGTAACTGTTGTTGGCATGTTGGCTTCTGGATAGAGTTGGGCTATATAGTGGCCTCCTGCTTGTGCTTGGTGGATGCTGATCCTCTGACCATAGTGAGTTGGCCAATATTTTATGTAAGATTGGGTGTCTTGCAGTATAATCTTTGAGTTTTTCCTTGTCCTGAAAGACCCTTATCTCCCCATCTAACTTAATGGAAAATTTGGAAGGGTAGAGGGTTCTTGGACAAGCATTTTTTCCTTGCATCTCTTGGAAGACATTGCTTCACTCTCTCCTCCTCTTCATGGTTTCTGCTGATAGGTCTGAGCATATTCTTACCTGAGCTCCCTTGTATGTGATCATCTTCCTTTCTCTTACTGCTCTTAAAATTTTATTTTTCCTTAAAGTTGGATATTTTAACTACTATATGCCGTGGTGAGATCTTCTTGGGGTTTTGCCTAGTTGGTGTTCTCTCTGCTTCCTTTATGAGGGTTTGATTCTCATTCATTCAGGTGGGAAAGTTTGCTCCCAGAAATATCTTCACTATTATAGCTTTAGACTTGTTTGTAGTGTCCTGCTCTGGAAGACAAATTGTTCAAATATTGTTCCTATTCATAACATCTGTTGTTGATCTCAGGTTATGTTCTACCTCTTTCATTTTCCTATTTGACTGTCTTTCTTGTTTGCTGAGGTCTGCCTGTGTGTCTTCAAGATCACTGATACCTTTCTCTGTCTCCTCTAGTCTAAACATATTCTGTGATCTTGTATGTAGCTTCTGCTACCTCATCCGTTTGCACCTGTATTTCTCTTTGGTGCATGGACTTCATCCTCTCTGTCGTGGAGTTTATCCCAATTGTGGACTTCATCTCCTCTAACATTGCATTCTTATTCATGCTTCCCTGAATTCCTATACTACTCCAAGCAGCCTTCTGAAGATTTCTTTTTGTGGCAGATCCATGTCTTATTCTTCTATGATCATCATTACCTCTGCTATTGTGTTTTGTCTCTGTTTTTTTTTTTGTTGAGAGTGGTGCATTTTGCTGATGCTTCCTTGACCCCTTTATGGAGATAGGCACCATGTTTCTGGAAACCAGGGTGCCCTGAAATCTTTCTCTGTGTTATTGATAAGGGTGCTTTTGGGGGCTGCCTGTGGTCTATTATGGAGGTGGGTCAGACTGCCATGTTCCACGATGATTCAGTGGCCAAAAGTGTTGAGGCGTTTCAGTGACTAGAGTGGGACTGAAGCTTGTATGTATGCCCCTGGGGTTCTTTGAACTTGGCCATCAGGCCTTGATTATCACACCACCCCCCTTTTTTTGTTAAATTATTTTTCTTTTTCTTTTTCTCTTTCTCTTATTTTTAAAAGATGCCTAATAAAAGGCAAAAGTGGGAAGCCTCACTGCCATAGGAGGGGGTGCTAATCGTGGGCAAAAACAACCCCACTGTCCTGCGGGGAGCCTCTACAGGGTGTAGGTGCCTGGCACTTCAAGTGCAGCAGTGAGGGGGTAGACATAATAGGTGTGTAGACAGATGTCGCACCCTTGGGTGGAGAGTGTCGTGCTGTCATGGGGCATGCTGCTGCTGCTGTGGGTGGCAGGAGTGGAAGGACCTCGTGTGCAAAGATAAGCCTGAAGGGAGCCAATTGGCGGATGTTGGCCTTGTTGAGGTCTGAGGTAGTGTGGCTGGGTGTTGGCTGGGAAGCCCTTGGACCGGGTCATTTATCCCCTGGGCTCCGGAGACAGGCTATGTGTGGGGAATGTATACCCTTCAGACTGAGCATGTACTCCCACCTGCTCCCCACGGACCTGGGGTGCTTGGGAAGTGCTCAGCCAACAAGGGCAGGAACGACAGTAGCGGAACAGGGAGGGCTAAGGCTGCTACCGGTGAGCACACGGGAGCAAGCGGTACTGGTGTGGGCCAGCATTGACGGGAGCAGGTGGGAGTGGGGTGGGAGCAGCATGGTGGAAGTGGGTGGGCAAATGGGGATGTGGGTGGAAGGGTCTCAGGCAAAAATGCAGGGGGGAGGGGCCCTCCAAGTCACAGGTCACCTAACCTGCTACTGGTAAACTGCAGCTCATTTCCTGGGGCCCTGGGTGAATGGGAGGAGAGACCGGAGCTTGGCAGTGAATCGCTACCATGTGGAGAGGGGTAACCAAGGTAGAAGGGAGCAGCTCTCCTAGGAATATCCTGCGAGCTAGCTGTTGCTGCGAGGGGGTCCCACCACAGCTGTGTGGGTCTTGTTAGGGCAGCCAAGCAGCTCCTGGCATGGTGACCAGGCCTGGGTGTCAGGTAGGATAATCAGCAACTATGGCGGCGGTGTGCAGAAGCAGCCCCGCCGGCTGATAAAAGATGCTCCAAGAATCTGACCTCAGCTCTCCAGAGACTACAGCTCAGGACAGATGTGTGGGAGCGTTGCTTTTTGACCAGGGGAGGCACCCAGGGTTGTCCCAGAGACCTCTCACTTACTAGAATCCTCCCACTAGTCCTCCTGGACACCAGACCCACCTTATGCGAAAGAGCTCTCAGTATGTACAGTACCTTGGTGACACCTTGACTCCTCCTGACAAAAAATGCAAATTTATAAAATAGATTCATAAAACAAAAATACACCTCTTTACCACAGATGACATTCTTAATTGATTCCATTAATATTATAAAGCAAATGTGTAGTAGATTTGATGTACAAAATCAATTGTATTTATATGTATTATTAGCAATTCGAACATGAAGTTTATAAAATGATAACATTTCAAATACCATCTACATACATCAAATTTCTAGGAATATATTTAAATAAATGCATATAATGACACTACACTAAGATATAGTAATTATTAAATATAACTAAAGAGAATAAAGCTTAATTACAGAAAATATCATGCTCATGATTTAGAGTATTACAAAAGCACCCTACTGCCAATGAGTCAATTTCAACTCAAAGCAGCCCTATAGTACCAAATACTGCCCTTGTGGGTGTCTGAGAAAGTAAATTTTTAAAAATAGTTTTATTTTCATGTACTTCACATATCATACAATTTAATAATTGAATCATACTAAGAGCAGTTATATAATTATCACCAAAATCAATTTGAGTGCATTTTCTACTCATACTTGTTAGATCTCCATTTCCATCCAACCTCCCCTAGCTAATTATTAAACTAGTTATTGTCTCTATAAATTTACGTATCCTGAATCTCATATACAGAAAATCATATAAAACACAAAGAGGCACCAAACCAAAGTAGAAAGTCTCATCTTTCTCTAAGGAGTGGTTGTTGATTTGAACCTCTAACACTGATAGTGGTGCTATCAGTCCAGGGATCCTTGACTTGGAATACTGTGTGTAAAAAAATTAATTTTCTCCAACTTGATTTTCTTCAATATACTTCCAATCAATATCTCAGATCGTTTTTACAAATTAAAAGTTCATTTTTAAATGATCTAACTCGCCCTCATGAAGAGATCGCTGGTTCCACAGCAAAGTGTGGTGAAGAAATTAGATGGTCCCTGGCTATAAAAAGGAATAGCATCTGGGGTCTTAAAAGCTTTTCTTCAAACAAGCAACCACTTAAGTGAGGTGTCAGCTAAGTTTTCATAGAAGAAGAAGTACACCAGTCTATATGATTCAAGAATTGTGAATAATAAAACCCAAATCCAAAGAAGGGAATGTATCAGAGCTTCAATTGAGGATGCCTAGTTTGCAGAAGGCTATGCCTGACAGTGGAAACCCAACGTTCATTTGCAGGGTACCCACACGGACTAAACTTCTAGTGAAACCCCCGTGACCATAATACAAGGATGTGAATGGTTTTGTCATCGCAGAGAAAATATTGTACAGTTGATTATGGTAGGTTTAAGTTAGAATGTAACACCTTATCATCTGATCTCCCTTTTGACACATTTTAAAGTTGTTTCAGTTTTTAATATTTTCTGCTTTTTTTGCAATTGAGGTTTTTCTGTTTGTCTAGTCATTATTTATTGTTGTTTGGCTGTGTTGTTGTTCACTTCCTGTTTGTGTTTTGAATGATTTGCTGCATATGAGATCCAGGATAGTTAAAACTATAGATACAGTAAGTGGAACACTAATTATCTAGGGACATGCCCGGGGAAGCTGGGTGGAAATGAAGAGCTAACAGCAAGAAGTATGAGAGGAGAGTGTTCTGAAATATATGTGGTGATGATGGCACAACTCTTATTATTAGGATTGAATGATTAAGTTTCATGATATGCGAAGTATAAAACTGTTAAACTATTAAAAACAATAAAACCATTAAAAATGTACCTAAAATTGCAAAGGATCAAGAAAAGAGTGTAATATTTGAAAGCATTCATTGCCAGCTATACAAACTGGTAAAACAAAAAATCACTGCCATGAAGTCAATTCTGACTCACAGTAGCCCTATAGGATAGGGTAGAACTGCTCAGACTGGTTTCCAGGGCTGTAACTCTTAAAGGATTAACAAGCCCTGTCTTTTTCCCATGGAATGGTTGGTGATTTTGAATTACTGATCTTGCAGTTAGTAGCCCAGCATATCACCCACTACACTACTAGGTCACCTACAGACATATTGTAAACTACAGTGATTAAATATATAGGTGCAACAATAGATCAAAAGGCCAATGAATCAAAATAAAATTCCAGAACAGACCTAAATATATGGTTACTTAATTTGTGACAAAAAAAGTGGCATCGCAGTGCAGTGAAAGACAGATTTTATCTTTCCCAAGTAAGCGGCATTAGATCAATTGAAACCTCACAGAGCTACCAAGATATGCCCCCAGAAGATTTAAAATTCAAAGACCAATAATAGTAGTGGTTGATAAGGCTGTGAGCAAGTAGAGAGAGATGTGAGCAGAAAAGAAGGATCTGACTACACAAGCAAGACATCCAAGAGCGGAGCTGGAGTTTGGGATCTGGAGTCCCTGTGTTGATGTCTGCTTCCCAGAGAAAGATGGATGCCAAACACATGGGAATCTCTGAGCAATACCAGATCTACAGATTTTGGAAGAGGACAATGACATTTTCACAGAATAAGAGAACCAAGAAGTCTTTCCCAGAGCTGGTGCTCTGAATTTGGACAACTAGCCCTCTAATCTGTGAGAGATAAATGTCTGCGTGTTAGCACCATCTATTTATGGTATTTCTGTTAAAACAGTACGAGTAACTTAGAGGAGCGGTAGTAGCATAGTGAGTTATATGTTAGACTACTAATCAGAATGTCAGCAGTTCAAATCCACTAGCTGCTCCATGAGAGAAAGATAAGACATTCTGTTTGACAGCCTCAGAAACCAAAAAGGGCAGCTCTACTCTGTCTCATTATGAGTCAAAATTCACTCCATGGCACTTAGTTTGAGATAATTAATACAGGTCTACATTCACCTTTTAAAAATTTTCAAACTAGAAATATGAGTAAAGAAACAGCTTACATATAATTTCCTTCATTTTCTTCTGTTTCCACATTTCTACTTTTTTCACTCTAATCATGGCTGTGCTCCTACACATCCGCTATCTAGGGGGACATGAGAGAGGGAGAGGTGAGGGGAAAAGAAGTGGGTGTTAACAAACCCAATGACAAGGGAGCAACAAGTGATCCAAAAATCAGTGGCAAGAAGTGTGTAGGAGGTCTGGCAGGGCTGGATCAAGGACAACGTAACCAAGAGGAATTCCTGAAACCCAAATGAAGGCTGAACATGATAGTGGCACAAGCGGAAA
>NW_022103900.1:11146471-11174218 GCF_000313985.2 Echinops telfairi
AGGGAATCCAGGACAGATGAACCCCTCAGGATGAGTGGTGAGAGTGGCGATACCAAGAGGGTGTAGGGAAGTTGAGAGAGTAAGGGGAAACAGATTACAAGGATTTACATATAACCTCCTCCCTGGGGTATGGACAGCAGAGAAGTGGTGAAGGGAGACGTCGGACAGTATAAGATATGACAAAATAATAATAATTTATAAATTATCAAGGGTTCATGGGGGAGGGGAAAGCAGGGAGGGAGGGAAAAAATGAGTGAATAACAGGGACTCAGGTAGAAAGTTGATGAGGGAAACAAATGTACAAAAGTACTTGACACAATGGATGTATGCGTGGATTGTGATAAGAGTGTACGAGCCCCCAATAAAATGATTTAATTTTTTAAAAAGATAAACATAGGAATGTTTCCATATGGCAAAAATATTTCCAAGGGCAAGAATATATTTTTGTGGCTTGACTAAGCCTTGTGTTGACAGTGATTGGTCTTCTTGTAGTGCTTAAAGTTAAGTCCTACCTTAACTGTGAATTTCCTTTATAAATAACTGCTCTAACGGGGCTTGTTTTTTCATTCTGTCAATCAGTTTCATCTCAAATAAGAAAGAGAACATGAATTCCAAATTTAATAAACATTGGTGGCTCTTTCATTGTAGCGTAACTATCTGTATATTATATAATCACTTATTTCACCACTTCCCCTGAGATACATTTTCAGATTTATACATAAATGTATCCTAGTTATGTATAAATTGGCCTTATTTAGCAATAGGCGAAGAATCATGAAACACTGGCACAATATATAATGAAAAAGCATCAACAGCAGAAAATGAAATAAGTAATCACCACGATGAGGTCATGTCTATGAAGTCAGTTCTGACTCATAATGCACCTATAGGACAGAGTAGTAATGCACCTGTGGGTTTCCAATGCTGTGCTCTTTACGGAATACTGCCAAGAATTTCTTTCATGGAATGAGTGGTATATTTGATCAGCTGACCTTGTGGTTAGCAGCTGAGTTTTTAATCACTGCGCCACAGGGATCCTTACATTTTAAAAACCCTCCACATTTAAAAAAAGATTTATTTAAATTTATTTTAATTGGGAGTAAATGCATGTATCATATCAATTCAATTGCGTCAAGCAGTATTGAACAAATGCTGCCACAATCAATGTCCAAGCATTATTTTTCTTCCTGGATTCCTTAACATCATCTCCCTCTTACCCCCACAACCACTATACCATACCTAAAACCCTTATTCTATTTGCTGTCCCTATAGGTTCATCAATCCTGGGTCTCATATACCAAAAGACAGAAAGACACATAACCCAACTTCAAGAGGGTGACCCCCAATGACATAACACCTCTGAGATAAACCCTAATATGAACAAACAAAAACAAAACAAACATATGGAAAATGCTGAAAGCCAACAAGCATCCATCATAGGGAGGCACAATTGACAAGGTTTTACCTGTTCAAGTCGGGTTTATGCCTTTGAACTTCTATACTCATATCTCCAATGCACTGTTTAGTCACCACCATCTTCCCATCCCAGAGGGAGATCACCACAGACTTATTTCCTATGTAGTTCCCACTAATGCATCTTGGGATCCCACTGTCATCCATAGCCTTGTGTGAACCGGATTCTCACAATTTAAGCTCTGATACTAATCAATCCCTCAACTATGTATTATATGATTCAAAATTTTTCGGTGACTGATGGTGGTGTGATTCTTCCACGTGGACCTTGTTGACATCTCACTTAGATGGCAGCTTGTTTGGAGACAAGCCTTTAAGACTGCAAACCCTACGTCATCTGATAGCTGGGCACCATCTAATTTCTTTGCCACACTTTGCTCTGGCAGCCATATCTTCTGTGTTTCCTTCCTGAGGCCGAGTGCGATCAGGGTCATAACTAAGAACTAAATGCTCCTAAATTGGAACTAGGATTTAATGAGAAGACTTCACATTTAAAAGGCGTGATTTTGAATTGTTATTTAAAAAGTATTTGTTCAATAGTCTCTTTAAACCAAGCACTGAAGTCAAAAGTTAAACGTGCATTAGATGACCAACATCCATTGTTAGTAGCTTTTGTCATATGTTTCTATATATTTTACCTAATAAATGTGAATAAAATACAATACCCACGCCACAGATGAAAATTGACCTTATAGCCATGTTATTATACTCCATTCTTTTTTACCTCAAGAAATTTAGTCCAGAAGAGAGATAATTAATATTGAACACATATCTTAATTTATCTCATTTAGCTATTGTTGGCAGAGTTTCTGTTTTTAAGGAACACATTTTTTTCCCTTCTCCTTAAAGTTTCCTAAACAGAGTTACAACAAAATGTGGGAAACCCTAAGTTGTTAAGAAACATAAGTCGTGTTTGCTTCTTCTAGTAAGTAGGTGGTTTGATTTCCCAGAGGGCAGGTGGTGAGAGCAAGGAGGAAGTGAGGCAAGGCTTTGTGGGAATTATTTGAGCCTTACAGAAATTTAGAAGGTTTGGGTGTTAAATACAGTTCAAGTTGGTTCTTATTGTGAATGTCTAAACTATTTTGGCCTTCCCTTGTGAAGTGCCATGAAGTCAGGTGTGAACAGACTGTGAAATGGTGTTTTCTCTTCTAACAAGCGTAGGCTGAGTGGTGATCTTATTCAAACATATATGCTAGTAGCCCGTTTTGGAGTCAAGTTTTATGTGGACACTCGGTTAATCAAATGAAATTAATTTCTAAATTGTATTCAAGTCCTGAGATAATTCTTTATTTTCTTCAACTGTAATGAAGTATTTTTTCATAGTTGAATTAAAAAAGATTTGAAATATGTATGCTTAAAGAATGAGTTTCATTTTAATATCTTTAAATATTATTCATGTGTGATTAATATGAAAATGCAAAATATACTTAGAAGAGTATCTAAAAAGAAGGTATAATAAAGGATTAAACATATGTTTGTCACAGTTCATCACAGAAATGACCATGCAGCAGCTAAAGATGAGATATTCAGGAAAGATTTGTTTTAAAGTGAATGTTCATACAGCTTTTTAAGTGGATACATTTTAGTGGGGTTTAGGTGTTATAGATTGAATATATTTTATTATAGAAGATACGAATAAAAGCTATAGTGATAATAACCAAAGAAACTACTGTGCAGAGTCCATTCTGACTCACAGCAAAGCGATAGTAGATCTATCTTGGAGGGTTTCCAGGGCAGTACATTTTTAGGGAAGCAGAATGCCACATCTCTGTTCCATAAAGCAGCATTTGAGTTTAAGTTGCTGACCTTAGTTGGCAACTGAGAGCTTATCCATTGTGCCACCTAGGCTTCTTACAATAATGACAAATAGCCTATACTGAGCAACTTCCATAACCTGGGTCACCTCATCATTTCGGACCACACTCCTATAGCAACTCTATGTACAGCAGAATGAAACGTTGACTCCTCCTGAGCCATCTGTATGTGCATTACTTGGCTTGAGTCCTTTGTTGCAGCCATTGTGTCGATCCATCTCGTTGAGAGTTTTCTCTCTATTCCTGGTCTTTTCCTTTACCAAACACGATGGCCTTCTCCAGAGACCAGTTTCTTTTGATAACATGTTCAAAGTACATGAGAGAAAATCTTACCGTCCTCACTTCTAAGAAGCTTTCTGCCTGTATTTTCTCCAAGACAGACCTGTTAGTTCTTCTGGCAGCATACAATATATTTAATAAGCTTTGCCAATACCACAATTAAAGTGCATCAATTTTTCTTGTCTTCCTTATTCATCATTTAGCTTTAGCATAGGCATGAGGTGTGGTAGTTATATAATCTGCCATCAATTTGGGGCTGAAGAGTGAAGGGGTGAAGTTTAGCCTGTCAATCAGGTCTCAGCTTGATTGCCTCATTTGGAGACACTAAGGAGATAAAAAGGTTTCTAGAGGCGAGATACATACTCACTCCCTGTGAGACATTCCTGCGGACAAGACACATGGAGCTACACTAGAGCTCTGGAGCTGAAGGCGCTGCATGGAGACCCCTGCCAGGGCTAAGATGCTTCCACTGCAACTGGATACACAAGATTTTCCACCCACTGGCCTGTGATCTTCCTGCATTCAGCATTATTGCATGTGTTGCATGAGTCTAAAGAGGGCTATATAGATTGGAATGGGACATACGGGCAAATATTAGACTTACGCACTTGATTGGGATGGGACTGGGACATTTTCTTAATGTAAAATTATTATTTGATATAAAACTCTCCCTTACACATGAGTGTCCCTGGATTTGTTTCTCTGGCCAACCCAGACTAACACATGAGGCAAGTGAAAGTAACCCAGTTTGGATTAAATAAAGCAAGACCTGTGCTCTTTAACTTTTCAAAGACGTCATTTTATTTGTTGACGACTGCTTACATAGGCAAGGAGCCCTGGGAGTGTAGTGATTACCTGTTAAGTGAGTAACTACAAGGTCAGTAGTTCGAGACCACCAGCCACTCTTCTGGAGAAACTTGAGGCTTTCTATTCCCATAAAGAGTCACAGTCTTGGAAACTCACAGGGGGTTCTACTACATCCTATAGGGTTTCTATGAGTTGGGATTGACTTAATGGCAGTAGGGTTGAGGCTATCTGTGCATTAGTTGTGTGTCCAAGTAAAATGTAACTCTTAATGTATCATTGACATTTAGCATATTGCTAATGAATCTACCTCCGATCCTGATGCTGCATTCTCCTTCATATAGTCCAGTTTTTCAAATAATTTTCTCACCATACAGATTGAATAAATATGGGGAAAGGATACAATCCTAATGCACACCTTTCCCACTTTCAAACTATACAATACCCCCTATTCATTCAAATTACTATCCCGTAGTTTAAGAATAGGTTCCCTGTGAGCACAATTAAATGTTTTGTAATACTGTTTTGTTTCCATTTTACCCATAGTTTCTTATAAGCCACACAGTGGAATGCCTTTGCATCGCCAATAAACACACAGATACACATCTCTCTGGTATTCTTTGCTTTATGACAAGATCCATCTGACAACAGTAATGATATCTCTCTCCAGATCTGCTGCTCAAGCGGACTTTAAATTCTGGTTTCCCTTTCAGTACACTACCACAGACATTTAAAAATTATTTTTAGATGAATTTTACTTTGGGGGGATAATAATGCTGTTGTCCAAAAATTTCTACATTCTGTTTAATATGGAATGGGCATGAATATGGGTCTCTTTCCATTGAAATATCGAGTAGCTCTTTTACCAACTTTTTGGCATAAATGAGTGAACTCCTATTGAGCTGCGCTCATTTGTTGAAATATTGTAATTGGTATCCCATCAATTCCTGAAGTCTTCTTTTTCACCAAAGAGAATATATGTAGGTTACTGATACTCTCTTCCCCATTACCTCATTGAAACTTTAGTTAAATACTTGGGATATTTTAAAATGGGAAACAAACAAAAACCAAAACTACATATATTTCCTTGTCAATGGATCAAATATTTGATAAATGAAACATTTTGCTCAAATCCCTTTTCATTTGAATACTCTATTTCACATTAACCATCTGAAAAACTAATAGTTTCACAAATTGACCTTCCCATTTACCCTTAAATGATTCTCCCGTTTGTGATGTTAATGTAAGTAGAAGACAAATATTAAGGCCACTGGTTCTAAAAGAAGGAATCATTCCCAACTGAAGGGAGGCAGGAAAGAGACAAGTCATCTTCTGTGGGTTTATGTGATTATATTCTCCGACCAACATTAAATCACTATTCCATAACTCATTTCACCTTTCTCTTTAGGTGTTGGCTTTACACACAGCTGGGGAAATCAAGCCTGCCATCCACTGCACCCAAAATGGTGGTGGATCTTCCCTTCAAATGCCTGGGGGAACTCCAGCCTACAATCCAAGGCCCTACAAGTGACTGGGGGAACTCCTTCATGCTGTTTGTGGTGCTCCATGCTGCTGCAGGAACATCCACCCAACCTCCATGTCATTCTCTCTGACTCTGGTAATTCCACCTGCCATCCTTGGTACTCTACACTATGAGGGGTATGCCTTACCACAGTCCAAGGCACTCCAGTTGCAGAGAGAGACACCATACACCATCCGAGGTGCTCCAAGCCCTGTGGGACATATCACTACAACTTCCTTGGAGATTAGCCAGTGAAACACCATCCTCATGGGACCACAATCACCAAACCAACATCCTGTGAGGGGACTATCCAACTCACATTCCAAATAACAGAATATTGGTTGGCTAGGGTAAGAGTGAAACCACAGGAAGACACAGCAGTAGCCTGATCGCTCAGTGCAGTTACCAGCAGGTAGTTCAAAGAAGAAATAATAATAGTCCCCCAAGAGAGAGCTCAGGGCTCTTCAACTCTGGAAGATGGTGCTGAGCTCCTCTACAACAACACGTATACAGTAACCAGCCCCATATCATCAACAAAAAAGCAGGAGAAACAGAAGATAATGCCTGAAGAAGTCATGAACCTAATGATCTGCATAGAAGAAGCAGACATTGACCTGCCACAGAAAGAAATCTTCAGAATGCTGCTTGGTGTCATACAGGATATGAGATAAGCAATACAGAATAAACATGAAATGATAGAGGAGATAAAGGCCATGCACCAAAGGGAAATACAAGACATTAGGGATGAAATAATAAAATCCAGTAGCAAATTATCAGACTTTACCAACAGACTTGAGGAGGCAGAGAATCGCACCAGTGACCTAGGGGATAACTAGGCAGACTTCAAAAGGAAAAGGCAGTCAAATAAGACAACCAGAAAAGCCAAAGAAACCCTGAGAGCCATGTCTGATGTTATGAAGAGGGAAAAAATTAGAATAATTGGACTACTGGAGCAAGACACAACAAAGAAGTCAACAGCAAAATTAGCAAGGGAATTCTTAGAAGAAAACTTCCCCAGCTTAATAAATGAAAATCAGGCAACCATTCGGGAGGCTGAAAGAACACCAGCCAAACTGAATCTCAAGAAGTCACCAAGACACACATTAAATTATCCATCTATGAAGAAAAGGAGAAAATCATAAGATCAACTAGGAAAAAACAAATAGCCACTTACAAAGGTACCGAAATAAGAATATATTCAGACCAATCAGCGGACACGATGAAGAAGAGGTGGGTGTGGAGTAACATATTCAAAATATTGAAGGAAAATAATGCAAACCCAAGAATACTATATCCAGCCAAATTATCTATTAAGATAGATAGACAAGAGTTTTGCAAAACAAGAAAAAACTGAAAGAATACATAAAAAGAAACCCAGACCTACAAAAGATCCTTGCTAACATAGTATGGGCAGAAGATCAACACTCACTGAGCACAAATAAGAGACTGTCACATAGAACAACTCCACCCATAGGGCGACAAATACAAAAGATCCCCCAAGAAAGCTTTAGCTCAATGGTGTATGGGAGGCAAGAATGAGCCATACACACACAAACAACACAAATTGCTAAGGTAGGTAGGTAGGTAGGTAGGAAAACACCCAACACAAAAGGTACAAGATGACATCACGGAGTCCAGAGATGGATGTAATAACACTGAATATCAACGGACTGAACTGGGGCATTAAAAGGCAGAGGCTAGTGAACTGGCTTAGAAAACCTAACCCCTGTATCTGCTGCCTACAAGAGACACATCTCAAGCTCACAGACAAAAACAGCCTGACAATTAAAGGCTGGAGAAAAATATATCGAGCAAATGGCAATTTAAAAAAAAAAACAGGGATAGCAATCTTAATCTCTGGCAAAATTGATCTCAAATTACAAGCTATAACAAGAGACAAGGAGGGGCACTATATAATGGTCAAGGGAACAGTAGACCAAGAACCATTGAACATAATAAATATATATGCACCAAATGTGAGACCCGAGAAATTCATAAATCAAGCACTCCAAAAGATGAAAAAAGAAATAACAGGTCCAACAATTATATTGGTGACTTTATTATACCACTCTATGAAAAAGACCGATCACAGGGAAAGAAACTTAACAAGGAGGATACAGGTGTAAACATCACAATCAGACGACTTGACCTGATAGGTATTTTCAGAGCTTCCCACCCAAACACAAAAAATTCACATTCTTTTCAAGCCCATATGGCATATACTCAAAGACAGACCCCATGCTGGGACACAAGAAGAACCTGAGTAAATTCAAGCACATAGAGATTATAAACACTTTTCTCTCCAACCACTATGCAATAAGGTTGGAGATCAACAAAAGGAAAATGAAGAAAACAAGGGCAACCAATTAGAGAATGAATAACTCCCTATTGCAAAAGGAGTGGGTATTGTCCCAGGTCAGAGATGAAATCAGGAAGTTTCTAGAAACCAATGAGAATGAAAATATCACAGTAAGCTTAAAAAAAAAACAGGATATAGGGGGAAAGCTCCTATATACATACATCCCTGGGGTAATGTCCAGCAACTATGGCAGGGGCCAAACCCAATCCCTGGATACATGTAGCAGCCAACTAAATAGGAGAGGGAAAGAAATGAAAGAAAAAAAAAAGGCATGGGTAGGGGGAAGCAGGGCACTAACCCACCCAAGGAGAAGGTATTGTTTATGTCTCCACAAAAGAGGGAGACAGAGACAAGACCTTAAACCGATGTGCCAAGACATGGATAAAACATACCGGCATGTACCAGGGAACCAATAGAGAGGTCTGTGAGGCCAGCACCAATCCTAAGTATGTAGTCACCGCGCACCCCGCCCCCAGAAAAATGCACTTCAGAGATCAGCACTGAAGGTACAGTGTGGGGAGAGGGACACATGTGATTAGAGCACACAGGAGAAACAAAGAGGGATGGAGAGAGAGGGGAACACATTATGTCCCACCAAGCCCCAAGGATGATATTCCAGCTCAGAGCAGACAATGCACAGAGAGGACCATAGGGCCAGCCCCTCCATGAGATACAACATCCCTCGCTGAATCATAGCACAACAGGGGCCAACACTGGTGACACAGTGCGGGAATTGTGCCCAATCTGACCTCATAACATTGGGGCAAAACACTAAGGGGAGGCAACAGAGCATCAAGGGGAGCAAAGTGATGAAATCTCCAGGAAATAACAAAAATAGACCTTGGAGACAGAGTGTGGCACCCTATCAGACTTGACTGGAAGGCATGCGCGTAGGCCAACAGACAGACCTTGAACTATTTATAGACTTTTCCATTTTTTGTTAGTGGCTTTCTTTTTGTTGTTGTTATTGTTTGTTGGTTTTGATTTCCTTTGTTGTATTGTTTGGCTTTGACTGGTTTTTGTGCTTATTAATGTCTCTGCATGTCTATCTAGATAAGATACACAGGATAAACAATTCAGAGATGAAAAGAACGGGACAGATGGTTCCGGGGGGGATACGGGAACTGTGGAGGTAGGAGGAGAATGGAAGTGGGGTGGGGAGAACCAGCCTAGGGACAAGGGAACAACAAGTGAACTAAAATCAATGCAGAGAAGGGCGTGGGATGCCTAGTGGGGCTTGATCAAGGGCAGTGTAGCAGAGAGGAATTGCTAGACAGGAATGAAATCAGAACATAATAGTGGGACAAGAAGAAAGTGAATGGAAATAGAGGAAAGAACCAGGAGGCAAAGGGTATTTATAGAGGTCTAGATGCAGGCATGTATATATGTAAATATATTTATATATAACGAGAGGAGAATAGATCTATGTACTTATATCTACATGTTAAGAATTAAGGTTGCAGATGGACATTGGACCTCAACTCAAGTAGTCCCTCAACACAGGAACACGTAATTCTAACAATCTAGCATTCTGTGATGATCACCTTCCCGATGATCGCTGAAAAAAAAATGGGTACATAAGCAAATGTGGTGAAGAAAGCTGATGGTGCCCAGTTAACAAAAGATATAGCAATCTGGGGTCTTAAAGGTTTGAAGATAAACAAGTGGCCATCTAGCTCAGAAGCAACAAATCCCACATGGAAGAACACACCAGCCTGTGTGATCATGAGGTATTGATGGGATTAGTATCAGGCATCTAAGACCCAGAACAAAATCATACCCAAGGTGAATGGAGGTGTGACTGTGGAGTGGAGACCCAAAGCCCATCTGTAGACAATTGGATATCCCCTTGCAGAAGAGTCACAGGAAGAGATGAGCCAGTCAGGGTGCAGTATAGCAATGATGAAACACACAACTTTCCTCCAGTTCTTTAATTCTTCCTTCACCTCACTATCATGACCTCAATTCTACTTTACAAATCGGATTAGACCAGAACATGGTCACTGCTACAAATAAGAGCCCGCAACACAGGGAATCGAGGATAGATAAACCCCTCAAGCCCAACAATTAGAATAGATATACCAGGAGCATTAGGGGAGGGGGGCGGGGAAGGGGGAATAAATCACAGGGTCAACATATAACCCCCTCCCAGGGGAACAAACAATGGAAAAATAGGTGAAGTGACAAAGAATGATGCAAGATATGAAAATAATAATCTATAACTTATCAAGGGTTCATGAGGGAGGACGGGAAGGGGAAATGAGGAGCTGATATCAAGGGCTCAAGTAGAAAGAAAATGCTTTGGAAATGATGATGGCAGCATATGTGCAGATGTGTTTGACACAATGGATGATTGTATGGATTGTGATAAGAGATGTAAGACCCCCCAATAAAAGTATTTAATAACAAAAGGAAAATAAAGATATTTCACTGCCTGTGAAAAAGAAAGAGAGGAAAATTCGGATACAGGAATTCTGCTGAGGGCACTTGTTTTTATTCTAATTACATCTGCCATTAAGAACAAAAAGAGATGTTCATTACCCACCAAACCATATATTCAGATAAACATATTATCTCTTCCTAAATGATTATCATTAATAGCCATCATCTACTATTCTTCTTTATTGTCTTTTCCTCCTCAGTTCCAATTTAATCTACCATTTGCACTAAAGCAAGAAAAATAAAATTATAAAGGAAGAAAACACTCAAAATTAGAAGAGGGAGAGAGAGTTTCATTTTAAACAACCAGTATCATATCATAAATGTCACTAGAAATTCTTATGAATTGTGGTTAACATCATTAAAAGATCCCACAGAGACCAAACTTAGAGGAAAAGTGCACTGTTAACTGAGTACCACTAACTCGGCCAAGCGTTGTGTCCTCTCCTTCTTTTTCTGGGCCTTTTGACTCACAAGGGTGAAAATATGGGAAGTAAATATAGTGGGAATGGTTTTACCTGTTACATAATTTCAGAAGCTTAAGTAATGCTTTAAATTATGAGATACTATGTCAGGAAGGCATAATTTCCATAAACCCCTCTGTTGGCAGTGATATTAGGAACCAGAGATCTTACTCTGAATTCCAGGACACCCACTCTGTGCCTAAGATGAACCTCTTATTCTTCCCATGTGGATTCCATTTCCTTTCTCCTACGGGTGGTAAAATGTATAGTGAGCAATTGTTTCTCTTAAACTAGTACGGGCATAAGTCAAGCACAGAGTCAAAAAGAGGATAGGACTCTCCGGACCCCTAACCTTCTGCCCTATCCATAGGACTGATTTTCTCCCTGCTCCACGGGGACAATCGTGGGGATAGACAGATGCCAAGAACTCCTGTCATCAAGAAATACATTTCACGGGTAAGGGAGCTCAGCTAGTCACTGATTGCAAAGCACTTTGAAAATAGAAAACCAAATACAGTGTAAGTGCTAGATGCTACAATTATTCCAAAGGTAAGAAACCAAGTGCCAAGCTATCTGTAAAATGATTTGTACCTAGGATACAGAAGATATTGGGGACGGAGGCAGGAAAGGTTATAGGGAATATGATTGAGCAACAGGAGGGACTTTCACTGAGAAACCTTAATTTATTTTAGTGAGGAAGATGAAAGGAGACCCTGAAATGTGGTTTTGATTGTATGAACAACATCATTTGTTTCTCAAATATTGTCAGAGTATAACAACAGGATAAACAGTAAGAAGTGCATTTTCTCCATGTCATTCTATAACTAATAAACAGTTTTCTGAGTGAACAAATGCAGTAACACTTAAAATGGAAAGTAGGTAATGTACCTGGCAAATAATGTGGTATCTCTTCAAAGGATTTAAAGTGAGCTATTTTTGAAACTTCCAAAATATCTCACTGACAACTGTGGCAAGATGGCAGAATAGACAGGCACGCTACACAGACAATGTGATAGTTATGGTTTTGTGTCAACAGGACTGGGCCAGGATTCTCAGTGGTGTGGCAGTTAAGACGTGGTTACCCCCTAGGATGAGCTCTAACATACAATAGTCACTTCCATAAAGATATCTGCAATGAACAGCCAATCAATTGAAAGGAATTCTCCTCAGGGTGTGTGCTTATTTCAATAAGTGGACACTGTTGCGAATGATGCTTTGTTTTAGCTGGGTCTGGATCCGACATCTGGTTTGTCATCTAGCCTCTGACACTTGGAACTTAAGCTAGAGGCAGCGTGGCTCTGCTGCGTCCAGATCCGGGGAGTCCTCCGTAGCCTGCCATCTTATCTGTCAACCTTGGATTCTTTCTCCTCTACAATCAGTCTGCTCTCTGACCTATTTACCTTGTCATTGGTTCTTACAGCGACACAAGTCACAGGGAGCCTCCAGCCTGACACTTGACTCACGGACTTGGAATTTGCTCACCTATACAACTGTGAAAAAGCCATTTCCTTGGTGTAAACCTCTTCATATGTATATATATGTATACACATGTACACATATGTATGTATAAATATGTCTATATACATGCATACACACACACACACTTAAGAAACCTTGGTGGTGGAGTGGGTTGTGTGTCAGCCTGCTAACCACCAGGTCAGCAGTTTGAGTCCACCAGAGCCATTCCATGGGAGAAAGATGAGGTTTCCTCTTTCTGCAAAGATTTACTGCTTCAAAAAACCCTATATAGGATTGCTGTGAGATGTATCAATTCACTGACAGGGTCTTTGGGTTCGGTTATATTTGTTGTTGCTGTTAAGTGCTGTTGACTGGGTTCAGACTCATACTTTAACTAAAATAACACTATAGAGTAAAACATGAGAAATGACTAAAGCAGGCTAACAAATATTTTTAGTACTATATGAGGAAAAAAGAAAGAATTAACAAAATAGACATTCAACTCACAATCACTTGACAGTGAGACAACTGTGGGTTTTTATTGTTTTGCCTTTTTTTTCAGACACGAAAAAGCTTGAAAGAAGCCTAAGGACATCAGGAATCAGTAATTAATACAAAGAAAACATGCATTAAAAAGCAACGAGTCAGAATATATAGATGAAACAAACATACAATTTGAAAGAAAAATAGACTAACAAAATAGTACGGGCTTTCCTATGTGTCCTAAATAATCACGTATAATAGAATGCTAAAAGGTCCCATTAATATTATCTCCCTATTATCTTAATATTTAATAATTACCTTTACGTGAAATGTGGAATTGCCCATGTTAAGAACCAGAACTGGACTTGCGGGACATAAAGGAAGGTATGAATCAAAAGTTTAGCTTATGATATTCTTGAAAGCAAATTTTAATATTATAATAATGTCCGTAATCGTTGTATTAGATTCCTGTTACTATTGTAACAAATTACTAAAAATTTAGTAGCTGATAATTCTCTGATAATTTGGAAAATAGAAGTCCAAAAGCATCTTACCAGGGTAAAGTCGTCAAATTGTTGTTAGGGCTACATTTCTTCCGGAAGTTTCCCTGGGGGTTTCCTGCATTTTGGGCTTGTGGTCCCCTCCTGAAATTTCAAAGCCAGGAGTGTATGAGGGGTGGGCAAAGGAAGCACTCGGCCAGTGTGTTGAAGGGCGTTCACTTGGATGAAAGGAACGGTACTACTCTGTGAGGGGATGAAGAGAAATCAAGGCACATCTGAAGGGTAAACTCTTGGGAAGGAGGGTTGATTGGTAGTTTAGACTGTTGAATACAAAGTTGACGATCTGAAATTTCAATTCTCACCTCCTAGATTTTAAAATAAAATCTATCCAATTTTGGCTTCAGCTTCTATATATTCACAAGGTCTGTTGATTTTAGGTGATGTAGAATCCGTTTCACCTCCTAGCTGTCCTGGCACTGTAAAACAGAATGAGACACTGCCAGATCCTGTGCCAGCCCATTGCTGGTGCCACTGCGTCAATCCATGTTTGGGAGATTTTCCTCCTATTCACTGGCCCTCTAGTTTATCAAAAAAAATCGTCTTCTTTAGGGACCAGTCCCTACTGATGACATAGTCTAGGCTGTCCAATACTCCTTATCTGTAAGGAACAGTTTGTCTCTACTGCTTCCAATATAATTGTTGTCATTCTTGTGATAATTGTGGTATATTGAATATTCCTTGTAAAAATCAAAGTATCAAGGGCATCACTTCTTCAGGTTTCTTTATTAGTTGTCCAGCTTTTTCATGCATGTGAGGTGGTGGAAAATATCATACTTTAGTTCAGGTCAGTCACAAATAATTAACTTTTCAAACTGACAACTTTGCCTGTGTGTATGGGTGTTAGGGAGCAGGGAGAGAAAAGTTCAAAGAACTTCCAAAGCCCAAACCAAATTCCCTGCCATCAAGTCTATTGCAACTCCTAGCGACCCTAGAGAGTGTGGAATTGGGAGAAGAATGGTCTTGCATTGGTCTGTTTACCACCATCTCAGAATTGATTTAGAGGTATCATATATCGTAATTGTTTTTAAACTTGACAAATTTATTCTAAATATAATGTGAAATACAAATAGGTAAGACTGGTTCAGATATTTTTCAAATGTAATAAAAGAAAAGATCTTTCACTGCCAGGTATAAAGTTTTCGGATACCAAAGTAACTAAAATATGCAGTATCATTTTAAGAATATATACATCTTGGAAGATTTTTTTAATATATAAATATATATAGAATTAATAGCATAGTAATTGATAAGACGTGACCTTTAAGATCTGAAAGGAAAGGGCTAATTACTCAGTAAATTATGCTGGGAGAATAGGTTAATTATTTTGAAAAAAAAATGTTGGGATTAAAGTTAGATCTGTACTTCCTACTGCAAATCAAAATAAATTCATGATAGATAATAGTATTAAATGTAAAAAAAATTACCCATTATGTTAAAGTGTTAAATATAGATGAATAGTAATTTGTCTTTGGAACAAGGAAGAACTTCATAAGCACAAAAGCAGAGACAGAAATAAAAAGAAAATTTGATAGTTTTAAATATCAAATTTGACTTTGATATCCAAAAACGCTGACATGAATAAATATACACACAAACTTGCAACAATAATATATATATTATTGTGGTATATATATACCACAAACAGAACTAAGAACATTTGGAAATATTGGAAAATGTCATTTCCATCAGGTGCCAAAAAATTAGATAAATAAGTAAAAAGAAAAGTCCTTTAAGAAAACAGGCATATAAATATGAACTGGCAGAGGGAAAGCACAAATAATGAATGAAGAAATTTTTAAAATATTCAAACTGTTCTTCTAATTAAAGTAACACAAATTAAAACAGCTAGTCAAGGCCACATGCCCCTACCAGGTGAGCAAACTTTGTTGTTTTGAATATTGGTTTTTTTAGTATTTTCCAATATTTTCATGAAGGTGAAGATATAAGTTCATCTGTACCATTGTAGTGCAGATATAAAATGTCACAAACTCTCTGGAAGACAATCCCCAGAATTTATAAAGGCCTTAACAATGACCAAATATGTGAAATGTGTTTCCTGCACCTTCAGAAGTCTGATTGGTGTACAGATACTTTTTAAGGTGTTATTCGTAATTGCTAAAAAGAAATGCTAGACAACTAAATCTTCCATCGATAATGATTTATCTGAATGAATTCTGCTCTATTCCTAGGAACAACACTGGCTGCACGGTGGGGAAGCTCATCCAATAACCATGTCTGTTTCAGACACACCAGCCTTTCACAAGCATTAATACATGTAATAGCAAAGAAAATCCCATTTACAAATATATTTAAGGCATGGGGAAGGTCGTAAAATATTTAGTGAAATAGCACTTTATGATTTCCTAAAAAATGTTTAAGGTATAAATGTACATTATATGTGAGAGAAGATGAAACACAAAAATACTGAGTGGATTTTTTTGAGATGTTGAAGTACCAGGTGTTTAAATAATTTTTTTCTTCATAATTCTTTTCTATTTCCATTGTTAGATTATACAATGAACATTAATTATATTTGTAATCAGTAAATGCTATTGTTTAAAAACCATCTTAATAATAGAGCAAAAAGAATATGGAACAATTAGATTGCCACTAAGCAAGTGTTATATTTTTACAATTCATCTTCCTGACTTTTTTTCCTTTTCTCCGTCTGGAGTGACTTGATCCACATGTTTAGATTATTCTGCACTGAGCTGACCTGGTGCAACTCAGCCTGCTCTAACCAAGACAGAGCACTTTTCTGTTTCCTATGAATAAAATTCTTCTGATAGATCTTTGATTGGATTTGAGGTAAACCTCCCCAAGTCTAAAGGACTTGGAACATTGTCCTGTTTCATTCTTCCCATGTATCAAGAGCCGTGGTGACGTAATGGGCAAAACATGTGTTTGCTAATAGAAAGGTTGGTGATGAGAGGCATGGACGAAAGAGGTGGCCCTTTGCTTTTGTAAAGATGTAGAGCCTTGCACACCCAGTGGAGCAGTTCTACTCTGCCCAATGAAGGACGGTTGTATTCTGTCCAATGGGTTCCCGTGTTAGAAACAAATCTACAGCAATGGCTTTGGGTTTGGGTTTTAAATATTATCATTGGACACTGGACAACGTATTTGTGTGGATGTTGATATGTGATCCACTCAGCTCCATTCTAAAGGGACTCTGAAGTAGACATTAGTTGAGAAGAAACAGTCAGAAAGAGGAGAGGATCTAGGCCGAGTTAATAGTGGTGGTGGTGTCACGTTTAGTCGGTGTCTGACACTACAGGAAACATAAATCATCTTTATATGGTGCCCACATACTCATTGCCATTTAAGTGATCCCCAACTCATGGTCACCCTATTCTAGTGCAGAGTAAAGTGTCATTTAGGGTTTCCAAGGCTGTGATGTTTACAGGTGCCGATGTCTTATCTTTCTCCCATAGAGCAGCAACCAAGCACTTGACCACCACTATTTCACCAAGGCATTTCATGGGGCCCAGAAGCTTCCCACTCTTGCTCCAAACCGGCACAAGACTTTCTTCCTTCATGTTCTCACCATCACATTGATGTGCCTGTTGATCATTTTTCCTTTTTAAGACCCTTTCTCTGTTCACTCATGCATGATAATTTACAAGAGATTAACCTAATACTTCTAAATTTTAAAGTTAAAGCTAGGGATCCACTTTCTTCATTTTTTTCTTTATATTGCTCAGTGTACACATACCTAATATTGAAATTTAGAGACATCCTTCCACCTCTTCATGGATCAAGGGTATTAGGAAAATGATCAACTGATACAATGTGGTTTCCATAAAAACGAAATTCTCACACCTACAACCAGCCGGTCAGAAAGTACCATGAGGCTAAGCATAGAGGAAGCTGAATGTGTGTGATAGAGAAGAACAGGAATAAAGCATTAACATATAACTAGAACCATTGTTTGGGATCATGAAACAGTGAGTTTGTTAAGAAAAAAATCACTGAGTGTCAGGAAAATAGATATTCATCGAGTGCCTGCTAATAAGCCCTCAAATTTTTACTTTTAGCATCATCGGTTACCATAGTTTTCTGATTGACATCATCTCCTGAAACAGTATCAGAAAACATTCTTGTCTAATTATTCTTTTAATTCCAAAACTAATTCTCAAACTTTTAATACAAAGAATAATTTGTTTATAAATTTCATTTGGAAAACAGGCTCAAATATTGTCGTATTTGCTGCAATGTGCAACATCACACCATTTAGAGGTCAAAATGTTCTTAAACTAAAATGCCTTCTCTTTTTTTCTCTCTCCCTTATCTGGATCTAGTTAAGTTTTAGATTTGAGGGCTGTAAATCTAGAGGCTTATACAGAAAGCTATTACCTATACATGTAAAGATGATATGGAAGAAGAGCCTAGCTATTTAAGCAGCTTTTAGTTTTTCCATATTTTTATGTTATTTAAATTCACCTAGTAGATACTCATATCTGAAAAGTGGAGTCAGGTTAGTCAATTCTGTTGACCAATTAATTCACATGCAATCAATTTAGGAATAAATTGATTTATGTTACTAAATCAATTTATTCCTAAATAAGTTGTGTCACTACTACACAGAAAGTACATAACCCTTGCCCATGGAATCAACTGACACTCATATCGACCCTGGCCTTCCTCCAGATCATTTGATACGGGTATCGTGTAAAAAATTGACATTCATGTGGAGCTTCGGATCCGATTTATAAAGCTATTTCTCCTCCATTTGATCTGTTGAAGAATAACTGAATCCTAAAACTAGGTCAATGGTAATTGACCACAACAAAAGTCAGCTAGGAGCCTCTGGGTAGAGCCAACAACTATGTACTATGGTACTAACCAAAAATTTAAAGATTTGAATCCACCCAGAGGCACCTCAGATGAAAGGCCTGACCACCTACCACTGACAAACTAGTCACTAAAAACGTGTAACCGATACTGGAATTGATTCAAGGACAACCAGTTTGACTTGGTAATGGCGGCTGATGTGTTGATCTGTTGTGTAGACAGGAATTTCACTTGGCTTGTTCACTCTTCACTTTGTCAACATTACGATCTAAATTACATCCAGCCTCTTACACGTTTTCTCTGGGTTCTTTTCATAGTAACCACAGGATAGCACATTTGATGTCAAATCTGTACATTCTAATTACACAGAACCAAAAGCAGGCAGGCTCTTGTATGCATGTGAATCAAATAAAACCAAATGTTTCCATTTGTGAGCCTAAGATGACTGGGGAACTTCAAATATTTTGGAATTTCACAATGATAAATGTGTGATATGCTTCCAAAATAAGGCAAGAACATTGAGTCTTTTTTAAATATATAACGTTTATGATAAATAGAAGTGCTTCTTTTTTGTATGCCTGCGTGGAGTTTTAAGTATTTCTTATCATGCCTTCACTGAGGCTGTTGTAGCTTGGTTTCATTCCCAGGAATCTGAGAAGTGAAATGGACAAGCAATAAAAATTAAAGTGACTAGTCCAATTTCATTCCTTGAAGTAAAAATAAAATAAAATAAAAACTTCAAAATGTAGAGGACAGGAGAGGGAAAATGTGCTAAAAAATAGATTCATTTGTATTTTACAAATCATTTTAATCTTCTAAATCCTTATTCTGTAAACAAGGCAGTAACATTTACATGACATAAATATATATATATATGTGGTCAAGTATTTAGAGAAGAAAACATGCCTGGCACTGATTTATGGAACTCTTTGTGCTTTGACGTGACTAAGGGTGAAAAGGTTTCTTTTGCTAAAAATAATGACAACCATACCTAAGAAAGCATCTAGGCTCCACATAAGACTTAGCTAAAACTCAGGCCTATGACCCTGCTAACCAATCAGTCAATCCATAATAGGTTCCTTTTTTCCCTTGCCCTGCACTGATTTTTTCCCCTCTCCTTTTCTGTTTTTGCAAAGCACACTTCTTAGTTGTAGTTTTGCTTTTGAATACTGAGTGTTGCTATATGAAGGAATAGTTTCAAGTATGATGTTTCCTATTAGAGATTTGGATAGACATTTTTTACCTAATTTTATTGCTATGTTAAATGTAATTTTTTCCTGCTATTTAATCAGTAACAGCCTACGTGTATGTTAGTGTGTAAGAGAGTGGAGGTTAGTCACTGGCAAAAAAAGATAACATTTCTGGATCTAATTTTCTCACTGGGGAAATGTTCTTTGTGACATGCAAGACTCTTCCTTTGGGTATCTCTATGTGAAGTTTGCGAGGAAATATTTGCTGCTGGTGTCGAGAAAAAAAAGGAAAGGTACAATATATTTTAATAAGTATTTTATAATACTAATTGTGTATATAAAGGCTAAGGACAGTAATATTTTAATTGCATGCACAAGGGATAAATTAAATTTGAAAACTGATAAAGAACATGAGATAGAATCCCTCAAAGGTTAAAAAGTATCTTCTGTTTGTTTTCTCTAGTGAAGGAGACCAGTAATCCACCAGCTTCTCCTCAGGAGAGAGATGAGGTTGTCTGCTCCCGCACGATTTGCAGTCTCAGAAACCCGGTGGAGCAATTCTACTGTGCACTATAAGGTTGCTATGGGTTGAAGTTGACAAGATGGCAGTGGGTTTGGTTTGCGGTTTAGTTTTTCTTGTGAGATTTTTACTCAAATAAGTGTGAGAAGCTACATTTTGTTATGGACATGTAGAACCTGTAAGAGTGAAATTTCAGTGTTCTGAAGGTATTTTCTGGCTTTGAATTTATTGTCAGCTGAGTAAATAAATGATAAATGAGTTCAACAGACAAAAGGAGATCTTGTTGTTCTATCTGTCTCCTCTATATCCTTCATAATATAAAGCAATCACTTAGAAATTAATGATTTTAATTTGGGGAACATTTCCAAATATATCCAAATGTTTTGATATGAATTTGTAATAGTCAAATAGGATATCAGAATTCTTTATCAAAAATTTAAGGGAAGAAAAGGTAAATGATTAGTTTGTTTTTTCCAAAAGCAAATCACTGTGGGTTTTAGTAGACACCGAGAAACTTTAGTACAATTTGAAGTTTAAATAAGTATACTGGGGTATGGTTATCGATATTACACGAAAACCTTTGTCACTGAACATTGATATTAGAATGAACATAGAGATTTTTTTCTAGACTTTTCTCATCTCTTTATATACCCTTGAACAAACAATAATACTTTGTATTGAGGGAAATGTTTCTTCCAAAAGGTCTGTCACCAAACAGGAAAGAAGACCCATGATAGTTTGTGCAGTCAGACAAACAGACAAACCAAATCAATAGTCATCCATGTGTTCCCCTCACCCGTTCACATGTCTATTATACATGCATCACATGTTACATGCATAGTATTCCTTTCTCTAAAGCCCGGCATGTACAAACCAGGTGACAAATTTCTTGCCCTCAAGAAACATAGTGTGAGTTGAGAATCTGAGGAAGATAGGTTTTAAGGAGACAATAGCTCCCCATGTCACAGATCCTCCATGCATTCGTTCAGTAAATAGTTACTGTGTGTTTGCAATGTTCTAGTTTCTGGTGACGAAGATACATCTGTGAGCACAACAATAATGTTATAGCTGCCTGCATAAGGCTTAAATTTTAGGGTGGGCACACAATAAAGAAAGTAAACAAATAAAGTATTTAATAAACTAGTCAGTGATATTGTTATGGAGATAAATAAAGCAGAAAGGAGAATACAAAATGAGAGTTTTTATAACTAGTACTAGCAGTAAGAACTGCCAACAAAGAGAATTGAGTATGGATTAAATATTAAATAATGGCCTTCTTCACAGAGGAGGAACAAGTACAGTTTGAATGTGAATGATGGACAAGCTTATACCCTCTAGTTACCCACTAACTTGTACTTGACTTTGATTCACAGGAAAACAACTGGACACCATGGGACTACTCCACAGGGCTTGGGAGGCTGCATATTTTTACTGAGCAGACTCCTTCTTTCCTCCAAGGAGCAGTTAGTGAGTTCAAAGTACGACCTGTGCTTAGCAGCCCACTGCTTAACCCAACGTGACACCAACGATGATGATCAAAGTGTAGGAAGGAAGCTAGTTCTGTTAGATATTTCAAAGCTGGAGCACCGGTAATTTTAGTAGCACTGGGTAACACTGTGGTACCGGTGATGTTAACAAGAGGAGCCCTGTGTGTGAAGGCTTCTTGAACGGGTGGGTCTAACTGGAAGACATGCTTTCTCTCAGATTGAATTAAAGAAAATTTTCCTCAACAATATTAGTACATAATTCCGTATCATACAATTGAACAGTTCAATCATTCAATCACATCATGAGGAGTTGGACAATCACCACCACATCTATCTTAAAACCTTCTCTCCACCCCGACCCTCCCATGGTTGCATTGCCTTTAAACTGAGTTGTGCCATCTTAATCAGTTCAAGTGCACCCTCCTGCCTTGATTGTGTCCTCCCAAAATCCCCTTTCTCTCCCTATCACCCACCCCACCCCTTCATTCCATATAACACCTTGTATCAGTTATTATCATTAGATAACAGAAAATAATGAAAGACAATCACACTAAGGTGTTAAGGATAAGATCACATTCGTAGAAAGGCAAAATATAACTGATGCGTAAGAGGGAGAAGACCTCCATCAACATTCAAAATGCCACGGAAGAAATTTATGTCAAGGAACAACTAAGAGACACTTGCCCCCAGTACAAATTCAGATATGTAGGGAGGACAACTGCCCTGGTACTGAGTTTGATCCAGCATCATCAAGATTACAAAGGTTTGACTGATAGTAAGGCTGTTCGGGACCCTTGCCTTAGCTAGAGCAGATCTGCCAGTGACTCCGTCTGACTAGATAGCTGCAGATGGGTTTGGGCTCCCACTGCCCTCCATAGCCTTCTCCAAATGAGGGGTCCATCAGTTAAGCCCTGATGCTTTTCTCTTCACCTTATTAGAATTTTGTAATTGTCATCTTTGTATCACACAAGCTGGTGTGTTTCTTCTGTGTGGACTTAGTTGTCTCCTTGTTCAGATAGTTGCTTGTTTCAATGCAAGCCTTTAAGACCCCAGAAATTTTTCTGGTTGATAGCTGGGCACCATCTGCTTTCTTCACCACACTTTGCTGTAGCACCCTTATCTTCAATGATCATTTCATAAAAGTCCGTATCGAGCAGGGTCATGATGCAAGAACTAAATGTTCTTAAGTTGGAGCTAGGATTTAGAGCCCTGGATCTATGTGTTTTAGTTTTTTGCTGTAACTTGGAAATAAATACACATGTCATATCATTCCCTACTTCAATCATGTCAAATATAACTGTACAACTTCTTCCATAATCAGTGTCCAGACATACTTTTACTTCCTGGGATTCTTGATGTCATTTACATCTTATCACCCCCACCCTTCCCCCCAAACCCTTGTTATGTTTCCTTTCCCTCTGGGCTCAGCATCCCTGGGTTTCATTTACCGAAAACCAGAGAAACAAGTAACACGGCTTCAAGAGGGTGACCCCCAATGGTGGCGCACCTCTGAGATACACCCTAATCTACAAAAGCATAGCAAAACATAACAGAATGGCCATCACAGGATTGCTGCAATAATAGTCTCTTAATATGGCATACAGGACATTGGTGTAACAAGATCGTGTTTGTCCACCTACCAACAGGACACCATCTTGGCACAGCTGTCTTCTCCTCCTCAGACACCATGTGTTTTCCAGCTGAAGGAACCTTGTAGGTCTGGTTCAACTCCGAATATCTTGAACTATTGTGATGCCTTGAGACTGTAGAAGCCCCCGTCTTCATCGTGCTTGTGTGGTCGGGAGAAGGGGCGGTGCAAGGATAAAAAAAGAGAACCAGGATTCGCTCTTGTTTTGTAAAATGTTTGTTGCTAAGAGTTGCATATCTAAATTCTCTTTCATGCTCTGTCCTACTCTCTTGATCTATAGAGATTATTGATCTTTCGTGTGATAGTCCTCAATAATTTAAGAAATTTCAGTCTTCTCTACACCAGGTTAGCAATCTTGTGTTTCTTAACTTCTGTTAACCCTCTCATATAGTGTCCACAACATCTAACTTCTTGACCATTCTGTCATAGCTTTATAAAACCCTCTTTATTGTACAGCCCTCGAAGACAGCCATTCTCATCTCACATGTTCCCAGACATTGTGTCATGGCAGCACTACATGCCTCTCAGTGAACACTGAAAGAAATCTTTTGAAACCTCAATTCACTGTTATCCAATGTTGTACATACTGTCAATAAAATACTCAAATATAAATATTTTGACTTGGTGTTTTCTATGTAATTATACCTGCCACTACAGTATTGAGTTTGTATTTTACAGACAATTTTCAGCTTGCCAAGATCTTTTCAGCCCATTATTATAACATTAATAAATACTCACCATGTCATCTTCACATTTTATGTAGAAATGTGTAATCATACAACATATTATCTTCTAGTCTATTGATAAAAATATTAATTTCATAAAAATCCAGAACCTTAGAGTATGGCATTTTAGACCTTCTCCCTTGGGGCTTAGATCTCATTAATATTACTAATCAGTCATTAAATGTTAGGTACAGTCAGTTATGAATTTTACGTTTTTCACATCCATATTTTTCTTGTTTCCTCAAAGAACATGATAAAATGTGACCACTTGCTAGATTAAATCCAAATGGTTTATTTATAATATTACCCTAGCTTGTCTATTTGTTAACAACTGGGCAATAAATAAGGAAGATTGGAGAAGAATTGATGCACTGGGCAAAAACAAATGTGTTGGCAAAGAATATTGAGGATACCACAGACAGCCAGAATAGCTAATAAATCTTTCTGGAAGGAAGTATAGCCAGAATGCTGCTTAGAAGCCAGGATGGCAAGACTTTGTCTCAAATGCTCTGAACGTGTTATCGGGAGGACCCAGAAAAAGACACCCTGCGCGGTAGAGAGTCAGTGACAAAGCCAAAATCCCTCAATGAAATGAGTTGACACAAGTGGCTGCAACAACAGGCTCAAATATGGCAACAATGGTGAGGATGTTGCAAGACTTCACCACGTTTCTTTCGTTTGTACACAGGGCTGATATGAGTCAGAACTGACTCAGCGGCACCAGACAACATGATTATTACCAAGTGTTCACATTCTCTCCACATACAATGATTGGAACTCCCCATGTGAGTTCGGGGTCCTTCACTCATATCCATGCACCGAGGGAGAAGAATAGACTTTCCTGCCAAACAGAGGTAGGGCTTGACCACATGTCTTGCTTCAACTAATGCAATTTGAGTAGAACTGAAACATTTCAAGTCTATCTGTGTATTGGACACAACTTGTGCCTGGCCTGACAATTATAGTCATTGTTGTGCTCTACAGGTATAATCCGACCGTATTTAGCCTTGGGTTCATGACATATCTTGTGATTCACTGCTACAGACATGTGCAAACTGCCATCATTCAAACATATGTGTTTGTGTTGGTCTGGGTTGACTAGAGAAAGAAATTCATAGACACTCTTATGTGTGTGAGAGAACTTTATATCAAAGAGAAATTATACATTAAGAAAACACCCAAGCCCACTTCAGATTAAGTCCATAAATTCTTTATTAGCTCATATGTCTGATACCAATCTATAAAGTCATCTTCAGACTTACAAAACACATGCAATGACGCCGAATGCAGGAAGATCACAGGCCAGTGGGTGGGAAGTCTTATGGATCCAGTGGCAGTGGAAGCATTTCAGCTCTGGCAAGGGTCTCCATGTGGCTCCTCCAGCTCCAGGACTCTAGCATAGCTTCATGTGTCTTGTCAGTGGGAAGACTAAGCAGACAGTGTGTGGGTGTGGTCTGCAGTGAGCTATTTATCTCCATAGAGCCTCCAAATGAGATCATCAAGCTACAACCTGATTGACAGGCTACACTCCAACTCTTCACTCTTATGAGTCTCAAATTGGCAACAGATTATGTAATTACCATATGCATATTTGAGGAAATCAACAGTGCTTGACCAGTGGTGGATATAGAATGATTAGTCAACAATCCTCTCTCGTCTCTTGGGGGAAAAGTATGAAGTTCATTCTTCATGGAGCCATAAAAAATATGTGACGGGATCCGCTGTCAGTTGTACACAATAGTCCTTAAACTGAATAACTTACCATTCGAATGTTTTTCTCTCCTTTCCGGTTGGAGTTTTCTGTCTCAAAATCATTTTCAAAAACCACTTCAAAAAATCAATTGCAAGAGCATATTAATCTCAGGCTCTGTTTTTTGGTGTATCCTGGGATGCTTTAGCATGTTTCAATCATTGCTCTTTCCTCCATGCTGGGTTATTAAGTTATAGGCTGTTCCCTTATGCTGAATCCTGGCGGTGGGATGGGGGGGACAGGTACATGAAATGCAGTACTAGAAAAAAAGATCAGCTCACATCAATGTGATAAAAGAAGAAAAAGAAAATGTATTATTTGTTATGCAGCATAGGCTGCCAAATACATATAGATATAGATGGTCACTGGGTGCTCTTCATTTGATTCTGATTTGCCGCAACCCCATATGACAGAGTAGAATTGCTCTATAGAATGTTCTCGGCTATAATCTCAAATGAAGCACATTGCCTTGTCTCTCTCCTGAGCAGTGTCTGCATGGTTTCAGACTCCAGACCTGTCTTTTAGCAGCTAAACACTTCACCAGGACACCTCTGTGTGCCTTAGAGATACATGTAGATACATCAATAGAGATCACATGATTAAAACTGAGCCACTGATATTTGTCAGTCTTTAATTTTCAGCCCTAATATTAGACTTAGACTTGACTTGTTTTGTCTGGTTGTCTGTTTCGATGTCTTTTTCCCCCTAACAGTTTTATTGGCACTAATTCACATTTCAGGCAATTCAATAGTTTAGTCACATCAAGAAGAACTGTAAAATCATCACCACAGTCATGTTGAGAACATTTTCTTCATTCTTGTCCTGGTCATGACTAGCTCCCCATTTCTCTCCAAACTCCCCGGCCAGACCCCCGAGAAACCAATGATTCACTTACTGTCTTTATAGATTGTCCTATCCTGGATCTCCTATACAGAAAAATGTTCTTAAAAAACCCTAACAAGAATAACAAAATAAAACAGATAAAACCTCAATTGAAAAGAAAGTAGAAAATATTAAAAAACGAAAACAAATTCAAATGTATCATAAGAAATCACATGATCAAGTTTTAACCTAACTGCATCTGCAACAATCTACTTTCCAATGCATTTTTTATGTTGGCAAGATTATTCCCATCCTTGGTCCATGGTCAAAGGGGATAAATCTGGGCCTTAATCCACATATATTTCCCTTCACTTAAAAATAAAAAAAAAATAAAAACTTAAACAGCTTTAAAATGGATCCAAAGTGAGATCAAATGATAAGTTATTACATTGTCACCTAACTATGTTTGCCACAATCAACTTTATAATGCCCTCTGTCTGATTACAAGGCTGTTCACATCCCTCAACTGTGAGCAGAGGGGATTCACTGGAAGCTTAATCCATGTATGGATCCTGCAAATGGATTTGGGACTTCCACTGTCATCCACAGCCTTATGCAGACCAGATGTTCACAATTTAAGCTCTGATGACATTCCCTCCTCTAGATTTGGATCATACTATTTACAATCCTTGGATCATCTAGACTGTGGGCTTCTTACATGTGAATGTTCATGCTAGTTTTAACAAGTGGGAGTTAGCCTGGGACATATTTCATTTACCCCAAGAAACAAGACTCTATAATTGCAGTTTTGTGCCAGTTTTAGATTCATTCTCTGTTCCTAATTATATATATTCTAGATGTGTTTATATAATTCTAATTCTTTTCAGGAAATGTTATTGGCATATTCAAATATTCAGGCCATTTATTGTTCAAGGGAACCACATGCTGTGGTGGGAGTCAAACTTATCTTCACAAGAGAGTCTCTCAACCACGCTGAGCAGCCTCCCACTTTAGAGGTTTAGGACATGGGACCTGTTCTCCGAGACTTGTAAAGTCTACTTGCCTTATGTCTAGTCACTTAACAAAATATACATTCCTTTTTTTACTAAACAAGAGATTCTTGAATAACATGATCACCATTTTACTTATGTTTTTT
>NW_022103900.1:11175867-11180131 GCF_000313985.2 Echinops telfairi
CATTCTCAGAAACAAAAACAGTCTCACGGAGTGAGGTCGGGTGAGTCTGGTGTGTGGGGCAAGAGAGGCATGCTGTTTTTTTGCCCAAAACTGGCACACTGAGATGACTGTGTGAACAGCTGCACTGTCAGGGTGACAAAACCAGTCCCCCCATCTGCCACAAATTAGGTCTTTTTTGTCACATACTCTTACACAATCTGTTCAGAACCTCTCAGTAGAAAGTTCAATTAACAGACTGATCAGGTAGAACAAAGTCCAAATGCACTAAGAGTCAACATTTTCATCTGTTTGGAAAGTTGATCGACATTCAGAATGAGTTCTGTCATCAATTGACATTTTACCTTTTTGAAATGAGAAAACCACTACTACATTTGTGTTTTTCCCATAGCACTGTCCTCCTGAGCTGTGTTCAACATCACAATAGTGTCTGCGGCACTTTTCCCTAGCAGGAAACAAAATTTCACAGCCACACACTGTTCTCTTAAATCTGCCACCACAAAAATCGAGGTTTGTGCTAAATTGCTTTTATGAAAATATTCACTGTGAGCAAAATTGCTTTTATGAAAATATTCACTGTGAGCAAAATTGCTTTTTTGAAAATATTCACTGTGACCAGAGAGAACCTTCCCAGGCATCGCCACTGGGTGCACTAACTCAAAGTGAGTTGCTAGATGCTTGCCTAGCAGGGAAAATGCCCAGTGAGTTCTTTCCTTTTTGAGGGGGTAGGGGGTAAGGATAGGGGAGGTGGGGAGGGGCTGGTACCTCTCATAATCATAAGGCAGGACAGTACGTGAACGTGGGATGAAATACAGGGCCAGTTTCAGGCATGCACATCCCATGCTCCATCTCTGGAGTTATCACCAAGGCAAGCACACATGCTAAAAGTTGCGAAAGAAAGTTATCTGAAGCAAGTCCCAAAGCAATGATGCCAATACGTTATTTAGGATGCAATGTCAGGAAACACCAATGAGAGGACAATAAAGCTAGAGAGGAAGGGAAGGAAGTTGAGAGATTAAGTGGTATCAAACAAATCACCACTCTTGACAACGAGCCTAGTGCCAACGAGAGTTTCTGACTTCTGCCTCCTGAGAGAGCAGGAGAACTTACACCCAGTCACTGGCTGAGATATACTCCGAAAGCAATGAATTCCCTGGCAGTTCTGCCCAGTTAGGCACACAGACACAAGACACTATTGAGGCCAGAGGAAGCCTTCAGGCAAAGATGTGGATCCTGGCCTTTGGGGCTTCAGCCATCCTGCACTGTAATGGTAAAGCACAGAGACCTTTGCGCACCAGCAGCCTCTTCTCGCTTCCGCAAAGCAAACGTGGAGCCCAATTACCTCTGTAAAGGGGTTGAAGTTTGGGCAGCTATATAAGAAACAAGAAGTCATATGCCTATCCATCCTAAATATCTGATCTTTAATGTTACAATGGAATGCAAACACTCACCCCATGGTTCCTTCAATAAAATTCTAATAGTCATTAACCTGAATGCCGATGCTCTTTGATTTCAGAGTGAAGAGTTCTCCTCTGTAAGCAGCTGTGATTGCGCTATCTCTGAAGACTTTCACATTTTATTAGGGACAGTGGGGGTATGAAGAAGAACGTGCAACTTTTCTCTAATGATGTAGGCTTCCTTGACTTTCCATTCTTAGTGATGCGGGAAGTGAATCCTTAAATGGACATAGCACTTGAAAGTCTACCTTGCAATATGTGAGAAGCTCAGAGTCGCTTTCTGAAACTAAGCGCAGTAGGCCATGTGTGCAGAAAAGGGCCATCTGTCCCCAGTACTCTATCAATGTTGCTCTTCTTTGGGGCCGAGTCAGCTCTGATTCATATGACACTAAATAAAACAGAACAAAACGTTGTCTACGTCACCCTCACAATCATTGCTATGTATGAGGCCATTGTTGCAGCCTCTGTGTCAATCCATCTCAATAAGGGTCTTCCTCTTTCTCACTGACCCTCTGATTTACCAAGCATGATGTCATTCTCCAGGAACTGGTCCCGACTAATAATATGACCAAAGAGAAAGAAATTCTGTTAATAGAATAGAAAAATATTCTCTGTAGTCCAAGGGCTTAGCAAAATCAGCAGTACAATAACAAAAGTAATAGCTAAAATTTTTGAGTTTTTTTCTAAGCAACAGAATACATACATACATCATTATAGTTAATCCTCTCTGTATCATTATAAGAGCCCTCCTGGTTTTATCCAAGTAGCAATTCCTCAGAGGAAAAGAGCTGCCAAGGAACCCCCACAGGGAAAACCTACTCTGTTTCACAAGGTTTCAGGGAGTTGGAATCAACTCCAGGGCAGCCAACAAAACAGAAAAAGATCAACTCCAACTCACAACGACCACGTGTGTGGAATTGCATTCCATAGAGGTTTTATTGGCTGCACTTGGTTGGTTGGTTGGTTGGAGTAGATTAGCAGGCGTTTTTGTCTGAGGTGCCTCTGGATAAGATAACCATTATTTTCATACCCATTTGTATTAGTTCCTATTGCCACCATAACAAATTACCACACACAGTCACTTAGGTTTATTTCCTTAAAGATTTGTAGATCAGATTCTCTATAGGAGAATATCTGTTCATGTTCATTCAGGTCATTGGTGTAGGACTGAGTTTGCCATTTCCTACACTGTCAGCTCAAGGCCGTTTCTAAGTCCTAGTGGCCACCTGCATTGCCTAGTTCACAGCCCTCATCCCACCTCTGCAAAGACAACCATGGTGGGTTGAGTTCCGTTGCTCTTACTTCAAGCTTCCTTTGCTTCTCCCTACATTACAACTATCTGACAACTTGTTCCAACCTTCTCTTCCTTTTCATGGGAAGTCATTTTTAGATAAATGGAAATTGCTTATCTGAAATCAAGGGAGTCCAAAAGTCAAGAAAATATTGGAAATGAAGGATAGAGAAGTATGTGGGCACTCTGCCTTAGGTACGTATTGTTAAGGACTGTGTGAAACAGCAAGTTAAGGACTATGTGAAACAGCAAGACTCTAGAAAGGGAGCTAAAGAACCTGACATCAAGTAGGAGCCAAAGTAACGATACATTGTTGAGTCTCATTCTTTCTCCACTTTACCTTGAACTGTTCGAAGACAGAGACCATATTCCATTTATTTTTACTTCCTTGTGTTTAATGAAGAAATTAATTAATTAATTTGTATTTATATATTTCAACAACTTGAAATAAGGCCCATCCCTACTGACGCTCATACACATTTAGTAAAATAAGCAATGCCAGAATTTTATAAGTAACATTTTGCTACAATCTTTTCCTAACCTAACCTTTACATTCTACTTTTATTCAGACCATTTTTTGAAAGGGGAAATAACAAAGTTGTTTTATTATTCAATGAAATAAATAGAAGAGTTTAGCAACATTTGAGGTTTGATGGCCTGATGTGTATTACAACATACAATGTCATTTAAATTATTATCACTTAGTCTCTTTGATATTTAAATATCTCAGTTTGCTTTATGGTTAATAAATAGAATGCTGAACAGAAATATTTCCCTTGTCTGTGTCTATCAGCAGTATTGTATAATATTTATGCTTTTAAATACTTCCCAATGTAAGTAATAACATGACAGTAAAGAACTGTCAATACCATAAAATATTTTAAGAATTGTTACAGACTGGAGCCCTGGTGGTGATGGTAGGTAAACATTGAACTGCTAACCACAAAGGTGGCATATTAAACCCACCAGCCACACGGTGGGAAAAGGATGAAACTATGGGATCAAAAGTAAGAGAGATTATAAATAATCAGGAAAACGTTCCAGAGGAATTATATGCTTTAAACTAAGTCTTGAGAGATGAATGTAGTATATCAAGGTGAAATGGGATGAAAGAAGGTGGGAAGTCATCTGAAAGCCTTGGTATACAGCGCTCATACAAAGACTGCAAAATTAATAAAGTTCAGAAGCTATCTTTGTAACAAGCAGAAATATGAAATTGACTCTCCACCAACATTTCTTAAAAATAAAAATGAAATAGAGAAAATTGACTTTCTAAACGATAATAGCCTGTCAGACTATGTCACAGAAATATTTTGAAGTTGAACAAAAATTATATGCACAGGGAATTATTGGTACATTTTTGAGAAGTTTTCGTAACCGACTTGTAGAGCACTAGACCAAGATAGGAGTACAATCTGAATGATTCTTTGGCAAGGATAAAGACAATGCTTAAATTATTCCACTCTCTTTTTGTGAAAAAGTGAGGCGGCCTCTTACATTTAGGCGATTAGAAGCTTCA
>NW_022103900.1:11180890-11188390 GCF_000313985.2 Echinops telfairi
CCAAGTCACCAACACTGAAACAAATTCTGATTAAGCTTACTTTAAGAAATCTGTTGAACCTATTTATTCTTAATTCCCACTGCCTCTTTTCCAAGATCCCTCACAGTGCTGGGGTTAATTGTTAGGCTGCTAACCACACGTTTGGTTGTTCAAACCCACCAGCTGCTCCAATTTTGGGGTGGCAGTGGGGCAAATACAGCAATGAGGAGAGAGATGATTGACTCTGACTATATTACATTGGCACCCTTTAGTTCACAGAGACTAGAGATGAATGCAAAGAGGTATGTGTGTGAACTCTCAAGCTAGCTACTGAGAGTTATATAACCGAACCTGAATGATTAGGTCTGAGTTGACCAGAACCCTACCGACCGAAGAGAACTATGTTTAGCTGCTCTACATTACTATAATTCTGACTTAGGACTGTAGTATGCTTATGGATATGCCCAGGGTTCCACTGGAAATGAAGATACTTCACATCAAAGAACATACTTCTCTTCTCAGAAGACTGGGTTCATAAGGACAGATAATTTAGAAATCATATATCGAAAATGGGGCCAAACAAGTATGAACTGGCTAGCTTGTATGATTTCATGGGTCTTCTTGGTCTCAAAATGGGAAGACAAGAGCGAATCTCAGATAAGTAGTATCCTCTTTTACTGATGAGTCTGGCTAAGAGAGAGTGGTAGAAGACGTTGATAGGATTATGATTCCGTTGTGGATTTCTACCAGAATTAATCGTGCCTGTGAAAATTGTGATTCTCTGTCTCCCGTCACCCACTTTGCTGCTGCTCATCCCCCTGGGAAGGGTCTATGACTTATCAAGGGCTCATGAGGGAGGATGGCAGGGGAAGGGAGGGGGAAATGAGGAGCTGATAGCAAAGGCTCAAGTAGAAAGAACATGCTTTGAGAATGATGATGGCAGCATGTGAGCAAAAATTCTGGACACAATGGATGAATGTGTGGATTGTGATAAGAGATGTAAGAGCCCCCAATAAAAGTATTTAATTAAAAAAAGAAAAATATATTTCAGAATTCACTTTCATTTTAAAATTGATAAGTCGCCTGTGACATCTTGAATTTTAAAAAATAGTCACAACCCCCCCTGCTATTCTCAAAGGTGGGTAGGGTGTTATTTATTCATGTTTGAAAAGGACAAGCTCTAGGAGAGTCAAGGGTGACACGAAGAGAAGAAATTGTCTGGCTATGATGCTTCTGTCCATAGCAAATCAAGTGCCCAAACTCAGACTCACTGCCATCTGGTCAGTCAATTCTGATCATAGCAACCCTGTAATAGGAAACAGAACCCCTCCAGGAGCGGTTCATGTCTTCCTTGCGACCCTTCTGTAAGGGGCTCCATTCAGATGGGCTTTGGGGCTCCAAAGCCCCAAAGAACACTCTATCTTCCTCCTGCAGAGCAGGGAGTGACTTCGAACTACTAACCAACACATGACCCACTATGTCACCAGGACTCCCTTAGAGGGCTCCAAGTTGTCATTGGCTGGTCTTCCCTTCCACTGAATATTTAACTGAGCCATCGCAGTAGCAGGAACAAAGGAATCCAAGGCCCCTCGAGAAAAAGGAGTCACTGAGAGGAATTACTGAAACCCTGATGAAGGCCAAATATGATAGTGGGACAAGAGGAATGTAAAAGGCAATAGAAGAAAAAGCTAGGAGGCAAAGAACATTTATAGAAGACTAAATGCAGGCATGTACACATGTAAATATATTTATATATAACAAAAGGGAAATAGATTTATATACATATATTTATATGTTAAGTATTAAGGCAGTGGACTGACATTGGGCCTCTACTCAAGTACTCCCTCAATGCTAAAACATTTTGTTCTGATAACCTGGCATTTTGTGTTCCTTATCTTCTGGACAGGATCGCTGAAGACAAAGCAGGTGAATAAGCAAATATGGTGAAGTAAGCTGATGGTGCCCAGCTATCAAAAGATATAGTGTCTGGAGTCTTAAAGGCTTGAAGATAAACAAGCAGCCATCTAGCTGAGACACAACAAAGTCCACATGGGAGAGGCACACCAGCCTGTATCAAGTATCAGACCTCAAAGACCCAGAACAAAAGGTCATATCAATGTGAATGAGGGGGAGTGTGGAATGGAGCCCCAAAGCCCATCTGTAGACAATTGGACATCCCCTTACAGAAGGGTCACAAGGAAGACATGAACCAGTCAGGGTGCAGTAAAGCACTGATAAAACACAACTTTCCTCTAGTTCTTTAATGCCCCCCCACCATGATCATGACCCCACTTCTACCTTACAACTCCAGCTAGATCAGAGCATGTACACAGGTACAGATAAGAACTAGAAACACAGGGAATACAGGACAGATAAATCCCTCAGGACCAATAATGAGAGTAGCAATACTAGGAGGGTAGGGGTAAGGGTAAGAACCAATCACAATGATCTACATATAACCACTACCAGGGGGACGAAAAAAATAGAAAAATAGGTGAAGGGAGACATCTGTCAGTGTAAGACATGAAAAATGAATAATAATTTATAAATTATGAAGGGTGGTGAAAAGAGAGGGGAAAATGAGGAGCTGATACCAAGGACTGAAGTAGAAAGAAAATGTTTTGAAAATGATGATGGCAAAGTATGTACAAATGTGCTTGACACAATGGATGGATTGTGATAAGAGCTGTATTAGTCCCCAATAAAATGATTTTAAAAAAAGACAAAGAGGAGTCACTATCAGAGCACTTGTGAGACCCAGAGCAGAGGCACCAGAAGGTAAAGCACCAAGACCATGAGGCAGCAGAGGAGCCACACTGAGACCGTGAGACACAGCAATGGGATTCCCAGCCAACTGCGGGAATAGACCTGAATGCCTTCGGGCGGGAGGCTGGCTTGCAAAGTGCCTTTTGGACATTTACCAGTACTGAAGGACCTGTATAAGAGGTCTGTAAGCAGGGTAGAAGCCAAGAGGCCATGTCGCTGAGAGGCTGAGGACCCGAGAGTGTTTGCCAACGTGCTTATAAAGAAACACCGCAGACAAAAGCACTCTATCCTTCATGTTTTCTAATTATGACCCGTGTTAACCTTTTAACTTCCCTAAGGGAGGATTCCTGGTGGTATAATTATTACCGGTTGGGCTGTGGTCTACATGGTCAGCAGTTTGAAACCACCGACAGCTCTGCAGGAGAACAACTGGGCTTTCCACTCCGGTAAACAGTTATAATCTCAGACACCTGCAGGAGGTCGCTAACAGCCAGCATTGACTCCATGGCAGGGCGTTTAATTTGGTTTAATATGCCCCACAATCTTGAGTATGGACTGTGACGTCTACGGAGGCCTTGCAACAAATTATTTAACCCAGCAGAGAAGCACAGTGCCATGGGAAGGGCCAGTGGCACCAGAATTGGACAAAGAAGGATGGAGAATGAAGACGGGTCTGACCTGTGCTCCAGGGGGCTCAGCCTTAGTCAGATGTGGAGGTAAAAATATTCTCGCTCCTGAAGCAGGAGCTTCACACCAATCCCTCAACATTTTAACACTAAGCTCGTAAGGCGTTATTTTAAACTGTAGATCCATCCATGCCCGTTCTATTCCTGCTGTGAATTTGACTTTCCATCCACAATCTACTGAATCAAAAGCTACATCTTAACAAGATCCTCCAGATCCATAAGATTTATTCATTGTGCTGTAACCTCCACATACAAAAATTTTTCATCTGTCATAAGTATTATAATTAAAAATATATTTAAAAATCATATGTCTAGAATCTCACTGATCTTCAAACGTCTTATGTTTTTGTGCCGTAGGGAATTTCTTGCTTACTCTGATGTGTACACAAGATCCACCTGGGAACCTTGTTAAGGTGCAGGTTCAGTGTTGCGATTCCATGTATGTGGGGTGGAAACACACATTCTCAGCAGTGGGTAGAATCTAAACTGGTTTAAAGCCCCATTCTAAACATTCTTGAGGGGAAATGATTTCAAACAGAAGGAAAAACCTCTCCACGGCCCCTCTAATGGATGTACTTTAAAGAAAGCCAAAGGGAATTTTAAACTCCACATACATTTTATGGAACATTCAAATGAATATCTGTGACTAATCTCAAGAGCATTTGAATAAAAAATAGAACAATTTTGATGTTCTGAGTTGAATTATTAAGTAAAAATATTCAGTTATCAGATAGTTAATTAAGTGGAACTGACTGTATTCATTAAAATATTTGTTCCAAACAAATGTATTTAACATTCAGATATTATGCAGAATAGGTGACAATTGCATATCTCCATGGAGATCAATAATGGGATTCAGATCATTGTGTAAAGAGTCTGCAAGTTTAATGCAGAGAGAATGTCATTATTATTTCTCTCTTAATGATGGTCATTATGCGCAAACACTGATTGAATTCCATTTGTTACCTGCATTTGAGCTGAGAGGAATAATTACAATTTAAGTGTCTCCATTAAAATTCATAAAAGAATATGAATGCAAAAATTATACTTGAAACTGACAAAATATACTTTGAGGATATAAATTGTGTTTTCTGATAGGCCTCTTAAAAGTATTAAAAATAGCTTCATTTTAATAAGATGACATGTAAAGATCATGTGTTATCCTCACCTTTATGTTAATTTTAATGCTGCAATACGTAACTAATAATAAAAAGTTTAAAAAAATAACTTTTTAAAAGTAAAATCAATTAAATAATATGCCAGTTATCACTAGTACTTTTGAAGATTCGGCCACAGTCATCCTTTTGCTTAAAGGGTTTTTAATTGCTGTAAGATATTAAATTATGGGGCAAAAAGATATTAAATTATGTTCCATCATTCCATATTTTGGTGGTATCTTTCTACTCATTACTACCATGGGTAGCTGAGAGATCCAAGATTTGGACTGATTTACACGTGCGTGGTTCTATTTCACTCGTCTGGCCTATATTTCTTCACTCGTGTGCACCACTTGGCCTGTTGGATTTTAGGTGTTAGCAGTTATCCCGTTTCGGACTCCACCAACCTACTGTCTTCAATTGATTAGCCTGCCTTTCCCCTCGAATGAAGCAAAATGTACCGAGATGTTATCTAGGATGTCATCGATCCTTCAAAGCCTCCCTTTCAGTGGCCAGAGGAAGTTCTCTCTAACCTTCAGGAAATGAGGCTGAGTATTTAATGCCGTGGACCCTGGAAGAGAAATGGCAGAAATGGAGCAGGGAAGTGATTATGCTGCTAATCAAATATTTGAAGATCTAAGAGGTAAAATGTTGCTTTCTTTCTATAGCTAGCCCCGTTCTCTAACTCTGGAGAAGCACTAAACATTTGAAGTAACTCGTATTTCAAAATGTTTACATTTTGCGTTATGTATGTATTTGTACAATGAAATAAGAACAACGAAAGAACAGATGCCACGAGACAAAATGTTTAAAGTATTAGTGGTAGACTTAGGATCTGAATTCAGATGCCTTGCCTTTGGCTCAATCACTTTTCAAATAGTATCATTGGATGTTGCCATTTTTAGCATATCCATTTATATTTGTTTTATTCTTTTTATCATTCACATGCAAAATATTCCATGTTTAATGTATATTATCATTTCTAATAAATATAAAGAAATTATATTTTGACTATGCTTATGAAGATGAAAATAATTGCAAACATAATAAAAAGCACTTGCTATACATTAAAACACATAAATTGTATTACCATCAATGTATAAATAGCATAGACTACCTAATTTGGTATGGATAGAGCCCAGATGGCACTGTTGGATAAGTTTCAGACTGCTAACTGCAAGGCTTGTAGTTCAAACCCACCAGCCAATCCTCAGAAGAAAGATGAGGCTGTTTACTAAATTTTACCAGGTCTTGGAAACACAAAACAGAATGGCTATGAGTCAAAATCACCTCGATTGGTTTGTTTTTTTGGAGTTAGGAATAGGGGAACCTTGGTGGTGGAGTGGATAGATATTTGGCAGCTACCTAAAAGGCCAGTGGTTCAAAACCACCAATCACTTCATAGGAGAAAGATGTGCCAGACTTTTTCCCAAGAGATTATAGTCTATAAAACCCCACGGGGAAGTTCTATTTTGTCCTATAAAGTCATTATGAGTAGGCATGAACTCAACAACAAGGGTTTGGTTTTTAAGATTTTTTAAAAAAGTAGTACATTCATCATTTCTCGAGATTTTGTATTCCCGATCTTGCCAATCCATCAGTATGAGATAAAATGCATATATTATAATTACACTGGACACTACACACTAGCTGTAGTCCATGACAATTGTCCATGAGAATTTGACTTTCTTGAATCAGGATAGAAGATGGGTGATGGAGAATAATGTAGGTTTATGGATGAGGAGTAGCAAGAATCCCATCAAATATCTTTCCTTTAGATATGTTCGCCAATGAAGGAAAAAAGAAGAGGGAGAGAAGAAATGGAGGAAAGGGAGAGAAAATGAGGGGGGCGGGGCAAAGAATCTGAAACAAAGAAAATGTCCAACTTTGAGAACAGTGACCCCTGACTGAAATCACAAACAAGGCACAACAGTTTGGATTGTGTTGTCTCTTCTGCAGATGAGAACATTGCAGGGAGAGACAACTCTTTCTTTTCAGACTAGACAAAATACCCCAAAAGCATATCTTGCAGCAAGTAAACAGAAGGAATGGTGGGAACCTACCAGAATGCAGTTTGCAGTAATGCCTTTCGGTGGAAAACAAAAAACAAGATGCATCTGCTCCTTTGAAGAAAGGATTGTACTCACCTTAAGGAGTAGGTCAACGGTTAACAGGCTGATATGTGAATGTGCCCTAAGCTTTTGGATTCTATCAGTATCTATCAAATGGTTCAGATCAACCAGGGTTAAATCTTAGTGTTAAAAAAAAATGCTGAAAATAGCAACCAATTGGATTTCTTAACTAGCTGCTCCTGATTGACCTGACATTCTGTTTTTTGAACCACCATTCCTCAGGTATGCAAATCTTTATGCTTTCTATATCTGCGGTAAAACTTATACCCGTCGTTTTTCCAGCCCGTTCAAGCTAATCAAATGCTCCTCTCTGTCGTGCCTTGTTTCTTAGTTCTCTGACATGGCAGGAGAAGTTCATAGTAACCATAATTTGTCCTGATAATTCTTTTGGAAATATTCAGTGCACGTAACAGGAAGTGAATGGTTTCCAGAATGATGAATCAGGCTTAATTGGTTAAAAAGATTGAAATGGTGAAATTAAAACCAAGTCATATACTGTACTGCAGTCAGGAAGAGGACCAGGCTCTTGTCTGATGTTATCTTCCCAGGTATTGCACTGAAGAGCGTGCGCTCCCAACGTGAGAAATATGCTTGATGTTGATTATCCCCCGCGAAGAAAGAGACCATAAATAATCGAGGGGAAAGGGCATGAACTTCCCCACAAAGCCAAAGCTCCCCTTCCTGCAAGGTGAACTGCTCAAGGGGAATAGACGATTCTCAGCGCCGTTCACGTTCGCTAAGCCTTGATGTGCCTGTGTCAAGATGCAAGTTTCCAGTCCG
>NW_022103900.1:11193390-11235126 GCF_000313985.2 Echinops telfairi
ACAGGTTTAAACCAAGGAATGAAGACCACAAAAAGTGGTTAATATGTAGGTATACCTGATATATATATTTCTGTTTTATAAGATATTTTTAAAAAGTAAATCGCCGGGAATCTAGGACAGATGAACCTCTCAGGACCAGGGGTGACAGTGGCGATACCAGGAGGGAAGTGGGGTGTAGAAAGGGGGAATTGATCACAGGGAGCTACATATAACCTCCTCTCTGGGGGATGGGCAGCAGAAGGGTGGGTGAAGGGAGACGCCGGGCAGTGTAATATAAGATACAATAATAATTTATAAATTATCAAGGGTGCATGGGGGAGAGGGGAGGAGGAAGGAAGAGGGAGGGGAAAAAAGGAAAATGAGCTGATTCCGGGAACCCAAGAGGAAAGCGAATTTTGGGAATAATGAGGGCAACAAATGTATAGATGTGCTTTACACAATTGATCCATGTATTGTGATGAATTGTATGAGCCCCAATAAATTGATTTAAAAAAAGTGTAGGTGGACGAAGGGGAAAAAAAAGTAAATCACTGTTTAAAGCATAATTATCATAAAACACATTTGCTTTTATAAAGTATGTAGAAACAAAAATGAATGAAAACAATTGCACAAAGACTAGGCAGAGAGAAATCAGAGAACAGGCATTCTTCACTTGTCTCCTCTCTCATTACCTGACATTTCACATTCACAACAAGAGTAAAACACACTACCTGGCTCTGGTACGTTTTCAAGATGTTCATCTGGTAATAAGGAACATCAAAGTGTGAAGTAGCTGCTTGTGTTGGCTGTGCCAAATGCCAACAGCGTCAGTGCGGTGGCCCCACAGCAGCTGGTAGAGCTGGTGCTGCAGCCCCCTGACAAAGCCGTAGAGTTCAGCACCAACTCTATGCTATATCAGATATTTACATGACAATTCTTAACGGTAGCAACATGAAGTAGCAATGAAAATAATATTATGGTTGGGGGTCACCACCTCAGGAGGAACTGCATGAAAGGGCCGCAGCCTGAGGAAGGTGGAGAACCACTGCTCTAGCTGATCAGGGCCCAGAAGACGGTCCATTATGTTCCTGGTCCTTGAGGATAATTTTAAGTGTTATGCAACTGCTACTTCAGGACATGGGGTGAATCTTTAAAAAAAAAAAAAAAGTTTTCTGAAGCTAGATTTTTCGTGAGGTCCATGCAGCCAAGGAGATATTTATTTATTTCTAATGGATCTAGTGGGTTCAGTTCTCAGGCCTTGCCCTGTGGGATCCCATCAGATTTCAGTGCAGCAGGTTGAACAGAGATTTAACTGTGGATTACACATGGGTAGCCTATATATAATACGGTGTTCACACATTGTCCAGATTGCACAATGTCCTATTTCACAGAATATACATTAGACATTCAGCACAGCATCATTTTGTACTATTACTTGAGCACTGTGATTGTTAGGTCCAGTCTAATCAGACCCTGCTCATGGCAGCTTCATGTCCATCAGAATGAGATACAATCTGATCCAGTGCCAGCCTCACGAGTGTTGTCATGTTTGAGCCAACAGTGTCAATCCATCTCATTGAGTTTCTTGCTCCTTGTGCTGACCCTCTTCTTTACCATGACATCGTTCCCCAGGGACGGGTCCTCTTGATAACATGAACTGATATACATGAGGCAAAGATGCACCATCTTCATTTATACAAAGCATTCTGTCTGTACTACTTCCAAGTGAGACTTTTCCCTTCTTCTGGGAGTCTGTGCTAGTCAATATTCTCCACCAACATCATGCTTCAAAAGCATTAGTTCCTCGCTCTTCCTTATTCGTTCTCCAGCTTTCACAAACATGTAAGGCGATTGAAAACCACATGTCTTTTGTCAGGGGCACCTCAGACCTCAAAGTGCTGTCTTTGGATCGACACTCTTGAAAGAGAATGTGCTTGAACTTTTGACTCCTCCTCCTTGGATAGTAATAATTGAACCACGTAAAAAGAATCATTGATAATGTCAAACTTTTATCCATTTATCGTAATGCTACCGATTGGTCCAGTTGTGAGTGCTTTTGTTTACTTAACATTAAAACGTAATCCATACTGAAGGCTAGAACATTTGATCTTCGACAGCAAGTGCTTCAAGCGTTCTTCATTTTCCATGAGCAATGTGGTGGCATCTGCATGTTAAAGGTGACTAATGAACCTTCGTCTAATCTTGATGCCGTATCCTTTTTAATGTAGGCCAGCTTCACAGGCCATTTGCTCAGCATACAGATTCAATAAATATGGTGAAAGTAGACAACCTTGATGCACATCCTTCCTGATTTTGAATCATTTGGTATACACTTACATATGCATATGCTATAAATACTATAACAAATCCCCTGACTTCTGGTTGGTCACAAATCCTAGTGGCCTTACAGAGGTTTCCTGAGACTGACAACCCCTACAAGCAAAGAGAGCCTCATCTTTCTATTGCAGAAAGATGGTGAGTTTGAACCACCAACCTTATAGTTAGTAGTCCAATGCTTACCTACGAGTGTCACTAGGAATCCTAAAGCAAACACTAATATGTGAATGTATGACTGAACATAAATAAATAAATAAATGGTTGCAACCAATAAGTCAACAAAGGGGGCAAAGCAGAGCCATTAGTGTATACATATTCACCCCACACCTGATTTACAGAAAGCTGTGGGTGACAATGGAAGCCCCAAATCTGTTTGCAGAGTCCACACCTGCATGAAGTCTCTGGTGAATCCCCTCTGATCATAGTTGAGGGATGTGAATAGTCCTGTGATCAGAGAGAGAGAGTTGTAAAGTTGACTAGGCCAGATACTTCATTTGCTCATGCAGAACCTGTACATGGATGAAGAGACAGTCATATGAACAGAATAATGGGATAGTGCATGGTTCAAAATTAGAAAGGTGTGCATCAGGTTTATTCTTTCACCATACATATTTAATATCTATGTTCAGCAAATAATTAGATAAGATGGACTATATAAAGAAGAGCAGTATTGCAAGAAGGCTTATTAACAGCTTTGATATGCAGATCTTGCTGGCTGAAAGCAAGGAGAACTTGAAGCATTTGCTGATGAAGATGAATGACAGCAACTTTCATTATGGTGAAGTCCTTGAGAAATATCAAGGACCGCAGACTTCATTATGGATTATTTATAGCTAATTGTAAGGAAAAACAAAATCCATAAAACTGGACCAATAGACAACATCCTGGTAAACATAGAAAAGATAGAAGCTGTCAAAGATGTCACTCTGCCTTTAACAAATAAAGTTTTCAATGTCAAAGGGCAAGGCTTTATTAATTAATAGTAAACTTTGAAATGATATTGAGTGGGACACAATGAGTCCTTTGGGGAAGATTTGCAGATGCCACAAAGTAAGGTAGGATAACTAATCTACTTCTTGCCAAGTCAGAAGGTTTTATATACCACATTAAATGTATAGGTTTACATGTCATACAAAATACTTATACAGGAAAAACTACAAAGCACATCTACAAGAAACCAAAGGAGATCTTCATAAATGGAAGAATGTCCCAAATTCATGAATGGAATACTTGATATTATGAAATCAATACTAGACAAAGTGATCTTTAAATTCAACACAATTCTACTCCAAATCACAACTTCACCCTTTAGAGAAATGGGATAAAGAATAACTAATTTTATGTGGAAAGGAAAGATACCCAGGATATACCAAGAACTCCTTAAGCAGAACAAAACAGGAGTCCTCTCACTTCCTGAACTCAAAATCAATCACCGTAGTTAAAATAGTCTAGTATTTGTACAATGATAGATGTATATAGACCAATGGAACCAATTAGAGAATCCAGAACTGAATCCATCCACCTATAGCCAACCGATCTTCAACAAAGTTTTAAAAAAGAGAAGGGAGAATCTCTTCAACAATGGTGCTGGCAAAATTGGATCTCCACCTGCAGAATAATGAAACAGGATCCATTTCTTATCTCTCATTCAAAAATAAAATCAGGCTAGTAAAAAGCATAGATAAAAAGTGCTACTACAAACAACTTATATTTTATGTTTGAATATTAAATTTGTGTTGTTCATAGCAATTGGATGGTCCAAGAAATGCAAGTGCAGTGATTCCTTGGGGTCTGAATCTTTCATCTTCCACAATAAGAATAGACAATGTTGACTGAAGGCACCCACAAATCTAAACACTGCCTTCCAGATCTTTTTAAAAAACAATCTTCCACATATCTCAGTTCCCGTCTTTTCTGCTAAGAGAGTTATCCTCCACCGAGCAAAGCACAGCATAGAGCCATGGACGGCCCAGCCTGCCGAGCAAGTCAAGCCAAGTACTGTGGGGCAGAAGGCTGGCTTGTGAGTGCGTGCCTCTGGGAACTTACACGAGGGAAGTGGATTTGCTGGCCCATGAACTAGAGCTGAATGTCTTTGGTTGGAGGCTTACCCTGGAGGGGTCTGCACTTTGGGCTTTCATTCCAAAACCGAACACGCTGCCATCGAGTCACCTCAGACTCCCAGTCACCCTAGAGAGCAAAATAGCACTTCCCCTGTGGATTTCCATGACTGTACCTTTTTAACAGAGGAGAAAGCCTCGTCTTTCTCCCTGGGCATTCATCAGCATTCCTAAAAGAGCTTTGTCCCATTGCCGGAGCTGGGTGGAGGCCAGGCCAAGAGACTGAGGGCCAGAGAGGGGACTGCCTGTGGACGTGGCAGATAAGAGGTTGTCTTGGCTGGACAATTTGTATCCCAAGTACTTCTCACATGAAGTGTAACCTGTTAACTTCCCTGAAAAACCTCATAATCATGAGCACTGTATTTGAGTTCGGTGTGGCCCTTGCAATGCTTTATAGACCCGGCAGACAGGTAGTGTGGGAGAGTAGATGGCTGTGGGAGGAGCAAACGCTTTCCCCCTGAAATGTCATCTAATGTGTGTCAAACCAGAGAAAAAACAAAATCAAAAGAATAAAGGACAGAACTGACAGAATAACAACGATTACAAACATTTATTGGGTCTTAAGGTGAAAGTGCAAGGTGACTTGAATTGAATCTGAATATGAACAGTGATTGGACTGAATTAGAAGGTAGGTTTGATACATTTTCTTTGTATACATTGAATACATGCTCAATTATTATTTAATGAATAACATATTCTGGATTTTTTGTTGTTGCTTTCTTATATATTAACTTGTTAAATCATTATAAGGCACTTCTGGAGTAGTTAATCTTACATACAGCTTGTAGAGAAGGAAATGTACATTAGAAAAGTTATTTCATACAAGTAGTCAATTGCAAAGATGTTTGGGTGGAAAGAATACAGTTCTATCACAATTCATGTATTACCAAAACAAAATTAATATAAAATTAACCTGAGTTTGTAGTAGACATTATGTTAGAGAAGGCAGACACAGCATTATGAACTATCCAACCACATTGGTTTCTGTTATCCTGCATTTTAATTGAATCCATATTGCATTAATTAAAAATCGATTCTATGAAAACCACATTATTGATCAGCAGCATCCCAAGCTTGTGCAAAAAGACCTGATGAAGATTGAACCATATATGATGTTAATTGTGTTCCCACGTAGAGAGTGTCATGTACCCAATCCATTAATTGGTTCAGTCAGAAGTTGTCCGTCAGTTTACTAGTGATTGGTTTTGCTTCCGGTCAAATAAAATGCCAATTCTCCTTCCACCAAAAAAGACAAAAATATATGAAGGCAATAGAAATTTGATGTTTGCTTGGCCTTCGTGTTATAGATTTTGTGGCAGTAAAAATTGTATTTCATCCACTACCCAATACACACCTGCCAGTTTTAAGAGATTGAGGTGAAGGAAAAGAAAGTTTAAGACCCAAACTGACCACCCCTGGTGTCTTAGTTATATAGTTGCATATAACTTAGTTATATCGTGTTGCTGTAACAGATATACTACAAGTAGATGGCTTTAACAACTGAACTGTATTCATTTAGAGTTAGGAAGTTCACTGTCCAAATTCAGAGAGCCAGCGCCCGGAGAAAGCTTTCCTGCTGTCTGCTCTGGGGCAAGGGCCTTTTCTCCTCTCACCAGCCGTGGGCCTCGTCTCCCTTGCAGAACTTCATGTGTCTTGGAATCAATCTTCCTTTGGGTTGAGGAGCGTCGCATGACACAGACCTCAAGTCCAAAGGAGGCACTCTGCTCACAGCTTTTCTTTCTTGGTGGTTGTAAGTCCCCTCTCACCTGCTCACTTCTCTCTCTTGTAAGATAGAAGATGGTGCAGGCCCCAACACAGGGAAATTCCCCTTTCCCTGGATCAGAGGTGTGACCTGGTATCACTGACTGGCTGATCACAGCAGATGACATCCTGGAGGCTGAGTCCAGCATTGCATATGTGCCAACCCACTGAGAATTATGGCCCAGCCAAGTTGACACATATTTTTGTGGGACACAATTCAATTCATGACACAAGGTAAAACCCGTTTAGTGATGTGATTTATAGGAAACATGATGGTTTCCAGGTGTGACATGCATCACCTTCTCACAGGAAACCATGTAGAATGTAATTTTACAGTTGGTTAAATTCTCAAAGCAGGGCACAGATAACTGACTGTAGGATGCCTATTAATGTCAAAAAGCGTCCAAGGGATCTATTCCTCATGACCCTCTTATAGAATACACCTGTGTCATACTGCTGTAATAGGACTTTATTACTTTTCTGAAAATTCTGAATGGAAGTATCATGCTACATATATTTATATGACTTTTGGATGGTTCATTGTTTTTCTATGGTGGATCATAGTATGAAAATGGAGAAGTCCTGCATTTTACTCCTTATATTATAGGTTTATTTTATGATTATGAAAAGACCACTATGACTATTGATATTTAATGTTATGTGGAATACAATCCCTTAATAGAAAACTCTATGCAAATCAAAGAGAAATTTTATTGTGATGGTATATAGTTTTAAACTCAAAGCCAAACTCACTACCATCACGTCCACACCACCTCATAATGAGCTGATAGGACAGAGTAGAACTGCCCCTGTGGCTTTTAAAGACTGTGACTCTTTATGGGCGTAGAAAGCCTCATTGTTCTCCCATGAGTTGACTGGTGGTTTCAAACTCTTGGCCTTGAGCTTAGCATGCAAACACCTAACCACTATGCCACCAGAACTCTTTCATAATGCTTACAAAACCATGCTTCATATGATCATGATGTATAGAAGAATGTTGTAGTTAAGAAAGAAAAATTCATCACGAATACATAATCCCAGTACAGTGCCTCAATTTGTTTATTATTTCTTCAACATAGGGAAGATGGCACAGAGACCCTGCAGTACTTCATACGAGGTCCATTTCTACTTAACCTACCTACATACTCTTCAACGACTCATGAACTTGTTGCCTCTAAAAGTCCTGTAGTGAAAGCGACCCTGTGAGATCACCATTCTGGGCCTAGGGATGGGATCTTCTCAAAATGATTGGTTGCAATAAAATCTTGCAAAGGATTGGTCAATTTGTGACTCATTCTGTTGTGATGTTCCTGGGATTGGCTGAGGAGCTCTGCCCAGTAGTTGATTTTTTAAGCAAATTGGTTAGCTAGCCTGGCTTCTAATTGACAAGGGATATATAAGGTAGTTGATCTATAAACCTTGGAAAGTAAGAGCCGAGGGGTCCTGGCCAAGAGGAGATGGCAGTTGCCCTGAGAGAGTCCGACTCTAGTGAGAAGGGAGCCTGAAGCTGCCCTCGTGACCAAAGGGAGAGAGAGACACACTGTCTGCTCTAAGGACCTCCCCCGCCTTCACTCATGTACCCTTTCCGTGAGCTGTGCCGTGGGCTTCCTGACATTTACCCTGAGTAGCATCACGGAGTGGATCTTGCCACTCCTGCACTATTAACCTGTAAACCGGAGAACCATGAGCACAGGCCAAGAGTTCTTGTGAGTTGTGTGCGAACTTTGCATTGAATTATTGAATCCAGCAGAGAAATGAAAACTGTGAAATAATGAAGAAGTTCAAAGGTTGAGATATATTTGACCTTTGCTTTATAGGAACACTGATTGAGGGTCACGATATCCTTTTAATCCTTCATTCACTCTTGAATATCATGTGCTGTATTTCTTTTCTTTCCCACCAATTCTCTTTCAAAAAGCCAGTGTTGATTAGACAAGAGTTACCCAAAAGATCAAGAGCTGGCAGGTGTAAGTTCAAAGAAAGTTTGGACATCCGTGCAGGGTCAAAACCTTTTCAATGTTCTGTGAGTTTGAGAATAAACCAAGAAGTCTCAAGGGGTAAGTTCCGGATGGTGGGGTGGATAGATGAGGGTTTCTCAAGGAAGTTTTCTTGGGACAGTTTTGGTTAACCTCCAAGAAAGAGCAAGTGCATTGTGGGGAGGGAAGGTTCCTGGGTGCAACATTCCTGGTCTTTTTCCCGCCACAGAAGTTTCCAAAGGTCTTACAACGTCTTCCCAGTCTGCTCCTGTGCTTGTTCTGTGTCCTCCAGGAACATCTGGTCAACTCACTGCATTGGAATCCAAAAAACAACGACCGTATCCTTTGAGCTGGCCCCCCGACTTTGGGTTTAATTAGCCAAATGCAACCCTTTGAAAACCACTGGTTTGATTGGGCTTTTTTGTAGTTTCTAGACTATTACCAAGATAACAGGTCTACAACCATGTATAATCACAGAAATATGTTTCAACACATTTTGGGGGGAAATCTGTGCATTTATAAACTGAAATATGAGTAGAAAACCTTTTTGACTTACCCTTATATATTTCAGATGTTTCTTATACCAGGAGGCTTCAAAAAGTTCCTGGTGACGTCTCCTGCACTGACCCAAATTTGTCTAATTAATGACCTTTCTTATCCTCCAATCCCTATTAACCATAAAAATATATATATCCCTTTATGTGTAAAAACTTTTTCTGGAAATTTTATAGTAAGTGTTTGTTTTCTTGTGATTGGCTTATTTTGCTTACTATAATGTCCTCCCAATTCATCAATGTTGTGAGACCTTTCACATATTTATTGCTATTATGTAATATCGCCTACTAGTTCATTGTGTGTACATACTATCATTTGTGTATCTACTCATCCACTGATGGGCATTGACGTTGTTTCCAGCTTTTGTTCTTATAGATAGCATTGTAATAGACATTGGTGTGCATATATCTGGCTCTTATTTCTCTAGGATACAGTGAGACTACGGTTCACATGGTTCAAACTTCCCTTTAATTATGTTCTGTTTGTTCTAGCTTCTGTGCCCTTTTGTCTTCTCATCTTTACTTTAAAGTAATTATTTAAGTATTACTTACTTATAATTACCTGTCAATAAGTTAAAATTAGGTGTAGCGTGAACAATAGGATAAGTGAATATCAGCTTTACTAGAAAGAAAGATCAAAGTTAAGGATAGAGATTGAAGATAAGACCTAAGACTGGAAAATTATGATTTGAATGGTCTTGGTACACATGTCCTACCCTTTATTCTGGATTATGGGTTATAATACAAAATACTTTCATTGCCAGGGGACACTGGGTTTTCTTCTTCTTCTGAAAAAGGGGTGATATGCCAAATAAGTTTGTGAACTGGTGTTCTAGATCCTGTACCTCTTAATGTTTAATTTTTTTTTAATTGACAAAAAAGGTATTGTATAACATGAGTTAATAACCAGAAGCCAGTTAATACCCAGGCTTGATCTAGGAAGGTGATAACAGTATGTTATTAGTTGAAATGTGTTTCCACACACAAGCAAAAAAAAGTATATTGTATATTCAGAACTGCATGACATGTGAATGGGATCCCTTTGGGGAATAGAACTTACCTTGTTATGAGATCATGAAAGTGTAGAATTTGTCTTAAATCAATCACTTTTGAGATATTTTTTAAACCAAATTTAGCACAGGGAAGGAAGCTTACATGGAAGTGCTAATCTAGCCCACATGAAGTTCATTAAGAATCACGGACTAGAAGCAGGAAGGGGCAAAGATCTCCCCCCAGAGCCAAGTAAGGGAGCTACCAATAGAGACTGAGACTAAGAAGAATTCTGAGGCTGATATTGGACCATTATATTCAGGAAACAACTCCTGAGTGAGTCATCCAGAGAGAGAGAAACTATACAAATAAGCACAGGGAGTTGAAATAAAATCATAAAGACCAGGCCTTTTCACAACTCAAGGAGAAATATCATGCCAATAAAAATATTGGTGAATGAGGAGGGCAAAGAATGTACAGATGCGCTTTACACAACGGATGCATGTATGGATTGTGATAAGAGCGGTGTGTGCCCCTAATAAAACGATTAAAAATAAATAAAGAAAAACATGGGTGAAGTGTTTAGAAACATATGAGTACATAATATTAAGAATATCGAGGTCACCTATTCCAAACACCATAGAGAAACTGAGGAGAGCAAGAAGCAAGTCAAGAAAGTTAGTGTTTTGTCAGGAAGTTAATGATCTTAGAGATCAGAGGTAGAAAAATGATTTAGAAGTCCTCTACTTTCCTCAAAATTTAGGTTTTTCCAAAGGCCAATCCATATATTCCTGAGCCTTTGTACTCCTATATACCAATTGTTTGTTAGCGTTTTATGCAGATAAGATTTGTGATACACAGATTCACATACACACCTATATGTGTGTATATATAAGTATAAATATGTGTATGTACATATATTCACACACAAGTATACACACATGCGCACATTTATATGAATATGTCTAAGCATATGCAAACATATATAAGTATATATTCACAAACACATACATAAAACCCATGGCTTTCAGGAAACTATACCTATCTGTATATATATCTCTATCAAATTTTGTGACTAAGATAGAGTTATTATTGTTAGTTGCCAAAGAATTAATTCTGATCCATGGCGGTGCCATGTATACAAAGAAGAATTGCTTCATAGAATTTCAGAAACAGACAATGATGTCTTTACAGGAGCTTTCAGGTGGACATGAATTACCGATGATCATTGAGCACTGAATTGTTTGTGATACCCAGAGACTTCTGGCTGGACAGAGTAGTATTTTACAAAAATCTTTAGGATAAAGGAATGAGACTTAGCATTTTGGGGAAAAGATTATGTATTAATTTTCTAACTTTTAAGTTTTATTGGTAACATAAAACAAATCTAAACTATGTTAGATCTTATATTTATTCTAAAAAAATTATAGCTTATATAGAATGGTAGATAATGAAGGCATCCTGGGGGCTGTGGATATGCCTTGGGCTGTGTTCCACCACCAGCTGCTGCTCTGGAGAAAGAGGAGGCCTTGACCTCGTACAGAGTCACAGTCACAGGGCTGCTCTACCCTGTCTTATGGGATCACTATGAATTGGCATCGATGACAGTGAGAGAGTTTTTGAGAAATACATTCAATATTATTATGTGATAAATTATCTAAAATATAAGGTTAGTCTACAGAACTGAGAGTCTTGAGTAATCCAAATCATTTTTGTTTTGTTTATTTCTTAAAATTGAGCTACTTCCCCCCACTTTGTAAATCTTGACTTCCACCCCTTTCCTTGGAAATTCCAGACATTTCTATATTTCAACAATAGAATGGATACAGCCTTTCATACAAGGTTGTCTAGAACACCTAGCAATATAGCCAGAGTTCGTTCTAGTTGGTTGGCTCATTTGCTATCTCAATTGTTGAATAACTTGAATATCATTTCTGTGTTGCTTACTATAAATAATATATAGATTCACTAATGGTCTTAGAAAGTCAAGAAAAAATAAAACACTCAGAAACTAGTGGTGATCGCTTTTGTTGTTGACAATTATTATTAATCATATTAGTCATGGATTTGCAGGTGCATCTAAATTTTATATTCCACATTAATTTGGGTTACAGCATGGAACTGTTCCCAATAGATTCTTAATTTATCCCTGAATTTATTAGCTAGGTTTATGACCTTTGTTCCAACGTTTGTCTGTCAGTTAGTCTTACTGTGGTGGCCTATGTGTTACTGAGATGCTAGAAGTTATGCTACCAATATTGCAAATACGAACAGGATCACTATTGGTAGATCGATTTCAGTGGAGCGAGCAGGCAGTGTTAGACTAGCATGTCCAGTGATCCACTTCTAAGAAAATTGGCCAGTGTAAGTCTGATAAATAGCAACAGAATATTGTCAGTCCAGAAGACCTGGAATGCAGGAACTCATTGCTGAGGTCAGAAGAATCTTGGCTGAAACAAAAGAACACTGGAAAGATCTTTGCCTGTCTTTTATTGACTATCAAAGACATTCAACTGTGTTCATAATAGCAAATTAGAGATAATATTGTGAAGAATAGGAATTCCAGAAGACTTCAGATGTGCTCAGGTGGAATTTGGACACAACCCAACTGACTTTCCTTCAAACAGAATAAGAGTATATTTGTGGTTTAAAATCAGGAAAGGCGTTTTATCCTATTTTTTTAATCAAGGTTTTATCCTTCCAACATATGTGTTTTACTTGACTGCTGAGCAAATAATCCAGTAAACTGGATTATATGAAGGAAAAATGGGATTAGGCTTAGAGGAAGGCTTATTAACAACCTTCAATATACAAACGACATGACCTTGCTTGCTGAAAATGAAGAGAATATGAAGCACTTGCAGACAAAGATCAAAAATTGCAATTTTCAATATGAATTGCACCTAAAATGAACAAAAATCCTTACAACTGGACATAGAGGCAGCATCATGACAAGTGGATAAAAGTTTGAATTATTAAATAATTTCACTTTACTTGAACCAACCATTAATGCCTAAGGGAGCAACTGTTAAAAAATCAAGCACATTTGGTAAATCTGCTAGGAAAAATCTCTGTCCAGTCTTTAGAAGCAGATATCACTGAGTACTAGGGTGCACTTGACCAAAGCCATGGGATTTTTCCATTGCCTTCAATGTGAATGGAATCTAGGGAATGAATAAGGAAGTCAGAAGAAGAATTGATGCCTTTAAAATATGGTGTTGAAAAAGAATATTAAATATGCCATAAACTGCCTGCCACAAAGAACAAATCTGTCTTAGAAGAACTATAGCACAAATGTTCCCTAGAAACACTTCATACATGTTAGCAAGTAGGGCCAGACCTTGGAGAAAGACATCATGGTTGGTAAAGTGGGGCGCCAGCACCAGAGAAACACCATAAAAAATAATGGCAGAGTGACTGTAACAATGGATGAAAACATAACACTGGTTGTGGGCGTGGAGAGGAACCAGACAGTGGTTCATTCTGCTGTACACAGGGGGTGCTAAGAAACAAAGACCTTGGCTCTAATTCTCGGACTCTCTCTTCTCCATCTGTGTCCAATGCCAGAGTATCTTTTAAGAGTGACTCATACACCTTCCCTTCCTCTCCCAAATAGATTCCCTCTGAGGTGTCTGGTCAATGTAAGATGCTCCTGTGAATGGGACTGTCATGGTGGGCCTACACTATTACAGTCCTGTGGACGGGGCTGGGGAGAAGTCTAGCTTTCTTACCCATTGTTACAAAGGATCACGAGTCTCTGAACAAAACTAGGACTCTGTCAGAAAAAAAGGAAGAGGAAAGGATGACTTCTGTGTAGGCAGTTATGACCCGGATTTTAGCACCTAAAATTATTAACCCGTCTCCTTTCTTCAATACCCCCCCCACACACACACACATACCATTTACCTCAACTGTTAGTTACTCAAACTTGATACTCAACACTCCTCAATAGGGATAATCTATTGTATGAAAGAAAGGCATCAAGAGGTTGATAATTAAACAGACCCCATTACGGAAGGGTCACAGGGAGGAGACGAGCCAGGGTGCAGTGTAGCAATGATGAAACATACAACTTTCCTCTAGTTCCTAAATGCTTCCCACCACCACCACCACTATCACGATCCCAATTCTACCTTACAATTCTGGCTAGACCAAAGCATGTACACTGGTACAGATAGGAACTGGAAACACAGGGAATCCAGGGCGGGTGATCCCTTCAGGCGGGTGATACCAAGAGGGTGGGTCGACAGCGGGAACCAATTACAAGGATCAACATATAACGTCCTCCCTGGGGGACGGACAACAGAAAAGCGGGTGAAGGGCAACGTCGGACAGTGTAAGATATGACAAAATAATAATTTATAAATTATTAAGGGTTCATGAGGAAGGGAGGAGCAGGGAGGGAGGGGCAAAATGAGGAGCTAATGCCAGGGGCTTAAGTGGAGAGCAAATGATTTGAGAATGATGAGGGCAATGAATGTGCAAATGTGCTTTACACAATTGATGTATGTATGGATTGTGATGAGTTGTATGTGCCCCTAATAAAACAATTTTTAAAAATTAACATTAAATTTTAAAAAAACATTTGAACTTTGTTCTAACTCATCATTTCCCTTACCACTCCATTGCTTTAAGAGAAGCTATAAGAGAAAGTTCAGATAGCTCAGTGAAGTTCTGCATGAGGGCAGGTTTCATAGGTTTACTCCTGTATTAACCAAGCTGTTTTGTCCCAGTTTTCTTTTACCAACAACTTCCCAGGTGCTGAGAGGCATCTCTGGAGAATAGTGAAGTTTGATGTGGCTGTTACTGCAGAGTATAATGCACTTTAGCAGAAATTCAACTATTAGGATACTAGACAGGTGGGCCTGTTGGCTAGCTTGGAAAGTAAGTAGCAGTCACAATGATTTACCAGAAATGAATTCAGAAAGGATTGATGAGTGCGTGTTGCGGAAATGGTATGGGGGGTGGAGGGTGGGGGAAATCAGCTGACTAATGAGTACTTTTGCCGCAGTTTCTTCCCTATGGAAATTGTGGGTATATTTATTGGCTTGATTTTAATATCTCTGAAGGGTGTGTGCCAGGGTTGCAACCTTTCACAACATAGATCTAATCTGTATGCAAAGCAAATGATCCAAAAATCTGGACTGTGCAGAAGAACAAGTCAGCATCATGAAGAGCCTTCAAGAAGCGGATGCTAGAACCTTCCTCCTGAAAGCTGGAAGGACCTGAAACACCTGCGGATGGGGAGCAAAGGCGGCAACCTTCTGTATGGATTGCAACTCAACGTAAAGGCCAAATTCCTCACAGCTAGACCCCTCCCCCCCAAATATATCATGATAAAAAGAAAAATGATTGAAGTGTTCAAGGATTTTATTTTGCTTAGGTGACCAATTAATGCTCATGGAAGCAGCATTCAAGAAATCAAATGATGTACTGCCTTGGAAAAATTTGCTGCTTGAGTGCTCTGTGCAGTGTTGAAACACAGTGTGGGAGTTGAGGTATGCCTGCCCTGCATCCTGGTATTTTCACTGGACTCCAATGCATGTGAAAGTTGGACATTGAGTAAGAAAGTCCTCAGAAGAATTGATGCATTTAAATGATGTTGTTAGCAGAGACTATTGAAAGTACCATTGACTTCCAGAACATAAACGTGTGTATCTTGGGAGAAGTACAGCTAGAATGCTTCTTAGGAGCAAAATGGGGCGGGGAGACCATTCCTTGGGAAAGAACATCCTTCTTGGTAAACAGAGTGTCATTGAAAAAGAGGAAGACTCTCAAGAAGATGGATTGGCTCAGTGGCAGCAATGAGCTCAAACCTAACGGCCATGGTGAGAAGGGAGCAGAAAGGGGCAGTATCTTGTTCCATTGCACAAGGGGTTGCCGGAGTCAGACGAACTGGATGGTACCTCAGGACAGCGCAATGGTAGAAAGGGGCTGTTTACTTTTTTATGAGAATTGCAAAATTTGCATCATTCATTCTTAAATGAATACGACTTTTAGTTTATAAATAATAGCCAATTGGGGGAAATGCATATATATGTGCTATTAATGTCTACTCAGCATGTGTGTCTCATAGTGCTAGGCATATGGAATTTGCTTAGTGAATATTTGCTTGTTAGAATAAATGGACTTTTAATTTCCAGATATGAAGTAGGAAGGGAAAATGGAACTGTTTTTTTGAAATTTGGGAAAAGACTAGAAACTATGATAAAAGAAATGGCACGCCGTGTCCCAGAGAGAGGGAAATGCTAGACTCTTTCCAGAGCTAGACGAGGGTTTCCAAAACACTGGTCGGGCGAGAACAGGGCAGAGTTAGGGCTGGAAGCCAGGTGTCCTAAGGCGAGATCGGAGTCCCAACTGAACAGTGGCCCCAAGCCAGTGCCCAGTCCTGCAGGTAGAGGTGGAAAGGTCACACCCCTGCTAGGGACCTATTATCAAGGATCAGCGGCATTCTAAAAGGGAAGGTGTTACATTTCCTGAATCGAGGACTCATTGTATTTATTGATTTATTCATCTGAATTTTTTGACAATGGGTGCTCAAGAACTCCTGTAGAATAGTTTTAAGGGATTTGGTAGGAGCAATAGTCTGTGTAGTCATTTCTGCTGGCTTTTCAGTGTACACTGATGCCATGATTATCACTGCCGCACTGAAAGTCCACGAAGATTAGCCGTGTAATGCGTAGACATCATTTTCTTCCATGAGCAGCATTTCTCAATGCTTGCAGATGCTGTAGAAAAGTACTTTTTCTTTTGATTAAAAACGAACAAAAATAAAATATCCAGAGCTTTTCAAGTGACTACGGGTGTTTCAAAATGCTGTTGGGGTAGCTCTCTTCTCTCCACGTTGACTGGGAGTCGCACCTTTGAATGACTGTGTCCATCCCTGTGTGTTTCACAGGACAAATCAAGCCATACTCACTGCCATTGAGTGTATGCTGATTCATAGGCACCCTGTTTTCTTTGTCTCAGGTAATTCCATTCGGTTGTAACATTGTGTATGCCATTTCCTAATGTTGTCACTTGAATTTTCACCTTCCAGCCCTTTGTTAAATTTACCATGGCTGGTCAATTTTATAAAATCTTTCTAAGGATCCACTTCCAATCTTCCTGATTCTATTGTTTATATCTTTTTATATCTCATTTATTGCCACTCTAAGCTTTATTATTTCCTTTGTTCTGGTAACTGCATGTTTTTGCAGTTTTTCTGGTTGTTAAAGACCCTGGATTATGGTGTTAATTTTGTTTCTTTATTCTCTTTGATGTGTGTGATTATTCAAACTTATTTTCTTCTCAGCACTGCTTTTGCTGTGATCCAAATATCCTAGTAAGTTTGTGTTTTCATTCTCAATTTAATCAGGAATTTTTTTAATTCTTACTTTTTTCTCTTCTATTGCTCAGTAATTTTTAAGCAGGGTTTCTGTGTATTTGGGGTATTTTTGGTTATTTGTTTGCTTTTTCCCTTGCTTCTCTTCTTGTTGATTTGATGTTTTATAGCATAATGAATGGAGAAGAGGCTTTATATTATTTTGATGTGTTTAAGTGGAGTAAGGAATACTTTGTGGCCTAACATATAGTCTACTCACTTATTTTGTCATTTTGTTCTGGTATTGATTTTCTGAATTCTTCTTCAGTTTTTCTGTATTTTTCTTGGTTTTGTTTGTCTTTCCCTTGAGATATGTTGAAAGACGGACCCTGAGTATCATTCTTTTGAATTCCTTATCTGGTACTTCTAATACTACTTGCTCCTCTAGAAAATATTCTGGAACATATCTTGGTCATTTGATTTGACCCTTGGTTATCAATCCAGTGATGCTAGAGCAAGTATTGACACTCCCCTCATTTATGTGGTAGTAGGGACGGTAGGTATGGGTGGGTAAGGTCCCTGTCTCCCCACTGATAAAAGATGGGAAGCCAAAAGCAAAAGAAGACAAATCAAAGTGGGACAGCAGGGCCCTGCAAACCACTGTGGTAGCAAGTACACATCACTCAAGCCATCCCATTTTGCCTCAGGCAACAAGGGACAGAGGGGAGCGGTGCAATGGATTATAGGCAGATGATGCCTGAAAGGGGGTGACAGGGTAGAATACCCAGGGACTTGATTGACCACCAAGATGTTGGATGTAAGGGAGCTGTCCTTCCTGTCACTCGATACTTGTGTGAAGTAAAGGGGGACGGTCCCATCACTCTGGTCACCAGTTACTAGTGTGGTGCTGGGCCATTCCTAGATGTATTGAGCTGGTTATCTGGTGTTTGCCCAATCAGGATAGTGCTTGCAATCATCTGCTATGGCCATGGTAGGCCAGGCCAGCTGGCAACCTCCTGCTGCATAGGTCTCCTTGTTCATCACCTTTGTTCACCCTTTTCTTCGAATCAGTATCTGATCAACTGCCCTGTTATTTCGTTTGAAGCTCAGGGTTCCAGGATTGTCCTCCATCTGTCTCACCTGGTTTGCAGGCCTTTGCTGTAAAAGGAAAGAGCAGTCTAACCACATAGTCTGCCATCTTGAATCACCCCTCATCTTAGGAGCTCTGAGGTTGTTTCGTTGTGGTTTTTAACTACACTGGCTACTAAATGGACTGGAGTGTAAAGTTATTGCTGAGGACAGTTAAAATACTCTGATTCTATGGTCTATACCCGTAGGGAACATTGCAAGCATCAGCTCAACATGACACGCATACGGAGCAATATTTTCAAACACTTGAGATATTAAACGTGACCAGATTCTAAGTGTGAAACTGTGTGCAAATTACATATAGAAAAGTCTTAGTCTACTTAACTTTGGCAGTGAGAGAAAATTCTAGATAACAAGTAATTAAGCAGAATAAATAATGGCATATCCACACTAGACAACTTCATGCCTCAGCTGGCGAGAAATCATGTAGAAAGCACTGCAGCCAACACCTGGAGAAAAGAAACGGACGTCCCAGGTGGCTCTGGAAATACTGGCAGCGACGACTTCACTAAGTCCCACAGCCTCTCAGCTCCCAAACTGAAGGAGTACCATCTATCCAATACACTGAAAACTAAACGAGACATTGCATGAAAAAGACTCTACGTAAAGTAAGTGCTCAGTAAATGTTGGTTCCATTATTTCTCTTTCCTTTTATTTGCCAGCAGTGCAAAATTTTGACATGAATATTTGACCAGTGGTGGACAAGGCTAAAAGGCTAATGTGTTTCAAACCAAATACGCTGATACATAGTTGAATAAAATCCAACATTAAATCAAGCATACCATCAGAAAGTGAGTTAGATGAATAGGATATGAAAAACAAACAAAAAATTAAGTTGTATTCCTTTGTAAATTTTACCGCACTGCAATAGAATGAACATGCAGCTTGTGAATATAAGATTTTCCAGAAAATTAAAATAAAATGACTTACTTTAATTTTTCAGGACATAAAGTTTCAGTCAGTCATAAAGAAAGAAAAAGAGTCCTAGAATCCAAGGATTTCAATTATTTCAAAAAGAATGTATCACAGAATTCCAAAGCTACCCTTTGAAAACTTTTAAAATAAGATGAGAAGTCAATCAATACATCATGTCCAAAATACAGTTGAAAGCAACAATAAGTACCTATCAATTACTTAATCTTTATCTCTTCTTAGTTGCTGTTTTATCTGTTTAGTTGTTATTCAAGTTTTCTTTTAAAATAAGTATGTTTCCATGCATTTAGGGATGACATCTGGGGAAATGAGTTTAGTATAAATTGAATTCGCTGCTGCTTCAAGCACTGTCCAAAGCACCGGTACATCGTGACTTCCAGGGAGGGCACTCACAACACGGTGGCTCCTCCCTCCTCTTGGTGATAAAAGAGGGATAGGGCAGATGGAAACGGCAAAACTATCCAAAGCTTCACGTTTAACATGAAGTAATATTTCTATTAAAAACATGGTATACAGAGAAAAAAACATGTTTTATTCATAACTTTGTATATTCCTAAATTCTGATGAACATTTTAGAAAGATCAATAGCTAAAACACCATATAAATCTGAGAGGGCTTCAGGATCCCATGGAAATAGAACTCAAGAAATAACTACTTTTTCCACGAACTTTCTGAAATCCTCTCATATTAGAATTCCCTGGTACCGAAGGACTATAAATGTGTTGCCAAATGAATACCAAGCATATCACGTTGTGCAAATGAGAACACTGTCAACCCACAGAGAGAGATTGACACATAACAGAGGAGCTACAGAACTTAAAATATTAAGTATGATGACTGAATGAAGATATTTTTTTTCCTGTTCCTCAGTTCTTCTCCTTGTCAAGAATATTTTCTTCAAAAGAGCACACTCAATGTAGTCTCTAGTTGACTCATTTTCACACTGAATGACAAATGTGTGGGAGAAAAAATTTTTTTCAAGACTTTTGATTAGATTAGTGGGGAGGGGGGAATCTGATTCATCCATAAAATGGCAGAAGCTATATTCGTTCTACTGATGCATCTAAGACTGCACGTCCAACTGCCTGATGGTTAGAGGGTGCATTTGGAACAGCTTATCCAGAAATAAATAAATAGCATTCTTCAGGTAAAATAGTCCTTCTCATCTGACCTGAAATTCGTAGTAAGAAAAAATTAAAAAGTCCTAAAGTGTTTGGTTGTTACACAGAATCTGGGGAGGGATTGCAAGTGTAGATAGGGAAATAATACAAAAATAGAATAATGATGCAAGGTTCAGGGAAGTAAGGAGGAAGAAGGCTTTGGAATTGCAGTCCTTATGCATGAACATGGAAACGTGGGAATCCCTAGATGGCTGGCCAGGAGACTTGCTAGTGCATGTTATCTAGGCCTAACCCATTGTTCTCACTGGTCCCTGTATGTATTTTGTTAGCCCAGTGCGCCCTGTTGATGGCTCTCGAGTAGACCACAGCACTATTAAACTTTCTAGTCTAACATGTTCTCTTCTTTTTTCCCTCGAGAAAACACTGTGCCAAATCATGTTTTTTGCAGTTATTGAGTGCTTGCAAAAGGATATGAATTTAAGAATATTTGAAATGCACTGTATGATAAATAAAATTACTTCCAAATTTGTATCTCATGCTTGATATCAAAATGTTTCTGTATTATAGAGTGGCATGGCAAATGGTACAATCATAGAAATGTTGTTTAAGCATGAAACAAATGCCTTCAATAGCCAAGAACAGTATGTGCTTAAAGTAAGCATTCAAATACTACACAGCTTTTCCTACAAGGTCATTGGTATATATTACTTTGAAGTAAAACTCAATTTAAATTTAACAATACTAGCACCTTTTTACAACTGCATTGATTTATGGTAGTTCAGACTACAATGACTAGTCTGGCACTTGGCGACTATTCTAGGTGTGCAGGTTGTATAGTACGAAAAGTTTTCCAACTTAAGTGAGGTGTATTATAAGCTATAAAATAGTTATGTAAAAAGAAATATCTCATTTTTCCTACATATTAGGTACTTCTTATTTGGGGGTCAATAAAGTATGTGAGAGTTCCCTAGGTCTACTGTTAAAAAGATCACCAACCGAGAGGCTTCTAAGAACAGGGATGTATTGTCTCCCTGTCACAGGCCCGTTTCTGGCCCACGTAACTCGCTGCCTCAGCAGCCACTACTGCTTCCTCACGGTGCTTGCTCGCAGTGCCGGACATGGCCATTTCTCTCTTGTCACACAAGGTCTCAATGGTTGTCCTCTCTCACTGACCCTATCAGTCATCTAGTTTCCCCTAAACACCTGTTACTATCTTGCAACACAGTCTCTCAAAGATAGTGCTTACCTCTGGCCATATCCTATATGATTCCTGGAGATAAAAATGTCTCCCTTTCTTAAGCATCTGTCCTAGAAACCTTTAAACTGTCCAGTAAGACTCCAGCCCACAAACTCTAACTTTCTCCACTGCCTTTGCTGTACATAAACTCTTCTCTACAATTCCAACTTGCTGTTCCCTTGACCTTGGTGTGGCCACCTGTGTGACCTCAGGTTGCGTGCCAAGTTCTGCTTTTTGTGAGTATTGAATTCTATTTGTTTTCTGGATTTTTCCTGCATGAGTATCATTTTCTCACGACACTCCTGACGGATCACCCGTGACATTGACAGACCCCCTTTGGGTAAAACTTAAGATGTTTAGGGATTTGGAGATTGAAACTCCAAGATTAGTGTGTCAGTCATGTTGATTCCTTTTGTGGTTTTGAGGGAGAATTTGTGCCAGGCCTCTCTCCTAGCTTCTGGTGGCTTTATGTGTTTCTTGGCTTGAAGACACAGCATCAAATGCTGCTCGTTTTTATCTCTGTGTCTCTGTATAGCTTCCCTTTTCCAAGGACTCCAGTTACAAAGGATTAGGACCTTCTTTACTGCAGTACGGTCTTATGTTAACCTAACAATATTTTCAAAGATCATCTTTTTTTCCATAGGATCACAATCTTAAGGAAATGATGCTTATGCAATCATCAGTTAGTACACACATTATAAATCTAAGTAATACAGAAGATGTTAACAACTCACAAGAATAATGGATGGGAAAATGCATTCAAAATTTGAACTTTGAACTCATTAATGTCTGCCCAGGATAGACCATGAAAGTAGAATTTCCCTTACTCCCAAGCTACTATGGGAGTATCTGTGGGCTGGTGTAATGAGTCTTTGTTCCAAAGGCTCTTTGCCATTCCCACTGTCATTCATGGTTTATCTTTCCCAGCCCACACTGTTATGAATGGAACTGTGTCTCTAAAAAGAGTAAAGTTGGAAATCCTAATTCCAGATGACTCTGACCTTGACTTTGCTTTAAAAATATTATAACTTAACACAAGACCATAGTAGAGTAAGGATGAGCCTAATCTAATATGAAGTGATACCTTTATGAAAAAAGAAAGAGAGAAGAACGACGATGGTAAAGATACACCTAAAAGCCAAGGCCAACCTGAAGCTACCGGAAAGTAGAAGAGCAAAGAGCCCCTGTCCCCTGGAGACTTCGAGGGAATATGCCCTGGCCTAAATGTTGATAAACACTTTCCAGCTCGTGCAAGAGAGATTCTATCATTTTCTTCTGTTGCCTGGTATGCTGTTCCCTCTGCCTGGATGCTCCTTCTGACCTTAATCCAACCGATCAAACTCCTACACCTTCTGCAAACATTCTCTTCTATCACAACAGAACCCCCAACCACTTGCTCCCCAAACTCCAAGCTCATCGCCTTCAAGCCTATGCAAATTCATAGCACCCTATAGAACTGGGCAGGTCAGCCCACGTGAGTTTCTGAGACTGACATTCTTTACGGGTGTAGAAAGCCTCATCTTGCTCCCACAAAGAAGCTGTAGTTTCAAGCTGCTGACCTTCTGGGTTCGCAGCCCAACATGCAACCCAACCACCAAGCCACCCAGGTCATCCACCCTCAGTTTTGGTTAACGATGTTTCTCTCCTCCTACCAGCCTAAGCCCACAGTAAGTTTAGCTCACATCTGTCGTGGATGCTAACTTATTAATCTGTTTCCTTGACTAGATTGCACAGCACTAGAGGGACACACCTAAAATAGAGCTGGATTTGTGATAAATACTCCATAAATATTTGTTGATGGGAAAAGAAAGAGAGCGAAAGAAAGAAAAACAGACAGGAGAGAGGGAAGGAAGGATGGAGATAGGAAGAGAAGAAAGGGGGGAGGAGGGAGGGAAAGGAGGAGGGATAGGCGAGTGGATAAAAATTGAAAGAACATTAGGGGTCTTTTGCGATGAGGACATATTGGGTATATTTCTCAACCACAAATTTGTCCTCTCTCCCAGTTCATCTTTCTCTTTTCCTTTAAAAAATAGTTGTCTGTTTCCATGGTCACTATTTCTGACCACTATTTCTCTCCCTCTTATCTATTGCAGAAATTCATGTAAACTCATAAGGCTAAGTACACCCCTTGAGTCCCTAAAGTAAACACATACCCTGTGGTTTGGGAAGGAGAGGAGAAGGAGTGTGTAATCAGGGCTTATAGCCCAAATACTAGTGGAGTTTAGTTTGTAACAGTAAATTTACTACCATATATATATATGGTAGAATATATATATGGTATATATATTCTATCAGCTGATCTCCTCACATTTCTTTCTCCAATTTTTACTTCATGTAAGCCTTGAATAAAATTAAAGGCTTTTCCTACAAAACTTGAGTAGGAAAATTGTCTCTATGTCATAGAACTAACTAAAATTATTGAAATTACATTAAATGAATGACCCAGAGTGGGGACAAGGAAGATGACTAAGTTTTTAATGGGAAAAAGGAAGTCAGGATGCTATGGGTAGGTTTCAGTAACTCATCTTTACATAAATGCATACAGGAATAAATGAACAAATGATAATTTGCTTGAGTAAATGAGCATTGAAAACTGTGACATGATATGCAAATTTATGTCTCTTTCCACTTTCCCTGACCCACAATGGTAAAGAGAAAGAGATGAAGATTCTGGAGTAGGTAGTAGATAGCACATGAGCAATAAATATTCTGAGACAGTATTTGTAGAGTTAGAAATAAACTTTTATGGCAAACCACCTGTATTTGAGCTCATGTTCTGAACAAAAGTCCCAGTGAACTTGAATAATTTTCCTCAGCTTTGGGGGGTTGTGCTACCATTTGTGACGTGGTGATCTTGAAATACTAAATGAATAGATGCATAAATACATTTTTAATTTAAAAAGAAAAAGAGCTATGCCCTGCTGCCTAAATCGTTTAAAAGCTTGCTTTATCTTGTTTGTTTATTCTTTTAACTACCCATGTGACTGAGGTGTGCAGCCAGGTTTAGAATCACTGCTTCACCTGGTCTCCTTGTCCACACAGTGAGAAACACCTAGATGAAATCCAGGACATTCAGTCAACCATCCGAGGGGTTCCAGACTGGTGTGTGACCTAATTCCATGATAGCATCTGTATGGCTGATACTTTCTTTACCTAACTAAATGTTTGTATCCATCAATGTAGGTGGCAGGGAGTAAGAAGCATCTAGTTAGCTAGTATTGTTTCTCCATTCCTTACTATCATTGAGAGCTAATTCTGCATAAAGAAAAAAAATCATTAAACCTTCACTCATTCAAACCAGGTCACCAAAGACATTCACTGGAAGAAAGTAAATCCTTATTGAAAAATAGGCAAATAAACACATGAAATTTAACCTAAAAATCACTGGTCGGATTCAAGTATCATCTTGCTAGCTGCCTTGTGGCCCAGCATGGTTTATTGTGGTTGTCTGCTGAAAGAGCATGTGTCAAGTCAATTGATTCATTTTTAAATTTGCATTTTTTCTCCCCCAACAAATTCCAGGTACATAAGGCCATAATGAGTTTAATTAAAGCCAGGGGAAGCTAATAATTCAAACATTAAGCATGTTATTGGAAGCAAACAAAACTCTAGGCCAAAACATGAAATATTCCACTTTAAAAGAAATTTTATTAATATTTATAAATAAAACAATGAATAAGTATGCAGTATGAGATTATGCAAACACCTTGTTTCCTATCCAGACTTATCTCTAGTTAACTTGTGTTATTTGGAATGAGTGAAAGATTTAAATAAGAGAAACTTTTAAAGCACTTATCATTTTTGTACCTAATAGGTATTTAATATTTGTTAAGTGCACGAATGCTTTAAAATGCCCATTGCTACACATTAATCATGCTAGACAACACCCAAATCAATAAATGAATGAAGGCAGCAAACAGCTACAGGAGAGAAAAGCCTGAACAAATTGGTGAAGGGGAGACTTGCTTCATTAAAACATCATCTTTCTGATTTGTAAAACTAGATTGTTACCTCTTCCTAGAAAGATTGACTGTGCGTTATAATGAGGTTAAATATTACGAAGAATTTATCATTTTTGCAGGATGCACTATCAAGTGTCATGCATAATTAAAATAATAATTTGGAAATGATTCATTTCTAAAACAAATGATCGAGTCTATAAAAGGCCTCAAAACCCTTGGTTGTTATGTGAAGACTCCCTCTCTAATCTGTGGCATTTAAATTCATTGAGGATGCTTTTAACTAAACAAGACTCTCACAACAAAACCAGTGACTAAATATTATTTTAAATCTAAATATCATGTAACTGAAAATGTTCACTGGAGCCGCTCTTTTTCCACCTGGGTCATTTGGCTTTAATCTTCTACAGAAGTCAGCTGCCTGTTCAAGAGGTGCTTTCAGACCCAGGTCACAGATCAGGAGAACAAATCATATGGACCGCACTCCTGCCATCATCCTTATTTGTGCCCCAACGGTTTCCATTCTCGCTAGCTTCCTGGCACCAATGTGCATAATCATGACCTTCTTTTATAAATTATCAAAAGCAGAAAATAAAAACCTCAGTGGAATATGTCAAATGAGAAGAGGGACCATACAATAAATTTCTGAATTTGAAAATCTGCAAGTTTAAGTTCTAGCAAATTAAACATCAAAAAAAAAAAAAAGACATTATCCTTAAATGAAAATGTAAGTGTTCACCTTGTCAAAGAGCATCAGGGTTTTAGTCTAAATCATTTGTAAGTTAAGTGATGAGAAGTCTGAATTCTGAAATATACAAATTTGACTCTAAGTCACAAAACTCCAAATACCTCTTTGATTATGTATTGATGTTTGAAGGTAAATTTATTATGTGCTGTTTCTATACATGAATATTTTGAACACATTCTTCATGTTCCATCATAAAATATTGTACATAATTTTTGAATAATAAATGATGAACTATGATCCTCTTCATGCATAGTAAATGTTAAATGCTGCATTGTTTGCAGACATTAAGTCATAAGTGTTATTTGAGATGTTGCAAAATCCTGACCCCTTTCAAAGCCACACAGCCCTGCAGCAGGCCTTCCCAGCAACTGTGCTCATAACGGCAATCTCCGACAGTCAGTCAAACTAAATAAACCATCAAGAATTCCGAGCTGGAAACGAGTTGTTGAGGGCTCCCGTTATCATGTCGGGACTAAGGTCATGAAGGAAACCGGAATGTTATTTTCACTAGTGCTGGCCTGCCAGTTAGTGCTGGAATGAGATTTCAGTGAAGGTGAACTTCAGCATCGCTGATACTGGCCGAAATGCACTCAGCGTCACAAAGGTTTGTGGACCACAGAGGTGAAGGCAGCCTCCCTCCTTCTTCCCTGTCCCTTGTCTCGATTGTCTACGGTTGCTCTAGAAAATCACTCCTGAACACTGGGGCTTACGATGCCCTGTTGCTCTACAAATGCCCGGAATCAAAATAAAGCTTTCTGAGCACCGAGTTTCAGCACACTCAAGGCACAAAGCTTGGTGCACACTGATTCCGTGTCTGTTCTTAGCAAGGCGCACTTTGAAGTGGATTTAAAAAAAAAAAAAAAGTCTTTACTTTTAGAATGGGATTATTCCCGTGTAATAGGAAGGTTTATAAACTTTCCTGTTTCATAGCAGTATGGAACCCTGGTGGTATAGTGGTTATGAGTGGGCTGCTAACCACAAGGTCTGCAGTTCAAAACCAACAGCCACTCCTCAGCATAACAGGGGCTTTCTAAAGTTGTAAAGAGTTACTATGTCAGAAACTCAGGGGCAGTTCCATGTCTTCCTACAGGGTCTCTATGAGGGGCAGCATAGACTTGAAGTTAGACCAGTGCTGCATGAGTAGGTGATAGCTATTTCTCCAGATGACTCTGAACAGATGCTGCGTATAGACTCATAGACAGAGCACCCACGAGAGATAGTGAAAGCAACGACTTAGAAATCAGGACAGAGCTCCTAGACTTGAAGGGTAAGGGTCATAATCTTTGAAGACATCTAAGTCCATTGGCAAAATGCAGTTCAGAAACATAATGTTCTAGATTCCATTCTTGCAATTAGCATCAGGGGTCTTAAAAACTTGCAAGTGGCCATCTCCGAAGTAACTATTGGTCTCTCTCTGCCTGAAGCAAAGGAGAATGAAGAAAACGGAAATTTCAAGCAATTAGTCTGAATGACTAATACCCCACATGAATCACAACCTCCCCTCACCTGAGACCAGAAAAACTAGATGGGGCCTGAATATCACTACTGACAGCTCTGACCAGGACACAATACAAGATTCCAGTTAGAATGGATGCGAACATAGAAGAAAATTCAAATTGAAAAGAAAGATATGATATATGAATTATATGGCAATGAAACTGTTTTTAAAAGATAGGAAACAAAATAAAGATCAAAATGGAAGAAAGAAAGAAAGAAAGAAAGAAAGAAAGAAAGAAAGAAAGAAAGAAAGAAAGAAAGAAAGAAAGAAAGAAAGAAAGAAAAAAGGAAGGAAGGAAAGAAAGAAAGAAGGACCAGGTTTACTATTGGTCTGAAAGAGTTTAGAGGGACTTCTGAGACTGTCACCAACGACTACCTTCGAACTTGAAACCCAGCACACTCCTGAAGGCTACCTTGCAGATAATAATAGAGGAGGTCTATAAAATAAACACTAACACCTGGGATAGTGGGTTCTTAAAAGCAATCAACTATATGAAACCAAAAGGACAATATTTACCCCAAATCAAAAGATAAGAAGGCAGGAAGGGATAGGGGAAATAGAAAAATGGAAGCTGAGTAAACAGGAAGGAAGGAAGGAGACTGCTGACACATTGCAGGGATTGAAACCAATATCATGAAATAATCTGTGTATGGATCATTGATTTGAAAACTGATTTTATATGTAAACTTTGCCCAAAACACAAAAGACTGTTGTGAAAAAGAAACAAAATAGAGCAACCTGTTGCATCATTGTCTCAAAAATATACTGTGAAATGCCAAAGATCCTCTATGATTTATTTTGCAGGCTATATATTTTTTAAGGAAACAAAACATAAGATGGTTTCTCTGATAAACTCCATCCTGTCTGCTGGCCCACTATGTTCAACAGTGCCCACAGAGATCCTGAGGCGCACGCTAACGGCCTGGCCAGTGGATTGGTGAAACGTTATTTATGTTGTGCAAATGTTGAAGGCTGTGGGTGAGATTGCGCCCTGACTCCCATGACTGATCCCGCTTTACTTCTATGTGCTGCTCAAACAACAGTGTCAGCATGGAACATAGCAGAAATGTTTTTAATTTTTAAAAAAAAAAGGATAGATCCAGCATGGATTGAAGGCTAACATTAAATCCTAGCTCTAAATTAAGAATCATTAGCTCTTACATCATGCCCCTGCTTGATACCTTCACAAAGTGGTCCTTGAGGATAAGGGTGCTACAGCAAAGTGTTATGAAGAAAGTAAATGGTCTGGCTGTCAATCAGAATGGTGTCTGGGGTCTTACAGGCTTGTATTCAGACAAGCAGCCATCTAAGTGAGGAGTCAACTAGTCCGCATGGAAGACGCACACAAGTTGGTGTGATCCAAAGATGATAATTACAAAATTCCAATATGGTGGTGAGAAATGTATCAGAGCTAAAGTTATGAATACCCATTTTGTAGAAGACTACGAGGGACTATAGGAGCCTAAACCCCATCTGTAGTGTATCTAGTTAGACTGAGCTGCTGGAAAATCCATTCTAGCCAAAGGCAAGAATCTCAAACAGCCTTACTATCAGGCTGAGACCATTGTAATCTTAATTATGCTAGGTCTAACTCGATATTTGGGCAGTTGACACCTTCCCCTCTCCTCCCCCGGACCCACTACACACACCACCTGCATTTGTACTAGGCACAAATATCTCTCACTTATCCCATAACAGATATTTCCTCCTCGGCTTTTTGAATGTTGATGGGGGATCTAGCAGTATTTGTATTTTCTTCTTTATACAATTGTGATTTTAGCCTTACCACCTAATGCAATTTGTTTTTATTGTTTTCTGCTTGGTTTCTCAGCTGTGAAGCACAGAAGGAATGGATACATAATGAGAATACAAGGGGTTATAGGGGATGCAGGGGTGGGGGTGGGTGATAAGGAGGGAGAGGGGATTTGAGGAGTAAATAATGAAGGCAGTATAGGGGAGGGAGCACTAGAACTGATTGGGATTGTACAATTCATTTTAAAGACGATTGAACCCTGGTTAGTCTGGGGGGCCGTGGGGGGGAATTCTCTAAGATTGATGTGGTGGTGACTGTGCAATGTCCCCTGATATGATTGAATGATTGAACTATTGAATTGTGTGATATGTAAATGATGTGCCAATAAAACCGTTTTGAGAAAAAAACTAAAGAATTGTCGTTCACGTTAGTTTAGTTATTTCTCCAAAGATTTTTTAAAGATGAAACTTACTATGAAGCAGTTTAAAAAACAAAACAGGTTTAAGAATCAGATACTTTAAAAATGTAAAAAGGTAAAATTCTAGGAGATAAAAGTTGGAGCCTCTATGTCGAAATTTACTTTTGTAGTATACGAATGCACTTATGTATATGCATTAAAGTATATGCATTAAAAAAAAGTTACCATTTCAGAAATCCAAAGAGGCAGGTCTCCCTAGTCATAAAGCGGCTCTGTAAGTAGGACTTGAATCAATGGCCATGAAAGCGAGCACATGAACTAAGGAACAGATTTTCTGGAGTATGGGATTTATAGTCCCACATTTTTCAAGGAAGTGTATTAGGAGCCACGGTGGTATAGTAGTCATCATTGGGCTGCGGTTTGCGAAGTTTGAAGTTAGAAACCACTAGCCTCTCCATTGGGGAAAAGGGGCCTTTCTACTCCCCAAACCGTCTTAGAAACTCATAGGGGCAAGTCTACTCTATACTATAGGGTCCAGCAGGGAACCAAAGAAGAATCAACACATTTGAATAGTGGTCTGGGAAAGAATATTGAAAAACCCATGGATTGCTAAAAGGACAAACCCATCAGTCTTGGAAGATGTATAGCCAGAGGGCTCCTTAGATTAGGCAAGGATGGGAAGACGTCATCTCACACACTTAGGACATAGTGTCAGGAGAGAGCAGTCTGGGGAGAAGCACAGCATACTAGGTAAAGAGGAGGGTCAGCAGAAAGCAGGAAAGTCACTAAGGAACTAGATGGACACTTTGGCGGCAACAATGGGCAGAGACACAATTGTGAGGATGGTGCTTGACAGGCAGTTTCCATTCTGCTATGCGTAGGCTCGCTAGGGGTCAGAACCCATTCAATGGCACCTAACAATGACAACTACAACATATGGTCCCCTGAGTCTGCATTGACTCGATGGCAGTGAGAGAATATTATTTTACACAGTGGCTGCAGTTTCATTTTACAAACAATGAATGAGGAGCTCAGTCCCTTGGAATTTTTTTTTTCTCTCACATTTTTCAACTTTGATATTAAAGCTGGGATAAGATAGCTCGATGTTTGGGGTTCCCCCCGCTTTCTAAACACATTTCTTCATGTGTTTCTGGCCGCATGAAGGCCTTCTATGATAAAATGTCTATTCATGTCCCCTGCTTATTTTAAAATAATAGTGCTGGTCTTTGTTGTTGAGGTGTTGACATTTTCTATAAATCTTAGAGGTTTTCCATGATACTATTGCAAAAAAATTTCCCCCAGTATATGGCCATTCTTTTTACTTTTTTTGTGAAATATTGTGCTGCACATATATGTCTCATTTTCAGGAGTTCTCTGCCATCTTGCTTGTCTTCTACTACTTGTGTGCTTGCACTTATGGTTGATAGTGTATTTATGTCATGTTCTCAGGCCGTTAAGTGGATTCCTAAACTTTCATTGATGTTTTTCAAAGTTTTTAGGTCTCATGTACAAGCCTTTGATCCATCTTGAGTTTGATTGTGTTTAGGATATGAGATATGAGTCCTGTTTCTTTTTCCTGTAAATGGGTAACAAGTTTTGCCAGCATCCTTTGTTAAAGAGAATATGTCTTAAGCTTAGTAAGTTTCACATCTTTGTCAAAGAGCAACACTGCTTCTGGGTTATCAATTCAGTTCCATTGATCTATGTGTTTGCCATTAGACCAGTACCAAGATACTTTGACTACAGTGGCCAAGTAGTATTTTGGGAGAGTGTGAAATATGAGCCATCATACTTCATTGTTTCTCTTCAGTAGTACTTGGCTTATCTAGGGTTGTATTTCTTTCCATGTAAAATTGGTGATTGTGAAATAAATAAATAAGAAACAAACAAAAAACAGAAGATTGATTTTTCCATATCATTAAAGAATGATGTTGGAATCTAGATAACAATTGAATCATATCTGTAGATTATTTTGGGCAGTATTAATATTTCTATAATGCTATATCTTTCTATCCATGAGCATGATATATTTTACCACTTCTGTAGATCTCTTCTGGTTTCTTGTAGTAACATTTTATACTTTTCTTCCTATGGATCTTTAGTTTTTCTATTAGTTAGATTTAGTCCTGCGCATTCCATATTTTGTGGTGGCTAATGTAAATTATATTATTTTCTCGATTTCCTTATCAGAATTCTCTTTGTTAGTGTAAAGGAATTTAGCTGAATTTTTGTGTTGCTCTTGTACTTGCCACTTTGCTCTTTTCTTTCAATTTGTTCCAGTAATTTTCTTGTGGGAATTTCCTTGGAACTTTCAATATAGAGATTCATATCATCTCCAAATAGGGAGCGTTGCTTCTTCTTAAGGAAGATAGTAAAATCCACAAATTGCTCTGCAGTGGAAAGCTGAGGCTGCCTGCTCCCATAAAGGTTTGCTTTCTTAGAAATCCGAAGGAATAATTCTATTCTATCATAAGGGATCTCCATGAGTTGAAATTGACTCAATATCAGAGGGGTTGGATTTTACCTTTTTGCCACTTTGGATGGTTTTAATTTCCCCTTTGTTTACATTTATACTATCATCTTTTTATAGTTTCTTTGTTGCTCAATTCTTCAATATTGCAACTTGAGGCTTAAATTTTTCCTTCAGCTTGTGATAAGCTGAGCATGTTGTTCCCTTCAGGATTTCTTGCTCCATGTCTTTAATATTTCATGACAGTACATTACTTTGTCTTTTTGAGGTGCTCTTTGAAATCTGGTGTTCAGCCCCTTCATTTCTTGCATTTGCTTTAACTACTATACATTCCAAGATACATTTTAAAGTCTCTTCTGACCTTCATATTGTTTTTTACCTACTTTCCAGGGTTGTTGTTTTTTTTTTAATGACATTTTGTTTTCTTCATGTACAACATCCTTGATGTCATTCTACAACTTGTTTGGTAATTAGTATCCAAGAGGTTATATTTATTCTTGAGGTAATTTGCAAATGTGGGTGAGGGATATTCCAGTTCAAAAATTGGCTCGTATGAACTTCTGTTAGTTTTATTCAGCTTCAAGGCCAAGGCCAGTATGGTAACAGGGAGAGGGAATGAATAGAATATTGAGGAAGGAGGGAAGAAGGACGGGTGGAAAAAGAACCATATTTATAGAAAGTTTAACAGGATATGGCTGTTGATTTCCTTTATTGAGATGGGTTGTGAATGTATATAGAGTATGCTTCTTTAAGAACCAAAATCATTTAAAAATTCCCTGCAGATTCTGTAATCCTCAAACCTAAATATTGAATTCAGAGCCTAAACAAGAAGGAGGAAAAGTAAAAGTAAAATGGATCTGGGAGTCTTTAGTAAGAACCGAATTTATTTCAAACAAAGAAACAAACCACCAACAAAGAGAATTTGCTTGTGAGAATTAACGACTGTTCTCATGAACTCATCACAGAAAGTTGGATCTGATGCAAATCCACAAAGGGGCTGGATTGTCTGATTAGTGCTCATTTGACCTAGCAATGGCTAGGGTTGTGAGGACCAGAACCTGACCAGATGAAGAGAAACATGTCAGCCTGTGGGCTGGTGTAATTGCCGCATTCTGATGGAATTCCATCGACTTTACCTCGCTTTTGGCTGCAGATGCTCAAAGTTCCAACCGGAATGTCGATTGTTCAGCTCTGTGAACATGTATGTCTCCCCAGAGTAGTGGGTTCTTATAATGGGGAGTATAGAAATTGGATCTCTGAAATGAAAGAGAGATGATGGCATGCTGGCTTACAACCATTCATGGATGTGCTTAGTCTTAAATGAAACAGGAGAGGATTTCCACTGAATAATTTTCTCTTTTCCTGATCAGTCTAGGGAAGAGACGGTGGGTAAAATGGTGATTCAATGATATGATTCAGGTGTTGACTGTCAACAGGGTTAATGGTGACTGTAAAATTTGTAATTATAGGAGGTGTAATCGAAAAGGGGGAGACAGTAATTCCTTAAGCATGAATTGTTTAATGACTAGAAGAGCCAGGGATTGTCCAGAGTTGTACTCAATTATTCTGGGGCTTCTAGCCACAATTCCTTATGTGATATACTATAATTTTGAGCATAATCCCCTATGTGATGTATTGTAATTGCAGATTTAATGCCTGAGGCTATAATCCCATTTGGAGAGTGTTCTCTACTACATTAATGGACAAGATTTGGATGGCCACTGCAATGAATTAAAAATAAAGTGTCTTGAGAGGAATCACTGGTGTTAAACTAGGGTAAAGCTTGGAGAATGAAAGCATGCTTGGCCGCAGAGAAGCCAGAGGAGGTCAAATGTAGCCAACTGCCTTCCATGCCATTTATTGTAATCCAGGCTCCTTAGCTACAATTGTAATAAGTCCTTCCAGTTTTATCTGACTCTTAACATTCAACATGGTAGCACGATTGAATGCCCAATAAATATCTATTGGATGAATGAGCCCATAATCTCCTCTTACTTATGGATGTGTAGTGACACTTCAAATGTATCCTGCCTTTGACTAGAAGTGACTAATGTGTTGTAGTCCTTAAATTAAGCATTACCACATATACATGTTTACTTTTCAGTTTTGAAGTTTGAGAAAAAAGCAAGGTCAATAAGGCCTGGGTAGTATCCTCTGGTTGCTACCCTGGGAAGGAGCAGGTTCTGCAGGTGACGGGAATTTCTGGAAGGTCATTCCCACACCAATCATCACAATATCAATGAGATCTCTACCAATGAGGACTCAGTAGTGAGGCTAAAAAAAATAATAATCTGTTGTATCTCAAGTGGATTAAGGAAAATATAGATAGTTAAAGAGTAGATGGCATGAAAATCCAAAATTCTCCGAAGGATTACCTTTAAATACCCATTAACATTGGGGTGATTTTAAATTGCCAACAATATTGAAGGCACTCAACATTGTCAATGAGTGACTATATATTAACAGAGGCATTTCATAACGCTAATACTCTGGGAACAGAGTATTTGTGGGTAGTAGCGAAGGAAGAAAGGACAGAGAGAAGAGAGGGAGGGAAAGAGGAAAAAACATCACGAAGATTACTACCAGTACTATACGTTAGGAGAAAATAGTTTTGTGGCACCGAAAGCTCTAAGCATCTTAAATGTTGATCCACTTTAATTCATATACATATCCTCCAACACACATCTTGTTCTCCTGTTTTATAAATGAAGAAACAAGGTGTCTTGCCACAGTCTTGCAATAGACGTCAAGACCAAGTGTCTCTGATGCCAAGTCCTGAGCTTGTACAGATTCTACATTAGCAGTTTGAATCTAGAAATGTATTTCCATGACTTTTCTCAAGAGAAATAGTGGACCAAAAATAGAATTTTCCAAACTAACAGAGATTTACCGAATACTTGGGATTTTTCAGGCACTCTACTGCAAAGTACTAAAGATGCAAGAATCAACAACAAGAAGACAATTCCATTCAAACATGGGGAAAGGATACAAATAACAAATATGCATGTAAAAGATATAAAGTTCATTGATTATTATTTGTGTGTACTTTTGAGTCAGTTCCTACACACAACAGCTTGATATAACAGAATGAATTTGTTCCACAGGATGATATCTATAGATCGCCAGACTTGGTCTTCCACGGTGCTGCTGACAGGTCCCAATTGGCTTGCCCATCAGGATATGGGAATGTAAATGAAAACTACAATGAGATACCATTTTATCTCACTGGATAGCTGTGATAAGAAAAATTAGAGTGACTACTTTTTTCATGAGAATGTAGAGTCATCGAAACCCTCAATAATACTCTGTGATATTGTAAATGCATGTGGCAACTTTGGAAATCAGTTTGTCAAGTCCTCAAATAGTGAAATATATAATAAATGCCATATAACCTAGCAATTCCACTAACTATATATCCCAAAACTTGAAAGTGGGGATTCAAGCAGATTCTTGTATACCAACGTTCATCGCAGCACTCCTCACAATAACTAAAAGGTGGAAACAACCCAAGTGACCATTAACAAATGAATAGGAAAACATAGATCCAAGGGGACTTCAGAAAGTTCATGGAAATGTTACCATTATCTTTTAATTACATGTGCTTACAAATTTTCTGAAACCCCTCATTCAATTATGTAGCCATAATGATAAAGTTCTGATACACGCTACAACATGGATGGACTTTAAAATTATGAGGTGTGACATAAGTCAGCACAACAAGGACAAATATGATATGGCCCCAATTAGAAAACTCTACCTAGAATAAGCAACTACTTAGAAGTCAAAGTTTCCTAGAGATTAGAAATGAAGGGGAAAGCTGTTCTTTAATGAATACTGATGGGAACCGATTGTGGTAGAAATTGCACAATATTGCTTGATGTGATTGACCTATGTAATGATAGGATACACGTATTAAGTCTCAGTTAATAATGTTTTAATTAATAAAAAGGAATACTGAGCTCCTCCTAAGGGCGATAGGAAGATTTGGAAACAGATCATAGTCATGGTTGTACACGTTTATGTCACTGAGTTTTGCATGCAAAAATTGTTGATGTGGCGAATGTTTTTTAATATATATTTCACCACACACATCCAAGAAAAGAAATATCATGTGTTAGATCTTTGAAGATCTTATCAGTTAAAGCAAACAAGGTCATACCAAAGTATGGCATGAGTGACAAAGATGGGACCTTCTACTCCTGTAAACGATGACAGTCTTGGAAACTCATGGAGGCAGGTCTACCTGGCTCTGTGGGCTCACTGAGTGGGCGTTGGCTCCATGGCAGTGAGCGTTTCTTTTTTTTTTTTTTTTCAGTGAGCGTTTCTAAAGGATACTGGGCTTGGTAAAGGAGAGGGGCAGTGAAAAAGAGGAAGACCCTCAAAATTATTATTATCACAGTAGCTGCACAAAGGAGCTCAAACAATAATTGTGAGAATGTTGCAAGAATGGCCCTGAACCAGCCGGTGCTTCCTTCTGTAGTACATAGTTAGGGTTGCTAAGAATTGGAACTGACTAGATGGACCCTAACAACAGCAGCAAAATAGGGTGAGTCCTAGTTCCTCCTGAATGCTGCCTTGAAAAATGAAGACCCAATGCCACTGGAGGAAGATGGCATTTGAAGAGACATCTATACAAAGGGATGCCATGAGACACCTGGATTTATTAAAGGCTGGAAGAAACAAGGAAGGATCTCTCCCGAGAAGGGTAAGAAAGGACTCGATTCTGCACATGCCCTAGATTCAGACTCTGAGGTTCCAGACACGGTGATTCAATATTCAACTGCTAACCAAAAAGTCAGAGGTTCAAACCCACTAGAAACTCTGTGGAAGAACCTACGTGGAAGTCTGTTTTCACAAAGATTACAGGCTGGGAAGCCCTATGGGGCAGTTCTATTCTGTTATAAGGAATCATGGTTAGGCACAGTCAACTCTATGGTACACAACAGCCTCCAGAAATGAGACAATGAAATTCTGATATTTAAAGCCCAAACAAGCAAATATACAAGAAAATCTCAGAGAAAACTTCTGAAGTAAAAAAATAATAGTAACTAAACCCAATTTACTCACTGTCAAAACTCTAGAATGATTGCATGTGTGCTCAATTTGTTGTATTGTAACCTTTCCCCCACTCCACTACCTTTCCCCAGCAACATTTAGAAAAGTAGGTTTCTTATCCCAAACCCAGTATATCTTAAAATTATATTGTAGGCACAAGACCTCGCATATGGCGAATTTGTTTTACTTGCTTATATGAATTATTTTACTTTTTTATTCAGCATAATTAGATTTTGGAAACTTCAAAGAACCGCTGATTATCTTTTTTCGTAACCAATAGAAGAAATAAACGTGGGAGGAATGTATCACAATGTAGAAATGAGCAAATCAATACTCAGGAAAAAAACTTGGCTCCTCTTGAAGGAACATTTATCTATAGGAGCTTGAATTAGAAGTCCTAAATAAATCAGAGCACCTGAAAATGAGAATTTCTACTGTTCTGGTATTTCTTCCTCATGCCAATCTTTTCCTTGGATTTTTTTCTCATTTTATTTTAGGGTATTTTTAAAGCCTGTGGTTCAGAAAAGTGGCGCAGAATGATGCTGGTTTTAAAGGGGAGGGGTGGGCAGCCATCAAGTCAAAAGGCCTGCACAAAGGGACACATTTCAGAGAAGCTACACGTATATATATTATAGATTGAACTACAAGTACTCACTAGTGCTTTCTCTCTCTCTCTCTTTTTTTTTTTTTGGTCAAGAAAACATTTTTTCCTAGAACTTGGTCAATACAAGAGGAAAAGGCCGGAGTGGTTCTGAGTCTCTATGTTTGGTAGAACAACTAGACAAGTCTGACAAACATCTGGGAAACGGCTGGGTGGAGCGTTCAGGGTTTGTACCCCCGTTACATCTTGCCTGGAATTGACAACAATGTCCTCTCTCTGCTAACGTGATTGGCTGCAACGGTTCCAGTAATTTAAAATACAAATAGTGCTGACAAAGCCTGGTCAGGATTGGCGTGTGATCGTTCTGGAAACGCTGCATCTTATGAATGAGGGAGCGGTAAAAGGAAAGAAATAATGCCAGAAAATATTGACAGCAAATTGGTTCTAAATTCACAGCAGAGGAAAAGCCCGGCCGGCACACAGCCCCCACCCCGTTTTTCACACTGCAGTTTTGTAACCACTGCCATCTTCCAGGAGCAAACCACGGCGCTTGCTGCTAGGAGCGTGCCATCCCTTCTCACTATTTGCAAACTCATGTGGATTCTGCGGCTGAAGTTCTTCGGGGGTCAAATGGAGCTGAACGAAATCTCAACCCCTCTAGTGGCCTCGGAGCCGTGACTATCTCGGGCTCAGTGTCCGGATCTGTAAACTGGGTGGACATTAACATTGTGTGCACGTGGCGAGGGGAAGGGGTCGTGCCCGGGAAGACGCACCGAGCACCTGGCATTCAGAACACCTGGTACCAACCGTGGTGATTGTTCTTTCTTTTTGGCTTTGCATTTGCTTAGTCTCAAGGTGCTGGCCCAGACAGGGGAATCTGGTGCCTCCAAAAGTAGGTCTCAAAAGGTAGGTAGGAAAACATCACGTTGTTAGCCCTGCAGATTTATTTCGGAGGATTCTTCGCAACCACACAGCTAGCTTAAAGGTGGAGGGACCGTCTGAGACTGACAGGACTTAAACGGAATTTAGGGATTGTCATGAATGAGGTCCCTAAAACCAAAAAAGACAGTGGTATCTAAGTTGTACGGCATTAAAATGATCTATAATGGTTAGCTTTCTTAGTTAAGAAGGAAGTCGAGTTCTTCAAGTCAAAATTTAGCAACTATTTTTTTTCCCAGAAAGACGGATGTCCCCGCAAAGTTTGTGGTTGCTTTTGAATCAACTAAACAAATAGTATCAGCTGTAACTTTAGCTTCCTTTTCTTCGCTATAAGGATGCTTAAGACACGGACCAGCATGTGTATGCATGCTTGGGTCATAGATAAACTTGATAAAAAATTGGAAGAAAACAGTGAACGCTGAAGCGTATAAGATAGCATTTCTAACTCAGTGCGAGGTTGTGCTGCTGGGTAAGATTATGCGTGCTATTAACCAAAAGGACCGGGTTTTTAAGTTTTGTTTATTCTGGGGGTTCTTAGCCAGTTTGAACCCGTCCATGCTCAGAAATGTAATTATTCAGTATTGCTCAGGGTGGGCTGGTGCTTGAGGGGCACTGAACAGTCTGTCCCTGCTGTCGATCTGGGGATCTGGGCCTGGGAAGGAGTACCAGCTAATCGTAGCCCCAGGGATCCAGGGAAAGGAGCCGAGAACTTCGCCTTTGAAGACCTCTGAACCCCAAACATAGAGATGCCGGATTTTTCACGGCAGGAATTCTGCGGCTCGGGCCCGGTCACTCCGCCACCCCTTCCTGCAGCTCAAAGGTAGGTAAACACCAACGTTTTCCTCCGGCACCTCAAAACTGGGGGATGACATCTTGAATAGGTGTGAGAACTGAGTATTAGCTTTGTCCCCTCTGTCTCCACTTTCATTCTCCAGTGTAAATGCACACGCATTCACACAGTAAAGGACAATCACCCAAGAAGATTCCAACGGTTTCAGGTAAAATAGATTAAACTGCAAATAACTCCTGGTTTTAAACTACCGTACTCTTTTAATGACTGCATTGGCATTGCGGGTATGCAATTTCCTGGAGGTTGTAAAGCCAAATACTGTAATAGTTTAATACTGAGTCCTACTTGACTTAGATGCTACTTGTCCACATGAAAGTATCACCGATGACACCTTTGTCGGCCAGTTTCAGCAAAACCACCAAGCTCTTAATGAGCATTTATTATTTATTTGACCTATGGAGGTCTCCGGGTGCGTGCACAGTGATAAAATCATATGCATAAACCCATCTCGGCAATAAATTAAAATTAAACTAACCATGGCACTGGGATTCTAAAAGCATAACATTACTTATTTGGGTAGGCCAGGTGGAAGAGATGAGTTCTTCTCCATGTCCGAAAGGTCAAGAGAATTGGATGCTGTCAAACACAGAAAGCCAGAAAACTGCACAGTCCAGCAAGAATCCTCCTCTACCCCGTGGCCTGTCAGGAGCACAGTCTAAGCAAGGGGCACCAGCTACCCTGTTTAAGAAGCATTACATTAAAGTCCAGGCATATTAATGTGAAGGTAAGACGATTATTTTCAGTGAAATGCCTCCATCTGCCTGTGTTTACCTGCTCCGTACTACAAGACAGCCTTCTCCAGGGATACACACCCCTACTCCACACAAAAGACATTTTCAGTGGAGCATAGCAAAGATGATATTTTCATCATGTGAACATCCTGACAGTTAAGAACATCAAAGATGCTTCCCCCCCACTTAATAAGGGCTGCTTCCGTGAAGGAAGAAAATGTCTTCCAAGACAAAAGGAAAATCTCAGAAACTAATTGAACGAGCTTCCCTCCTGTATGCACCAGTAAGTATGCAATTTAATACGGACGCCAGAACCATATTAAGTATACTTGAATGGTCAAGTGGTCAATTGCAAGGCTATTGGGCTTTTTTTTTTCCTTTTCAACTCTTCACCACACATTAGGTGAAGGTTTACAGAGTGGATGATCGGTTTTAAATGCAATAATTCATACACATTTTGTTTCACCTCATCCATTGCACTCTCCCCAATGTACCACTGTTTATTCTGCTTCCTCTCTGTCTTTTCTGTTTCCATACCTCTTTCTTTCCTAACCCTTCAGTGAATGCTGTGCTTTTGAGCTTAAATGGTGGATTTTTCTATCACATAAGTTGATTCAGTCTCCCATCTGAACAGTGGTTGAGGGTCGTCAACTCGGGGATCCCCTCCTTCTATCTCTCTCTTCTGGCCAGGAAGCCTGGTCTGTTTTATGATTTTGCATCCTGTTATGCATTTTTTGTCCTCTTCATCCAGCACCTTCTCATGTAATTCTTCACAGAGCTGTTGGTGGCAGCTGAGCACCATCTAGTTCTTGTCTCAGGTTTGTAGAGTATGATAGTTGAATGGTCCATTAAACCATTTGCCTAAGATGTCCTTCTACTGTCAACATCCTCTCTTCCTCCACCTCAGTAGGATATAGAACATTGTCTTTGCGTCCAATGTTGAGACAACAGAACTTGGCATCTCTTGAGATCATGGTCCTGATTCCCTGGGTTCACTGGCTCATTCCTTGAAGGGGAAGGGGTTTGGTTATATATAAAAGTATTGATAACTTCTCCCCCCGAATGTTCCATCAGTTGCTTGCTTCGATATTCTTCGATATTGCAATATATATATATATATATATATATATATATATATATATATATATATATATATATATATATATGTGTATCCATTACTACTCTGTTTTACATACCTGTCGAGTCACATATCGAGCTGAACGAAATCTCAACCCCTCTAGTGGCCTCGGAGCCGTG
>NW_022103900.1:11235226-11238936 GCF_000313985.2 Echinops telfairi
TTTTTTTTTTACACTTTTAAATATTTTAGCCACTGTTCCAGGTCTATCTGAAGTATTTGCCTCCTCCGTTGAAAAATCTTTCTTTTGTGTTTGTTATAGTTTTATCATTAACTTGTTGAATCAACATACTTTTTATTCTCAACCTCTCCTGTGTCCCCATAGTATTTTGTTCATATTCTTACATGTATAGTTGGGAATGATGTGCACGTAAAACTACGTATTTTGAGGTATACTACATATTTTGTTATCCTAAGCCAGTGAAAAAAGTAGCTTCCAAGATCTTTGCAAAGTAAGAATCTCTGTACTTTAGAATATTTTTCTCTACACCCTGATGTCTTATGTCTTGTTTTAATAAGAGAAAATCCTACGAAACTAGGATATTTGAAGGCTCATTAAATTTTGGCTGTTAACTTACAGTCATAACCATGATGAACTTTGATTTATTTTTTCACAGGGTAACAATTTTTTTAACTTTAGCTAATTCATTAGCTACAGTTATTTTTTAAAACCTCAGATAAATTGTGGGGCGTAATGTTGGTAGTGTTATTTTACTAACATGGAGATATAAGGGCCAGGTTCTTCAATGGAATGTATATGAGTGTGATAGTTGGTTTTTTTGTGCCAATGTGGCACCCATAAGAAGATAGGGGTGGAGTCTAGCCTGTCAATCAGGTCACAGTCTGATGCTGCTTTCTAGTGGTCGTGGACCTTTTCATAAAGAAGATCCTGGGAACTTCCTCTCTCTATTTGCTTTACCTTCCTGTTGGTGAGCCACTCAGCTGAGACCATCCGGAGTCCTGTGATGCTTCCATTGCCATTGGATCCACAAGACTCTGCATCTTTGCATGTAGCTTCATTAGTCTAAAGAGAGGTTCACAGACTAGTATCAGACTTATGGACTTGATTTGGACTGGGCTGGGATGTTTTCGTGATATCCAATTATACCTTGATATAAAACTCTTTTATATATATATGTATATACATAGTCGTGAATCCATTACTACTCTGTTTTACATACCTGTCGAGTCACATATCTATCTAAGCATATCGTCTTAGCTCAGCATGATTACAGGATTACATAGACATGAGTTTTTGCTTTTACATCAGTTGCTTAAGTTCTTAGAAACTCCATCTTTCCGTTCCACCTTTTTAGATTTGCCATTTCCCTATTATTGTATGTTGTCTCCCCTTCACGCAAGCTAACAGCTAACTAGCCCCTGTCCTGTGACTGCCTCTCACATTGCTTTACCTTTCCCTCCCACCCTTGGTAACCAACCAAGTCTGTTTCTTTTAGTGTGAAACTCTTTTATGGATCCTTTACAGTAATTTTTCATATAGTATTTGTCACTGTGTGCTGCATTCATATTTGGAGGTGTTGTGCAGATTCACTTTCATTTTTTAACACCATATGGGTTAGTATTTCATTGGGGGCATAGACCAAAGTTTGTTTATCCATTTTTCCGCTGATGGGCATTTAGGCGGTTTCTATAATTTTGCCATTGTCAACAGTGCTGCAATCAACATAGGTGTGCATGGATCTCTTCCGGCTGCAGCTCTTGTTCCTATAGGATAGATACCTCAAGAGCAGTGGTGGGTCATAACTCCTTTGGGGGTCAAACTTGTGGGTCATGACCCCTTTGGGGGTCAAACCACTCTTTCACAGTGGTGACCCGATTCATAACAGTTGTAAAATTACAGTTACGAAGTAGCAATGAAAATACTTATATGATTGGGGTCACCACAACACGAGGACCTGTATGAGAGTCACAGCATTAGGAAGGGTGAGAACCACTGCTCTAGAGGGATTGCTGGTTCAGATGGTATTTCTCTTTCCAATTTTGGGAGGAAGCACCCTACCACTTTCCATAGTGATTATACATTTTACAGCCTTACTAGAAGGAAATCCAACGCTAACTTGCTCTGCCCTACATTAAACTTATGTTGTCTTGAGAAGAACTCTCTTGGAACTAGCAGGAAAAGCCAAACGTGGTTTACTGGCTAAAACATGCAGAAAGAATCATAAAAGCTCAACTTTTCTGACAGTTGATATTAAAAATAGCACAAAGTTTCTGAAAATAATTTTCTTACTGTTATGAATGTACTGACCCATAAAATATGCTCACAAGTCAGTTCTCTTAAAACAAACAGAACAAAAAAATCAAGAAACAAGAAGTTATTTTCCACTTAAATATTGTTGTAAGCTAATATGATAGAAGACCCTCATCAACAGCGTCCCATTACCCCCCTCCCCACCCCTCCACTCACTCACCCCATACTTACACTTCCCAGTGCTCCACGACTGGCACTCACTTCCTTTGGTGAGGCCATGCTTCTCCTGCCCATTCCCCTGAGATCATACTGGTACCTGGCTCTGCACGCTAGCTCACGTTTCCTAGAGGAAGAAGTCAAACTTTCCCTTCTTACCACTCCCAGAAGAAACCCTGGTGGCATAGATTATTTTCCTAGTAACAAAAAACGATTGGGAGCTGGAATGCACCTGCCGCTCCACGGGAGAACGAGATTGCAGCCTGATTTTGTAATGGTTGTTGTTGTTAAGCACCATCGTGTCCGTTTTGACTCATAGCAACCTGATGTCCAATAGGGTAAAACACTACCAACTTCACAGTTACGTTTGAGTCCCTTGAGGTAGTCACTCTGTCAGTCCGCCTCATTGATGGTCTTTCTCGTTTTCACGGACGCTCTACCGGACCCAGCACTATGTTCTTTCCTAGGTCCTGGTTGCTCCTGATAGCATGCCCAAAGCTCTTCAGAAGTATTACCATCTTTGCTTCTAAGGAGCATCCTGGCTGTACTTCTTCCAAGATAGGTTTTGTTTGTTCATCTGGAAGTTCACAATACTTGCAAAACCCTTCAAGAGGATTGTGTCCAAACGCACCCACGTGGCTTCTTCAGTCTTCCTGTCTTACTGGCCAGCTTTCACATTCATATGCAGCAACTGGACGTCCCAGTGTCTAGGTCAGGTGCACCCTAGTCCTCCAAGTGATATCTTTGCTCGTTATCACCCCCCAGAGGTCTTGTGCCCCATGTTTACTATCCTATTGGTCCTTTTATCTTAATGTAGATAGACTCTCAAATCTATTTTGTTTTTGTTCTTTATTTTTTCATCCCATTTAATAGAAGAGGGGAGTACTCTCAGCAAGCTTACTAGTTTAAACTTTTGATATGGGGTCAAATGGCATGGAGTTCAAACTGTGGTTCTGCTTTGCTCGACCTCTGACCCCGGGTATGGTTTTAACATGTGATAGGGGGACAGTTACAGCCATGAGATAAAGCACGCAAACCGCTTAACATTAGGCTTGTATGGAGTAAGAACTGGAGAAATTGTTGTGGTGCTCATAATCAGAGTTCCTGAAGTTATCACGACAGGTATGAGAGCGTGAGGCTTAAGTCTTCTACTAAATGAGGTGATACAATTCAACCTTTCTAAGGTTCTGTCTCTTCATCTGTAAAACGAAAGCATTGGACTCTATGGTTCTACTTTTTAAAATCTCTTGTCCGATAAAGCAAGGCATATATCATACTCTTCTTTTGCTGGCATCCTAGCATCAGGATATCACCTGTACATTGTATAATTGTGTACTGTACAATTATATGCTCAAAATACAAATAGTAAATCTTTAAATATAAATATATGTACATCTTTTAATGTGTTTGTGCAGGCATGTGTGTGTGTGTGTGTGTGTGTGTGT
>NW_022103900.1:11239667-11241424 GCF_000313985.2 Echinops telfairi
CCCCTCACATAAAAAAAAAAGAAATGAGCATCAGTTTTGTGGGTACCCCTCGTATGCATGTGAAAATTGGACAGTGTACAAGGAACATCAAAGAAGGATCGATGCATTTGAATTATGGTCTTGGCAAAGAATTTTGAAAGTACCATGGACAGCCAGAAGAACAAACATCTGTCTTGGAATAAGTACAGCCAGAGTGCTCCTTAGAAGTGAGGATGGCTATACTTTTCCCACATACTTTGGGTGTATTATCCCTAGAGTCTGGTGCTTGGAGATGGACTTCATGTTTGGCAAAATAAAAGGCCATCCAAAAAGAGGACGACCCTCAGTGAGATGGATCAATATAGTGGCTGCAACATGGGCTTAGGTAATGCTTGCAGGCTGGGGATAGGACTGGGCAGTGTTTGGTTCTGTTATGAATAGGTCCACGATGACTTGGAACTGACTTGATGGCACCAGGGTTACTTTTGGTCAAGAGACAACCAAGACAATTAATTTCCCAGTGTGTAGTACTTCCCCCCCATTAATGAATGTGGTTAGTTACTAATGTATCCTGACATTCTCTATAACCAAAAAGGTGAAGAAGAAATTGCTTTAACTCCTCCAACTGAAGCTTCAGACTGCCCATTGAAGGGCCAAGAAATCAGCTTGGTTTGTACCGCAGGTCCCTAAGGATGCTGGCACCATTCTGGTCTGACAGCTCTTGCTCACATTGGCCTCCTCAGCTGTCTGATTATTTCAGTGTTCAACAAATCAATAGACTGTAGAATGATGCCTGGTCACCAGAGGTTGGTCTCTTGGATAGTTATTTTTATAGATTATCAATCCTTGTCCATTTTGTTTTGAATATTATCCTTGTATTAATGTCATTACCGCTCTTCTTGCCAAAACCACTTTTAAAGCAGTGTGGGAAAGTCTGAAATGTACTGATAATCATTTATTACCTCACTCTTTGTGTCCTTGTTGCCAAGATCATTTTTCTGAAGTCAAAGTCTTGGTTTTCTATGAGCGGGTTAGCTCCTGCTCTTTCTAGTTAGTGGAAATCATGATTCTCCAGGACGTCATAGCCCTTCTTATTGCAACAGAATGTGATATAAGGTACAGAAGAAACAGGCAACTTGGTGAACTCTCAAGAGATAGAGAATACAGCCTTACCTTTAGCAATAAAAAAGGGAGAAAAAGGTATAGCCACCCCATAAATGATAAACATTAATTAATTTGAAAGTCAACCAAAGCAGATTTAGCATTTCACATGCATTGTGCTATTTGCTACATACACATTCATACTGGGTTGTTTCTACCTTCCTCAGCTAGATGGGATAGACTCACATGTTTTTAAAAGTTGCTTTCTAAAACTGATGGTGCCCGGCTATCAAAAGATATAGCATCTGGGGTCTTAAAAGCTTGAAGGTAAACAAGCGGTCATCTAGCTCAGAAGCAACAAAGCCCACATGGAAGAAGCACACCAGCCTGTGTGATCACGAGGTGCCAAAGGGATCAGTTACCAGGCATCAAAGAATGAAAATATCATATAATTGTGTGTTCACATACATGATACGATTGCTGAAGACAAATGGGTGCATAAACAAATGTGGCAAAGAAAGTTGATGGTGCCCGGCTATCAAAAGATATAGTCTGGGGTTTTAAAGGCTTGAAGGTAAACAAGTGGCCATTAGCTCAAAAGCAACAAAGCTCACATGGAAGAAGCACACCAGCATGTATGATCACGAGGTGTCGAAGGGATCAGGTATCAGGCATCA
>NW_022103900.1:11242019-11250917 GCF_000313985.2 Echinops telfairi
AGGGCAATGAATGTACAAATGTGCTTTACACAATTGATGTATGTATGGATTGTGATAAGAGTTGTATGAGCCCCTAATAAAACTTTTTTTTTAAAGTTGCTTTTTTTGGTCTTCTTCTATAAAATCTTTTAAAAGAAGTGAGTCCAAGATTTTTTACACAATGTGGCTAATTATATGCTAATAACTAAATATGTAAGTAAATGTTAAGGGTCAACAACCAACAAGAACTTTGGCTACTTGGTAAACTCAGTTAGTTATTAATATTATGATTCCATTAGTAAATAAGAGCGCTTGTCGACAAGAAATGCCAAAGCATATGAAAAACCTAGATATGCAAAAATTAAGAAGATTATATCTGAAAGCAGAGAGGTTTTGCATAAATGAATAAACTAACTTAGAGTATCAGCATTATAATTCAGAAAGCACTACTACTAATTGGACTATAAATGAAAAAAATTCAGAATTTAAGTTATTCATATCCTCTAGAACAGATGATTATAATGGTTCTCAATTACTTCCAATCGTTTAATTAAGCACCATATTGAAACATTTTGTTTTCATTCACTTCACTAGTTGAAACGAAAGCATTTTCTAGAATCATTCACTTCGACATCACTCCTAGAGCATTTTTTGCATCTATAGAAAATATAAAAGAGTTAAAAGTGATTTACCTGGAGATATTTGAAAGATAAATTAAGATTTGAGAGAAGTCGAAACACACATCGGTACACAAATCTACAAACATGCGCCTGTGCAAGTCCAGAGTAATCAGTACTGATTGGTGATCACTGTGTTAGGAGCAATCCAGTTTGCTGCTTTGCTTTTTAATCCTTGTACCGACTTTATAAAACAGTGACTGATAACTCCCATGGTTTTCAGGGATAAAGATGCTAAGTAAATTTTCCAAAATCATCCAAAGTTAGGATTCAAATCCAGGTCATGAGACTCCAGGACCCACACCTTTGAGCTCTCTGTAGAGAAAATAATTGATCATTGGAAAAGGACTGTCATGTATTTAAAGTCAGAAGATGTTAAATGTAGTCTGTGTCACTCCCCAAGCTAGGGAATCACTTAATGTCATTTAATCTGAAGTTATTTTTTATAAAGTGGGGTAGATAATGATGCTTTGTTAGGTCCTAAAGCTCTATAAACACTGCTTTTTAATATTTTCACTTCAACTTGCACACATGTGATGCAGGACTGCTAGCATTAGGCTAGAATTATAAAAGGGGACTTGCAGAAAGAAAAGTCTCATTGTAGAGTCATGCGAAATTACTAGCCAGTGTTTTATGGAGAATAATTGGGAGGAGTTCATTTACAGCTTAGAAGAGTACAGACCAAGTCTCATCTGTTCTGTTATTTAGAAATGCACCTTCAAATTTTTTAATGAAATTATAGAACACCATTACTACATCTACATACATTTATGCTATTCGAATCACTACTAGTGACCAATCAGTAGAGATACTTCAAAACAACAAGAATTTATGATTAGAATATTTAGAAAGTATTGGTAATGGTTTTGCCACTAAGTGGCTCATGTCAAAAACAGCTAAATGGGGAGCAGGGGTGGAGTGGGGACATGAGGCTTATGAAAAAAAACACATGGGTCTTTTTGTTTTGTTTCATTTTGTGCCAGTGGATTTGCAGGTAGTATCTCATAAATAATCTGACATATAAGAAGCTCATTGCTCAGATTGTGTGAGTGAATTGGGCATATTTAAAACCCTTGTCCTTTGTTGTTGTTATTGTTATGATTTCCTGAGGGGCCTCTTAGTGGTAAAAAGACAACTAATATGTCAAACCCGACAGTAAATAGATATGTGATGTCAGTTTCATTTAATACATCCTCCACTAGTACTTTATAGTTTTAATCTAATTTATTTTTATTCCTGTCATAATAATACTTCTACTACATTAATCAGGGATGTTACATCTCAGACATATTTAAATTTTTCTAAACTGAAAAAGTTAATATTAATTCAATAAGTAATATGAATTTTATTCTTCAACCTCATTAATTCCCTAGAAGCAAGAACTGTGCTTTTCCAACATGGAACTCGACTTAATGCGCTAATGAATGTGTTTTTCTGAGAATATGTTTTAAAGCCATTTTTTAAAAAGGATAATGATTTTGATAAGTAAATTGGAATGGAATCACCATTTGGACTGCCTAGTTTAAAGATGAGCCAGGGGTAGTTTCAGATGAGCCAGGGGTAGTTTAACAGTCTGAAAATTGACTCATGTTAAGTAGAAGTAAATGTATAAGATGAATCTTTCCCCACCGCTTCCTTCTCTCAGAGCTGAGACCTTTACCAAGCTGAAACAAGCCGACCTAGACATTAGCTGGCAGGTAAAATGAAAATGAGAAAAATTGTGAATAGGACAACAGTGAGCAATAGGATTCTGGTAAGTTAAGAGGTGTATTTTTTGTTTACGCGCTACAGTACGTGCTAACTTTTCAGTGCCATTAGTCACACATTGGGCTCTACAATGGGACAATCTACACTTGCCTCAACACACAGAAGTTCCTTGTTTTGTGTTACATCACACTCAAGGAGCTGTGGGGGGGAGGCAGTCAGTGCACGCTTCATCTCCTTCTACTCAATCAACATACATCAAACCGATTCATTGGCAAAATCAAGGTGGAAGAATCTAATCTATATTTATTTCCAGAGAATTTTCTCAAACAGGAAGTCAGTGGTGAATTGTTGAGCATTGTAAAGGCAGTTTCTTCATGCTTTCAAGTATTTAACATATATGATATATTGTGCAGAAATATCATTCTCTTCTGAAATGTTTTATTTTGAGTAAATCATATTAAACAGCAGAAATAGCCCAAAATATCGACATATTGTTTGCTTTTTCTTGTCCAGTTGCTTATTTTTTAACTTTAAGTACAACTCACATGGAACAGTATCAGAAAACTTCTGGGCACAAAGGCCAAAACCAATATGAAGCAAATAACTTAGTAAATATCTGGTCAGTTGGGACTGACCTGGAGAGAGAACCATTCTGAATAATTGATGCTGTGACTTTCACTCTGAGACCCAAAGAGTGTAGATCAACTGTCTCTGATGCCTAAGACAACCAGAACATTTCCCAAGTCTCTTCCCAAGGGCAGCCAAGCTGTGGGCTACAAGTTGCCAGGTTGCATATCTCCTAAGAAAAAGAAATAATTTTGCCAAAATAGAATTTACAATTAAACTTTCTCTGCACCTAAGTGGCAAGAAATTCTAATAGTCTCACTTAATCTTAACATTCTCTTAATCAGCACTTCAATCAGCGTTAGGATAATTAGTGGAGGCTGACAACAGTTTGAAAGAAAAAGAAAAGCTCACACCTATCATGTAAGTGACACTGTATAATTCACCAAGCATTTTCTTAAGCAATGTCACATTTTGTTTACACAAAAGCTCAGTGAATTACAACATGGAACATGATGCGATATAATTTGTTGCCATAATTTACGTCTTCTAGATGAAGAAACTGAGGTCCAAAGAGGTTACGTAATGTGTGCACGGTCACCAAAGCCCATATGATTATTCTTCAACATTTTGTCACCTGGCTCCAGTCCCCAGGCATTTCATAGACCAAATACCCAGTAATTGAATATTAAAATCCTGGTGGCCATAGCAATATTAAGAGATAAATGTGCAGACATCTTCTCTAGAAGCTCTTTATCTCCCAGTGTCTCCATCCGCAGCACAATTAGAGTACCTCCTATTCTCTCACAAAGCCTTGAGAGTACTAATATTGTCTCCAGTGGCTTTTGACACGCAAAAGTTACATTTTAAAAAGTCATAGACTTCTACATGCTAATACCCCAAAATGACACACAGTCTAGGTTCCTGGCATGCCTCATGCCCATCTGCCAGCATGGCATGGGGCCCATTCACAAGGTAATAAGACAATTTCAGGAGGACACAATTGCCAGACCTATCAAGGCTTAGAGCAATGACCTGCAAAATAAAGCAAGTGGCTTTCTTTTTCTACAAGGAGCAGATTCTCCTGAATCAGAACCACTAGAATATACTTCTCCCTTTGTTTCTTTAGGTGAGATTACATAGTTGGCATGAGGTAGAACATGTAACGGAGACTGCTGTTATTTTCTCGAAGCCTTGATTCATTTGTCACTAGGTTACAAAGAAGATTTAAGATGCGGCTGCACAGAATAAAAGTCTTGACCCCTTCCCTTAAGTTCAAACACAATCCTTAGCCCTGGAGAAAATAAGTGTTGGATGCAAAATTTCAAATGTGTTTACTAATGTCAGCAGGCTCTATGACCTGGTCTACTTGTGACCAATAAAATCTGGAGTAGCCTGTGGTCAACAAACCAAAAAGCTTCAAGTGTTGAGCTGGATTACAATTTCTGAGATGGAGATACAATTCCCTTATTTCCTCATTTGACTGAGAAGGTAGTGGTAAGGAAGAGATGATAAGCACAAGTTGCTTTTTGAATCCTGACAAGTGCTCTTCAACTAGAGAGGTTTACAAATTCTGTGGACCGTGTAGATAGTTGCTGTCATGTGCTTTGGGGTGAAAAGTCGTTTACAGATCACGAGTCAGGAGGGGCTCAGCGAAGGGAAACAGAAACAGTAGAAGACACTGGAAGAAAGAGGAAGGGGAGGAACGTCAAGCAAAAGAAGTCTGCTAATCATAACCCTATCACGCGCACTCTGAGAATCGATCCTATGGTAATGCTGGAGGTTTCATTTCGATATGACAAAGAATAATAAATTTGTTCAGCATGTTTTGCTGAAAACACCGTAGTTTTATTTTTCTCCCCTTCCTCTAATTGTATACACAAGCATGTACTCTAGATAACTTTATAGGTTTTGTCGATCTATAGAGAGACTGACAGAAGTTTGAGGGATCAATATACAGGAAACACATAAATATGTTATCGAAAGCTGCCCTGACAAAAGGTGTGTGTCTGTGATACAAATGTATGTTAAAATTCAGATTATGAAGTGGAATTATCCTGAATAGCATTTTGGAGGTAGTTACTCATATATAAGATGTTTTCTTTTTCCAATTTAAAAATAAGAAGAAGTTGTTTAAAAAGAGATACATTAGGTATAATATGCTTCGTGACAAAAACACACCTCAACACACATAGAGGTTTGAATGTAGTTGTGTGTGTTTAAGAGACTAGATGCATTAATTAGAATATTATAACTTTCATGGTCAACTGAACTTAGACACATTTCTCAAGCTAATTAGGCAATTTAGGAACACAGATTTATTTATTGATTCAATATGTATTCAACAAAAATTTAATGAGCATCTACAATGTGCACAAATAAGTCCCTGCCCTTAGGGAATATCAGCTATACTTATAGCAGTAAAGAATGCCCTTCTATCAAATTGTTTGAATTAAAATTATTTAATCAAGAGATTTTAATAAGTCCTTACTGTATCTCAGCAATTATCTTGAGTTCTATTGATGTAGTAAGACATAATTTATTTTCATTAAGGTGTTTGAAGTTTGAATTAAGATATAAAACAATAATGATATTAACAATAGTATGCTTAAAAGCAACATCATGTGCAAACATAAAAATGATAAGTCTCTTAGATTTTATGACTGGAGAAGCCTTCATAGGGTAAGGAATACTTAAGCTATTTCCCTGGCACTTGAAACAGTGTTGCTATTTAACCAAAATTGTGCGCACATGGGTGTGCATTACAGACATCTGAGAAGATCGAATATCATGCTACAGATAATTCTCATCTCAACCAGCCATAGAATTCATGACTAGCTAAGTGGAAAGATAGATAAAAGGATACACATAGCAAAACAGAAAAATGAAGGGGAGATGGGCTCTAAAGCCAGTTATAAAATATTTATAATGTTGGGATGAATATATCTCTTAATATGAGTCAGATGGACTTTCAGTTCCATGAACAATGTTTACTTATGAAGAGAAGCCAAAAGATTTGAGAGGAGACTAAGCAAAGAGCCACTAAGGCAAGAAAGCAAAGACTTAGTTGGGACTGAAAGAGTTGGTGGATATAAGAATAAAGAAGACCCATTGAAAGCAAAAGGATCATGAAGTTTCATGTAGGATCATGCTTGTTGTATTGGCTAGGAGATGAGAGAGCCTTGCCCTCATTTATCGCTATATCTATCTATATAGGTGAAAAGGGAAGGAAAGAGGAAGGCAGAAAGGAGGTAGGAAGGAAGGAGAGAAGAAGAAGGGTGGGATGACAGCATGTATTTTAAAAAAAAGATTCAATCTACTTGGAATTTTAGAAGTGATTCTCACTTGAAGGTGGATGTGTCTTACTACCAAGGGAGGAAGTTTTAAAATTTGAGGAGAGTAGAGGATCATTCCAGATGCATGTTCAAGGCAGAATTCAGAACTCTGTCCCAAAGACGGCAGTTCCAGTGGTGTGGACTAGAGTCCAGCTATGGCCCCTTGATGAATCAAGACCATACTTGGAGAAATGTAGCCTTAGAAAACATTAATGATCCCTTCCAGGTTCATGATTCCTATACAAATAAAAATTTAATTCACACTAAATTTGTTTTGGTGGAGAAGTACCCACTATTCAAAAACACATTAGAGTGATCAGAAATGCTAGAAGACCACTTTGAATTGAGATGTGTATATTATAATGCATTAAATATACATATATAATTCAGCTTCGGCTTTAACCTCAGACCTGAGTGAATTCCACATTGCATATCATTATTTTCTAAAAAGGATAACTGTGATTTCATAGGAATGATCACTGACAGGGAAGAGAAGGATAAGAAAGGAAAGTAAATGAGAGGATAGACAAACTATATGAAAGGACTTTCATTTTTAATTTAACCAGAGAAACAAACAAGAGTGAAAACGGCCAGGTCGAAAGATCAAGGTATTTTGAATCATGAACATTTCCCACACCAAAGAAGGACATGAAATATAGGAATAAAAACACGGGACTTTTTCTGGCTTGTCCTTTGACTCGCAATCCCTATCAATTAAGTAAGGACGTGTCAACTTTTAAAAAAATGTGTTACTGTGTACTACTTTCAACTGAACAATAAACAAGAGGGATTCCAGTGCAGCGTTTCCGCTGGGCTTTGCAGCATGAGTGAGTAACTTCACATCTAATTAGGATGGGAAATTTTGCCTGAACAAGTCTGAATGTATTGAGCAATTTCCTAGCGGTCATGACTATGTACACACTCAAGGGAGGGTTGGCAGGGCACTCAGGCATCCTGCATCACCAGAAGTGAAAGGGGTGAAAGAGGGGCCCTACCAACTGCAAGGCCTTTGGAGGGAGAGAGAACCAGCTGTCATTCCCAGTTCTCCCATTCACTCGATTCGTGTCTCTTGTGCATCTTAGGTATCCTCTTGGGCACTCTGCTATCTTACCTGAAAATAGGAAAAAGAGCTCACTATCAAAAATTATGTCAGATAAGGTAGCTTTGGAAAAAAAGGGCACTGAAAACAACCACCTGCGAGGCCATCTCTATTCATGGCTCCCTGAGTGGCACCGGAGGATTCGGACTTGCTCATCCATCAAGGTGAACTTTGGAGTTCACTATTACACAGACACTATTACACTTACACTATTGGAGACACCAGTGCCCAAACGGTCGGCAGAAAAAGAAGTAAAAGAAGAAAGAAACATCTGTAATATAAATGTTTGTTGCTACATTCAACATTGCTCTCAAACTCTACCCAACTAGAGTTGTAGTTCTAAATACTACACTGGCAGAAGATGATTCTTGGCAATTGATACTTGGATCGTTTATAAGAGGACTGCAATATTTCTCCCTAAAGATTTCCTTCAATTCAGTAGACTATTATAATGGTGGACTCACACAATCATACTTTGAGATGTTAATTACTATTTCTGTCCCCGGACATCTCACACGTACTTTTTTATATCCATTATTTTTTGTGCACCATTCCAAGTGGACCATCTTCAGGATGAGGATTTAAACCATTAGGAGAAGTGAATTGGAAAGTCAATGTTGAGTTCCGATTCAGACCTGCCAACCCACTACCAACCAGTTGCTTCTGATTCACAGCGACCCTATGCAGGATTTCTGAGATTAAATCTTTGTAGCAACAGATAATCTTGAAAGACAAAATTATTTTTTATTTTGAAAGATCATTTTTTTAATTAAAAAAACAAAAGCCTGAAAAAAAAACACAACAAAAACAAAAGCCTGAGGGATACAGAGCAGAGAACATTTTTTGCTTTAGTTTTACCATAACCAAGAGAGTTGGAAAAAATATAGCATGAAGTAAAAGATTGTCTCACAACACAGAGAAATCTTAGCTCCATTTGAATTGGAACAGGGGCAAAAAGGAGGGAAAAGGAGCAGAAATGGATGGGGGTGGTCTTGGCTATATAGTTTAGCCATAAATATGGGGTTCCGATATCCCGGCTCCAATTCTCAAACCTATGGAAAAAGGAAGAGTGGGTAGGTAAAATGTCCACAGGATGTGGTTTGAGAGTAGACTCTGAGAGAGCACACACCAAGTATGCTATGGAAAATACCACAAAGATAACAGCATACTCATGAGCAGGGCAGAGAGGTTGAGGACCAGAAGAAACGTCACACCGTGTGTTGAAGGACCAGTGCCGACCATTTGGGCATTGGTGTCTCCAATAGTGTAAGAGTGATCTTGATGGATGAACATCAAGTCTGAATATGCCTGTGCCACTCAGTGATGTAATTTGGACACAGGAGCTGAAGACCACATGATAGAACCATGATGCCTACTACACATGTAGTTGAGGTAGAGGTTCAAGCAGCAAGATGGAGCAGTATTAATTACTCCTCCTTTGTAAAAAAAAAAAAAAGTATGACTGTGGAGTAAATGCCTCTATATAAAAAAGAGGACCAAAAGAAGGCAGTGACAGGGGGAGGGAGTGACTCACGAA
>NW_022103900.1:11251017-11266372 GCF_000313985.2 Echinops telfairi
GAGTAAATGCCTCTATATAAAAAAGAGGACCAAAAGAAGGCAGTGACAGGGGGAGGGAGTGACTCACGAATTAACTGAGTGCATCCCCAAAGAGAGCAGTTTTAATTACTCCTCCTTTAAAAAAAAAAAAAAAAAGTATGACTGTGGAGTAAATGCCTCTATATAAAAAAGAGGACCAAAAGAAGGCAGTGACAGGGGGAGGGAGTGACTCACGAATTAACTGAGTGCATCCCCAAAGAGACTGAGAAAAATTGAAAATATCAAGACTACTCTGAACATGAAAGGTAACAGCTTCACCAGCACCGGAAATGGTGCTGGGGCATTCAATTCATTCATAGAAAAGGTTCCCTCGGTGCTTCTGAGCTCCCGTCAATCTATATACTGTTGTCAGCTCTTACATCCACTGGGACATATTGCTTGCAGAATGCTTGTAGAATGCTATAACTGTAAGATAGAATGTTATAACTGTAAGAATAAGGCTAATATATTGTGTTAGTCTGAGTAGACTAGAGAAACAAATTCATTGACCCTTGTATGTTTATAAGAGAGAACTTTACATCAAACTTTATAACACAAAGCATTTGTCTATTAAGAAACATCCTAGCCCAGTCGAGATCATGTTCATAAGTCTGCTATTAGCCCATATGTCTGATACTAGTCCATAAATTCCTCTTTAGACTCACACAGCTATGCCATGATGCCAAATGCAGGAGGATCACAGGCCAGTGGGTGGAAAGCCTTGTGGATCCAGTGGTGGTGGAAGCATCTCAGCACTGGTGTGGGTCTCCATGTGGCTCCTCCCACTCCAGAGCTCTGGCTCCATCAGCATAGCTCCATGTGGCTTGTCAATAGGAAGGTGTAGCAGAGAGAGTGTGTGTCCCACCTCCAGGGAGGAAGACAGAAGTTCCCAGAATCCTCAGGTGAAGGCAGTACCCAAACAGAGGCCTCATTGGTTATGTCCTGATTGACAGGCTAGACTCCACCCCTTCACTCAAATTGACAGGAGATTATATAACCGTCACACACATGTTTAATTTTTTTAAATAGAAAAAAATCAAGCATGTTGCAGGGGCAAAAATGGAAATGAGAAGAAGGAGTGAAAATTGTCAGTGCGTTGGCAACAAAAGCTCAAATGGCCTTCATGAAACGGTGTCTGCTATGAACATGGTGCTCAATTATTTAGCTTTTAATCATGCAATTACAGACGTGAAAAGAATGGTCTTCATTTTTCATAAGTAGGCACATTTTAAATACTGCCATGTTTATCCTCCTCTTCTTTTTCCTTCCCGCATCTCCCCCTCCTGCCCCTCCTCCACTTTCTCTTCTCTTTGTTACCCTCCTTGCTTTTCTTGATCCCACTGTGATCATGCTCCTTCTTCTTCATCTCCTCCTCCTTTCTTCTTCTCCCCATTCCACTCCTCCCAGTTGTTCTTCATTGACCAAAAATATTGGCGAGGTTACTGTAGAAAATTATTGAAAGTGAAACGGCCATTTTTCTGCATGTCTAGAAATGTAGTAATGTGACCCTTTATGAGTTTAAGTTCACTATCTCTATTTTAAGTTATCACAAGTGAAAGTTAAATCTTTCTTTAAAATATCCAGATTCAATCATTGAACTTGTCAATATGTTCTAGTATTTAGCATGTTTTCTGGTGTAACAGCTAGTATCTACTGTAAATCCTTTCTGTTGATTGTTTGCTCCCACAATCCTCGTATCTCCAAAGAGCTAATGAAAACTGAGCTCTCAGGAAGTACCATGATTTTATTTATTTAGCGGTTTCATCTCTGCTGTACTTGATATAATTCACGCACTTACTCAAAAGATTTTGTCTTCAATGTCAGCCACAGACCATACAAAATACATATATCTCCAATTTTTAAAAGAAAATTGATGTTTGAATCCTTTCCTTCATTTTCACTGTTTTCTATAGTTCATCATAGTCTCTGTCGTGTGCTTAAGTTGGAAGGTATTTAAACATTTTCATCTTGGAGAAGTTTCCACATCCAAGGGTTCTACTTGCTTCTGAAATGACAGTCTTCTTGCGATACATTAGGGAATTGAACACGTGAAATGTATGTTTTAAAAGAAATGCTTACGCTTATCAAATAATCAAGGAGAATGTGACATCAGGATCGCAGGAAAACTCATGAACAACTTGCAATATGAAGAAGATGCAATGTTGCTAGCTGACAGTGCAGAGGATGTAAAGCCCTTGCAGATAAAGATCAGAAACAGCACCCTTCAGTACGGACTACACCTCAACATAAAGTGAACCAAGAGTCTCACAATTGAACCAATAAGTAGTGCTATTAAACACAGAAAATACAGACGTTTTCAGGAATGTAACTTCATTTGGATACTCCATCAATGCTTATATAGAAACAGCTCATAGAAATAGTCAAGCAATCAATAGCATATCGCATTGGTCAAATTTGCTGCAATAAAACTATGCAAAGAGTTAAAAAGCAAAGATGTCACTTTGAAAATTAAGGCTTGCCTGATCCACGTCATGGAAATTTCTGTCACAAAGCTTAACAAGGAATGTTGTTGCTAGGTGCCAGTGAGTCAGCTCCGACCCACAGCGACCCCATGCAAAACAGACACTGCATGTCCGGGCACCACCCTCATAACCGTTCCTAGGCCTGAGCCCACCGATGCCGCCGCTGTGTCAAATCACCTTGTTGAGGGCCTTCCTCTTTGTCTCTGTCCTTCCGCTGTACCACTCATGATGTCCTTCTCCAGGCGCTTGCCTCTCCTGACCACATGTCCAAAGTGTATAAGACAAAGTCTTCCCATCCTTGCCTCTAAGGGGCATGCTGGCCTTAATTCTTCAGAGACGGCATGGATTTTCAACTTAGCGGTCCATGGTAATTTCAATATTTTTCTTCAGCACAACAACGACAAGCAAAACCAAAGAAGCACCTATGTGTTTGCATTCTGATATCGGTACGGAGTATTTGACCATGACCATAAACTGCTAAAGGAATGAACAGATAGATGCGTCTTGAACACAATCCAAGCAGAAGGTTCCCTAGCAGCAAAGCTGGCGAGCTCTTCTCCTCAGGCGCACTGGTAAACGCGGTCTCGGGATGAGCCGGGAGGACGTCATGCTCGTGAAGTAGAAGTCAGGGGGGCAGAGGAAGACCCTCAGTGGGTGGATTGAAACAGCGGGTGTAACAACAGGCTCGGGCACCGCAACCATGGTGAACACCGCACGGCACTGGGTGGCATTCTCGTCTGTTTGAGACAAGGGTTGCCTTCGTCCTAGGAGAATCAATAATGCTTTAAAGCTAAAGCTATAAATTCGATTGCTTACTAAAGCATATGCAGCTCGGTTATAGAAGAAAGGGAGTATAATGGCTCCATGTGTTGCTCGTATGCAAGGTTGCAACTTGGCAACAGTGCTGTGCCGTGGATTAACTCCAACTCTGCAATAATACTGATAAAATGTGCAGCACGATGCACACAGTATGTCCCTTGGTCACTGCTCAAGTCTGGAATTGAGCATTCCGTTTTAGAATAATCAAGGTTTTAAAAGTAAAAGTGCAACATTTACCCAAGGACAGCAGTCAGAGGGCTAGGAAAATGGAGGAACGGAAGCAGGAAACACAGGGAGAGTGTGGAATAAGGGACGGTACATTGAGGAGATTGCAGTAAATGAGTTGAAACAAAATGTGTATGGTTGTTGAATGTAAAACTGGTGAATTGCTCTGTAAACTTTTACCTAATTCATAACAGAAAGCTAAAAAGTCAACCAAAGGACAACACACTTTTAAGATCTCTCCTAAAGCATCCCAGCATAAGATTAAAAAAAAAAAATAGCTTTAAGCTAGTCCCCGTTGTCTTAGTCCCCTTGCCAGTCATGATAAAAGCGCTGGAATTTCACCCATCATGTGAAGAGGAAGTCCTCCGAGGGGTCCTGGAGAGGATATTATTTAAAAATAAAGAGCCCTCTTCCTCTGGTATTATTGTACCCACAATATGGGGGAATTTCATGATAATGTTCAAGATAATAGAGCAGAAACCCTAGAAATTCCCTGCACAGACATTTACGTTAATAAACAGTAAACTCTTCGATTCAGTTCCGCGCATTCCTTACATTTTCTTTTGGTGCTTCCTACATTGTTCCCTTCTAATTCTTCAAAATTGCAATTTGAGGTTTAATTTCTTTTTCCTTTCTTTCAGTTTCTTCAGCTTGAAAAACACAAAAGATGTTCGAATTCCTAGGCATTGTATATTTTATTATAATATTGTGCCTTTTCTTCACAATCTTTTCTTTGCAATATTCTGATCATTTACTTTAGCACTTCTGCCATTCGCTTTAGCTACTCTTCAGCAGAGCAGGGTTCAGAATCTCTTCTGACACATTTGGGCCTTTCTTTCTGTCTTGTCTTTTTAATGATCTTCTGCTTTCTTTGTGTATGATGTCCTTGATATTACCCTATAACTAACATGATCTGCTGTTATTAGCACTCAATGCATCACACCTACTACCTAAGATAGAATACACTCAATTTATACTTTGGCTCTTAAGCACTTATTTTAGTATTTTTAACCTAAATTTGAATGCATGAGCAATTGATTGTCTATTCTGCAGTTGGCCCCTGAGTTTGTCCTAACTGATGACATTAAGCTTTTCCATTTTTTATTTCTACAGATATAGTCCATGAGATTCCTTTGTATACCATCTGGTGAGGTCTACAATCATCATGGTATATATTATTGGAAAAAGGTATTTCCAATGAATAAAGTATTGGTCTTGCAAAATCATGAATTCTCCCATAGTATTTCTTTCAATGAGGTTATATTTTCCAACTCTCTTTCCATCTCGATTCCAACATTCTTGTCCCAGGCACCCCACAAATCTGAGCAATTTCAGTCCCAGGCACCCCACAAATCTGAGCAATTTCAGATGACGGAAGTTGGTAAAGACCATCCATTTCTTTTCTTTTAGAGTGTGGTGAGCGAATTTGAATATTAAGTCATTTTATGTGGTTTCCCTTGTAGGTGTGTGGATCTTATTCTGTTCTGACAACCTGGCATTTCAGGAAGGCTCTTGGAATGCTGTTCCTGGTGATGAACGCAACACCACCATCTTCAAATTGACCATCCCAGAACAGTGGGCAGATGACTGGCTCCAACTGGCCAATACCTTTCTATTTCCACTCACGAAGGTCAAACAGATTATATCTTTCTGTGCTCCATTTTTGACAAACTCTAGTTTTCCTCAACTCATGCTTCATATATTCCACACTCTTATTATCAGCGACTGGTTGTTCCCATGTTTACATCTCCCACATCAGCAGATGAAGGTCTCACACGTTACACTCCATCCACATCATTAAGGTTAGCTCTACTTTGAAGAGACAGCTCTTTGTCAATCACAATTTAGGTGCATTCCAAACTGAGGAGCTCAACTTCTGACATGAAAAAATAGACAGTCACTGTCCTAAAAATACTGGATGAGAGCCTACTTTTATAAGAGGTAGAATACGACCAGGAACCTATGCTATTGAAGGACGAAATATTGGCTGAGCTGATGGTATTAGCAAAAGCAGGAGTTGGCATGATACCAACTGAGATGTTACATCAAACAGATGCAACATAGGGAGCACTAACATCTGTACCAAGAAATATGATGGTCCTGGTCAACCAACTGGAAGAGGGCTATATTTGTGTCCATTACAAAGAGCGTGACTTAAGGTAAGCATGCAGAGATGATTGGGCAGCATCATTAATACCACCTGAAAGAAAAAAAATTGCTGAAGAAGTTACAAAATTATTGCAGCTGTCCCCAGCAGCAGGAACTCTCAGAAGTTCAATCTGGGTTTGGAATAGGCTGTGGAATGAGACCATCATTTCTGAAGTCAAATGGAGCTTATCTGAAAACAGAATACCAATAAGTTATTTACCTGCAAATGCAAAGGCATTTAACTGTATGATGCACAGCGTTATAAAGTATGAGAATTTCACAACTCTTACTTTGCTTAAACACAGAACCTGTATATAGATCATCAGTCATTTTGAGCAGACGGGGCCACTGCTTGGTTTAAAATGAGGAAGAAGTGTGTGATGGGGCTGTATCTTTTCATTATACTTATTCAATCTATGTGTTGGGAAAATATTTCAAGAAACTGGACAATTGAAGACACACCTAACAACCGCTCTAGGTAGAAGACACAACTTTTCTCACTGAAAGCAAAGAGGACGTAATGCGGTTATTGATGCAGATCAAAGACTGCATGTAGCCTTTGATATGGAATTTACTTTAACACAAGGAAACCAGAAACACAACTAAACTTATAAGCAACATCATGATAAGCTGAAAAAGAGTGAAATTATCAAGGACTTACTTTTACTTGGATGTGCAGTCAATGCTACTGAAATCAGGTCTACAAAACAAATGGTGTATTTATTGCATTGGAGAAATGTGCTGCAAGAGACCCCTTAGAAGAATCCACAGGCACTGATGCTACTTTGCTGAGTGAAGTGGTGACCAATCACAGGCCATGGCCACGCATATGAAAGCTGGCCAATGCATAAGGAACACCAATGGCCATGACGCAGTGAACTGTGATGGTCTCAAGTACTATTGATTAGAATAAGGATGGACAAAAAAGAAACAGATCTGTCTTGGAAGAAGCACTGGCAAAATGCTCCATAGAAGTCTGACTTCATGTCATGTAATTCGGATGTGCTATCGGGAGGGGACGGTCCTTGGGGAAGGACATCATGCTTGGTAAAGTAGAAAGTCAGTGAGAGAGAGGACCAGCTCAGGGAAATACAATGATTACAACAGTGATTACAACAACGGGCTCAAACAGTGACGAGTATGCGGAGGGCACCGGAGCGAGCAATATTTTGTTCATTATAAAGAGAAACCGACTGGACAACAGCAACATATAAGTTACGTTGAAAACTTCATTTTATCCACTGTCCGACAACAGAGAAGTGGGTGAAGGGAGACACCGGGCAGCGTAAGACATGGAAAAATAATAATAATTTATAAATTGTCAAGGGTTCATGAGGGAGGAAGGGTTGGGGAGGGAGGGGGAAAATGAGGAGTTGGTACCAAGGGCTCAAGTAGAAAGAAAATTCTTGGAGAATGATGAGGGCAACAAATGTACAAATGTGCTTGACACAATGGATGGATGATGTATGGATTTTGATAAGAGTTGTGCGAGCCCCCAGTAAAATGACTTATAAAACAATGGATAAAATAAAATAAAAATTAGTTTTATCATCCTGTAATTAACAGTCCTACAATTCAATAGGTTATAGTAAGAAAACTCGCGCAATCATCACCACAATCAGCACTGGGACATTTCATTCCTTCTTGGTACTTTTAGTTCTTCCTTTTGTCACATGTCCTGGTGGTTTAGTGGGTGACGTGTCAGGTTGCCCCCCCCCCCCCAAGGAGAAAGAGGAGGTTTTCTACTCTTGTAAAGATCTACAATCTCGGAAGCCCACAGGAGGGATCTCACTCTCTCCTCGAGGGTCACGAAGAGTCAGAACTGACATGGTCGCAATGAGTCTGGTTGGGTTAGTAGGCTTCTGGTGCTATCTTACGGAACGACAATCATTCCCAATTTACCAAGGAAATAGATGACATCCAGGGTTTACCAGCTATTTGGAAAGGAGACAAAGGGAGTACTGAATACATTAACTATTTTTTAAAAATTATTAAGTTAATTGGCTTACTTGTGGTACCCTGCATCCAAGAGTTCATTCTCTGTGCACCCCTTTAACTACCTGCATGATTATCTGCAGCTCTGTTCACACAGGTAAAATTAGTTGAGATTGTGATTGTTCCCTGACTGTAGCACATCCCTGAAAATGAAAGACAATAGTTATACTACTCATGATGTGTATTAAACTCTATCTCAGATTTCTCCTATTCAATACAACCCAAGCCATGTCATAAAATAAAACAAACAAATAAGCAAGCCTTAAAGTTCTGACAACAGTGACAATCACACTGGCAGTAGGCACTTTCGATACCAGAGATTGCAAATATGTTTAAGGAGACCTATGTTTTATTACCTATATACCTATGCTAGTAAAGAAGTATGATTATGATTGGAGTCTATTCCTGTGTTTTACAGGTTTGAGAAATTCTTCATATAGGTTGCCCCTAATAGGAAAGAGTTATCAATAAGGGGGATTTTAGGGTTATCATTCTAGAGTCAACCAGCATACCCGGTCACTGGACAATGTTTTGTCTTGGCAGGGGTCTCAGACAGGAAACATTTTGTAGATATTCAGAATGTCTTGATTCCTGGGATGATTGTGAAGTGTGATGGAGCAGCTCTGTATAAGCAAGAAAGAGAAGAAGAAGAAGAAGAAGAAGAAGAAGAAGAAGAAGAAGAAGAAGAAGAAGAAGAAGAAAAGGTGCATCAAAAATGAAAAGGTGGATGAAAATTGCTCTTTGGGGAGGAACAAAAAAATAGCATTTAGTGTTCTCAGAAGGAGAATTTTATTTTTCCTCCTTTGAATTAAAAGAGAAGAAGAAGAAGCACGTGGCTTGTGGCCTTAAGGAGAAAGCACAGGAACAAAGCTGCTTTTGTACTCTATTAAGGTTGAGATTAAAGTCCCTACTGATAAACTGAACATTCTTTAAAAGTGACCAGAAGCAAACAGTGTCTGTTTGCTGCTACTTTATTACAAAGACACCACTGAGAATAGCTCAGAATATATACTATTTGATCTTTAACAGGTTGACCAAATGATTGCAGTTGGCTCCAGTGCATGAGATGCTTTCTGCAAATTATTGTTTCTGGTTAGAAACCTTTATAATATCTCTGAATGAATTATGTATGTATTTCATGTTTTCTTTTCTGTTATCAGCCTTGATGTTCTCATTTCAAGTTTCACCCTAGTCTCCTAATAATGCAATATTGAGGCCATTCAGACACTAATTATGCCTCCGTGGCTTTTTTGAAATGACTAAATCAGCATCAGTTCTATAATTATCATTAGCAAGTTTGTAGCAGTGGCTCACATCACTTGAAAAGCTCAACTTAAATGATTTGTGAATGTACTCATCTAATACATTGAGCACTCTCTATAGATACACACAGGTGCTTGCATATTGCTTTATGTAAAAAAGAAAATCTGTACATGCTTATTGTATGAAATAGATTTTCAACATATTACTGAAACATTATTTCCATTGCTTGGCATATTAGACTACATTGAGATATCTAGGATACCAACACTTTAAAGCTCAGCTGGAGTGGACAATGTAAGGAAATAAGAAAACTATTACTCATACTTAAGACTAGACCGATGCCTTCCTCGCTTTCAGAATGTTCAAATAAGAATCTGGCAAAGATGATTGACAGGAAGAGATGCCCAAATGCAATTCTTCAGAATTTTCATTGTTTCTGTTCTTGAATTATTGATATTGCCAGTAGTCATTTGCCACAAAAACAAATCAAGGTATGTATGGTGAGCATTTCTTTGAATGTAACGCTTTTATACTCGTATGTTAAAAGAATGTCTACAGTAGCCCATTTTTATAATTGTATAAAATGACAGGTTGATAGGGAAAATAAATATGGCAAAATACAGCCAAATTACAAATTATCATCTTTGTTTTCTGGCTGTAGGCATAAATGCTATCTGGGAAAATATTACAGGGGGGGAAATTTACTGAAAGGAGAAGCTGTGAAGATTTCTTTCTATCACTCTGAAAGGACTCACCTTAAACCAGTAAAACCTGATAAGAATTTCTGAATTGAGGTCTCTTTAGGAATAGTGGAACACGCATCAAAAGCTAAGCCATTGTACTTCCCAGTGAGAATCCCCTTTTTTTTCACACCACCTAATTCTAAATCTTTGTTTTGTACAAAAAAAAAAAAAAAAAAAACTTGTGCCAGGCTGTAGTATTTTATGACCTACATTATTACCCTCTGGGTAGTGAAATGATGGTGCCAAACTAATTATTGCTTTGTCTAATTTTAAATCCAGGTCTATGGAGATTAACAGCTTGCACATTAATTCAAAGCACCAACAGCCCACCTCACCTAATGCTGCTTTAAATGAATTAAAAACCCTGTGTAGGAATCTTTAATATGCTTTAAATGAAGAAAATGTGCATCTGTATTTTTATCCAGTACATAAAAGTCTGTTGGTGCAGTGATTAAGTGCTCATCTGCTAACCGAACTGTGTGAGGCTCAACCCCCCCAGCCACTCTGCAGGAGAGAAGTGGGGCCGTCTGCTTCTGTCCAGCATGGCGGCCTTGAGAACCCCATGGGGCAGTTCTTCCCCGTCTCATAGAGTTGCTGAGTCAGAATCTCCTTGAAGCCATCGGTTTTACATGAAACAAGCGCTAGGCCTATTGTGCTTGCTCAAACACAGTCCAGGGAGGACCTTTTCTTATCTTTGGGCATTGCTTCTCTTGGAAATGAAATACCTACTGGGCTGAGAGCACAGTCCGAGTGGAATTAATTGTAAAACAGGGAAAAGGGGTCTGGGGGTAGGGGCCAACGAAGGTGATATAATGGATAGATATACCATGCTCAGGTTGAGGGGGAAAAAAAAGAATTAAAAACATTCAATTCCAATGCATCGTCCCTTTTTATCTCTTTGACATTAAATGAATGGCTTTAAACACATTGACATTTCACAATATTACAAAATGAATGTGCAGTAACAAGCAATCAATACAAATGAACCATCCACACAAAAAAGGCAAGAAAGCATATCGCAAACTCTCCAAGAGGGTTGGACAGTGTGAGAGAAATGTGGGTTCAGTAGGCTTTGTGGGAGCAAGATGAGGCTATCTGCTCCTGTAAAGGTTTGCCGCCGTGGAAACCCAAAGGGGCAGTTTTGCTCTGCCGTCTAGGGTCCCAGTGAATCAGAATCAACACCATGGAAGCGGGGTTTTGAGACTGGGGGTCAGTTTCCAGGGCTTCATGGAGGTGTGTGTGCTGCCATGATGCTGAACAGATTCCACTGAGCTTCCAGACTTAAGACTAAGAAGAGAAGTCTGGTGATATGCTTCTGAAAAGCAGCCAATAAAAGCACTGTGGCTCACAGTGGCTTATGAGGCCCCCATGAATGTGGTGGGGAGTCCTGGTGGCCTACTGGTTACTCCTTGGGCTGCTAACTGTTGGGTCAGCTGATGAAACCGTCAGCCATTCCCGAGGGATAAAAACAGCTTTCTACTCTGATTTACAATTTCAGAAGCTCACAGTTCTACCCTGCTCTATAGGAGCACTATGAGTTAGCTTGGACTCAATGACAGTGGTTTGGGTTTTGATGAATGGAGTGAGTGAGTGAGTTTGGTTTGGGCTTTTATGAATGGAGTAAGTGGGTGGTAGGCATGGCTCAATAGCATGCAACAACAATAGGTGACGGCTGAGAATCACCGAATAGAAGAGAAGTGAATTCGAGCAAAGGATACAATAAAAGAAAAGGTACAGAAGTGAAAAACAGATGATGACTGCAAATTACAAAGTTTCCTGTGTTGGAGCATAAAGACTGAAACTGAAAAGTCCAGGTCAATGGCCCCCCCTTTCCTGGAAGGATTCATATGCTCGTTTGCACTGAGCCCCTTTAGGAGTGCACATACCACGTTCATGTTCAATGATATTTCTATGGCCTCATCTGTAACCTGTTAGTGTTGGTTTTCTTTAAATCTTCCGCAATTTTAGGTGCAACCACTGTGAGTACTCTATCTGTACTTTGTAAATGGAAATTGAGAGCCATGCAAAACTAGGCAGAAATTACAACACACGTATGAACCCTTCCACCAGTTCAAGTGGAAGTAAATCAAGTAATTCTCAGGTGATTCTCAGAGACCTTTTCTGTATAACCACGAGAGCATCTTAAGTGAACCTAACAGGATATCCCAATGGTTTCTCAGCTGTAGGGATAGATGGTGGAGGAGATAAATAGACCCATCTAAGGCAACTTGACAGTATCTGGATTCTAAGGTAATTCTGAACAAATTGCATAATTACACTAAAATAAGGTCAAGGTCTTTATGAGTTCTTTGTGTTTTGGAGGAGAGGTGTGGTATAGTGTGTGTGGTAGTCTGAGTAGAAGGTGATCCTCAAGAGAAACCGCGATTGAATGGAATAGCCATGTACTAATTGGCCTGAATGCAAGATGGACAACAGGTTTTGTGAGCAGGAGGAGAAAAATTCCTCAGTGTCAAACACACAGTAAACCCAGGAGTATTTTTTGAAGCAATCATTAGTTTTATGTTTTATTAAAATGTTGATAGTTAAATTTGAAACTGAGAATCACTACAGTAAGAATAAATAGAAATTATCTGTGTTCAGCATTTAATGAAAAAACATACATATCAGCCCCCTAATCTTGCTTTTCTTTTTCAAATATCTTGTCACCTTAGTCTATAACTCCTTTCTCTTTGCTTTTGCCTCTTCAGTCACACAGGTAAAGTGCATCTATGTGTCCAACCCAGCTCACAGTCTCTTTCCTCCAGGGCAGACAGGCCTATGGTCAACTGCAGAATCACATCCCACATCCTCTTGCTGATTTCAGTACCCTTCACTTTTGTTGTATATTGCTTATATGTGTCTCGAGAATAAGAACGGGGGGAGAAGGGGCTGGAACAAAAAGAATTACTCCCCTTGGAATTAGCTTGAAACACACACACACACACACACACACACACACACACACACACACTCATTCTTCCTGAAAGGTGGGAGGGAGCCATGTTGTTTTTTGGATTTTCTTAAAAAGTCCAAGCCAAATCTAGCGTGTGATAGGAATTCACTATATTTTTCTTCTATAGCATACAAAAAGTCAATGAAAAAATATATAAATAACCAAAAGAAAAAAAATACAGAAAGGGCTACTGCAGTGGGGGTGGTGTGGGGTGAGGGGTGGGGACAGGGGCAGAATAGTGAAATGAGTTTTACACTGAATTGACTATTTCATGGACTGGCCAATCAACTTTCTTTAAAGACTCAATCTCTTATTCCCACGCGGTCACAGAAAAGTTTCATAAAACACACATATATTACAGAGATGAAAGTTCCAACAGAAACATTTTCTTTGAAAAAAGCCTTAAAAATAAATGAATACAAGCCTTCACAATGAATGCAGGTAGGATACGGTGACTGCTAACACACCACTTAAACATACACTTTAAGAAAGGGGGTGTTAGTAAGACAACAAAAACCATGCCCATTCTGAAAACCAAGCAAGGAAACTGTGTGGTGGAAAACAAAGTCAAGTTTTCTCTTCCAACACTTAAAGTAATTGTAAGAAAAGCAGCCTTGATCCACATAGAAAACAGAGCTGCCACCATAGCACTATGAGGAACACCACTGTGGATATTATTAGTCAGGCAAATCTCACAATGTACATTCTGCTGTGTAAACCTTCTTTCTTTTCCCCCTCTGGAGTCTATGAAATTTTGAACCATGTAAAAATTCCGTCCAAACATATGCAAAGTTCTTGTAAATTTTCCTTTCTTTTGTTCCAAAGTTAATCACATTCTTTTGTATGTTGAGCAATAGATTTTACTTACGTCTTTTGAACAAATATATAAGCAATTGAAAAAGTACTAGGTAACGTCTCAATATACTCTTGCTTACCAGGCTTTTCCTTCCACCTTTTTCAAAGTAAGGGTCATTTTGTTTCAGCCATTGCAAATAAATTGCTGCGCGTTTATCATTAGACTACAATTTTTGTTTTTCTACATATGAAGTATGTATGTGTAGTTACATATGTTACAGGTATGCACATATAACTCACAACTGTAAGTGCACTACTAGGAATTTAGTGCTAAAGGTTGGTGAGTTCTCAACTTAGTTAACAAACAGGACAGGGATATGTTGCCTAAATTGTACAGAGCAGCCACTGTACATCTGAAGGACTTCCCTTTGCCAGTCCCCAAGTGGGCAATCACTGAATTTATGAGTTCCTCACAGTATTTTTTCTTTCCTTTTAAATTCATCTGTCCTCCATCCAACAGTGGCCCACAGATATTTTCTTACACTTAGGTCTTTGTGGCGAAATCCAACGATGAACTTTTCATAATATCACTTCCAAAGCTATCTTGTAAAACACAACTAAAGGAGTTTCACTGTTCTCTGTCGCTTCAGAATAAAGTTCTTCTGTCTTATTTCAAAGCCTAGTTAAAAAAAAAAAAGGTAGGCATAGAAAGGTCAATTTGTTTCTGAAGAGAAATATCATTCCCTAGAAATAGGTGGTCAAATTTTGAACCATTTATTTTATTTTTGTTTTTAAATTCTGTCATTTACCTAAATTTAACCAAAATTATGCGTCATCTCATTGTGTCAGTTAAATGCACCCACTCATTGGCTAGCCATTCAAAAGAGAGAAAACAATCAGAACGGGGGACTGAAATTAATTGCAAAGTACATATTTGGTACATTTAAGGGCTGTATTTCAGCATCTGGAGAGCTGCTCATTAGTCTGTTAAATAGCTTAGAAGCTGGGGGAGAAACGTTAACACCCTTAGGAGGAGGTTTTGTTCTAAACAAGCAGGTTCTAAGTTTGAACCTTCAATGGCAACATTTTCAGCTTGATGGGTTTCTAGTCGAATCCACTATTCGACTCTTTCGTTCTTAGCATGGTTGCAATACTGGAATAGATGCTCACCAGGCCAAAGCATGAACTGCCCATTTATCTATTAAAACCATATTTAATGAAAACGAAGAGAAATGATTACCCAACTCACTCTCTTTCTCATTACAATCCCTAAAGAACTTTGCCGGGCACATTATCTCGTCGACATCATGATCAAATGTTATTGTTTGCTTTATTATCTCAGTTGGATGGTTGGCTAGTCTAGAATGAAATAGGTTGAAGGCAATACTCAGCCTAGAAGTCTGAATGAGGTTCCCATTGAAATGCTCCTGATTGTTTGGGGGTGGGGCGGGGTGATTAGTAAACCAACTGAGCTTACACTGCATAGTAAGCGTCTGGATGCAGCACATTTACATCTAACAAGAGACCCCAGAAAACGTGTGTGTGTTTCTTAAACCTTATGTTCCGAACAAAAGGCTATCTCAGCAACAGACAATCAGCCCTGCATTGCTCCCTGGGATGCGAGCAACACACTCAACTGCACATTTTATTCTTCCTCAGCTCCAGCACCACAACGCCCCTACTCTCTTCCCACTCCTGGGTCCCCAGACTGTTCTTGGGGGATGGGGCTTGCGGAGCGAGCGCCTAACGTCTAAACCTTCACACCCACAGCCGGCACCCAAGTCCCAGGGCGCTGCTCTCTCCAGCCCAAGCCGCCTGGGGGAGGTAGGCAGGGGAGGCCCGCAGCGCGAGAGAGGACCGCACACCTAGCCACTTCGGATTTTATGTATTCACCAGGAGGCGGGGGAGGGGAA
>NW_022103900.1:11267007-11283433 GCF_000313985.2 Echinops telfairi
CGCGCCTCTCCCTCTCCCTCTCCCTCCAGGTCCTCGGCGGCCGGCCTCCTCTCGCCGCGGCCCCCGTCGGCTCGCCCTCGCCGCGGCCTCCGTCTCTTTCTCCCTCTCGCCTTTGAAAACTGATCTTTGGCTCTTAGTGTGAAAGTGATTTGAATTTGGCTCGGCGGCGCTCTGCGCCTGCGCCCAGCCTCTGGCATGCTGGCTCTTTCCAAGCAGCTGTTTTGGGTTTGAAATTCCAACATGGCAGAGGCTGCAGTCCGTCTTCCCTTCAAAAACTTGGAATGATTTCAAATCATAGGCACCTTCACTTAACCCGAGCTTCCATTCATCAGCAAACACATCGGATCGATGCTACGCTAACCTATCGGGTGCTCGCTCCGCGCGTTCAGGTAAGAGGAGCTTCGTAGTTTCTTTCCTACCATCTGTTTAAATTTGTTTTTGTTTTTGTTTGTTTTATTTTTTTAAAAAAAGAATATAAATAGAACCGAGACGTATAGTATAAAGCGATCTCCGAGTTGTGCCGTAAATATTAAACTTAATTTGCACGCGTTTCTATTCTGTAGCCAACCTGCTGTCTAATTTCTCTGTACAAAGTAGCCCAGAAGCGTAATGCATATTTTTGCAGCTTTAATCATTGTAACAATAGTATGGGATTAAGAGTTCGCGACGGCAAGAATCCCGTTTTCCGCTATACGGGGGTTTACTTGCTACTATCTTTTGACTTCAAAATTTAAATAAAAAAAAAAGAAAAGAAAAAGAAAGCAGAGACATAGGGTGGGGCTAGACTTTCTTCGGGAACTAACTTCTAAGTAAATAAGAAGTGTAAATAAGAATCTTGCACACACACAAAAAGTTGAGGTTAAATTACAATCTCGTGGCTGGGGGGACGTGAAAATGTCAGAAGATCGGTTGCAGAAAACTGTAAGCACATCATCCTGGAAGGGGGTACAGCGTGGTGGGCGTATTGTTGGTAAAGGAACGGGAGAGAAAGATGTATAATTTAATGGTATATACAATCCACTGATCCTATTACCGTCCTCCCCGGAGCTCTTGTTAGTTTCAATGGGAGCGAGTGAAATTGACATGGACTTGCATTCCTGGTCATGTGCTTTTTTCCCTTTCTTTCTTCTCCTGTGATCTGAGATCCCCTTTTTGTTGATGTTGCTTTCCCCCTTAATTATATGCATGTAGGTTAAATGAATACCTGACGAAAGGGCCCACGTTTCAAGGCAGTGACATTTGATAGCTGAGAGGAAAAGTGGCTTTAATGAAAAGCAACCTTTGGAATTCCTGCTTGTGAGAAATCCAATTCAGCTTTTTGTGCTGCCAGCAAGAAATGATCAGTAGCACCAGTGTTTATGGTATGTCAGTTTTGGAATTTACTTCCTTTGCATCTAAATAGAGAAGACACATTTAAAAGCATGATTGAATCGTTGAAGATTTTGCTGGGGAAACAGATGTTCATGATATATAATGGCTTTAAATAAATATATATGTATCTCTGAATGTCACAATGCTTTTTTTTGCTTTTGCAATCACTTGTTTATATTTCAGTTTTGATTAATATATTGCTTGAGTCCACTTTGATCGGTTTTAGCTGTAATCCTGAAGTTGCATGTTACTAGTAAGGCACTACATAACTGCTGAAGTCAAATGGTATGTAAATTAGTCAAACTCTGGGTGGGTTTTTCTTTGGGGCGGGGTTGGATGGAGGGAGGATAAGGAGGGAGGGGGGGGAAGCCTGCTTACTAATGAAAGTATATGAACACCCACAGGTCTGGATGCATTTTTTTTTTCTGTTAATCTATTAAAGCAGTTTGACTAGCTGCTTTCTCAATGATTGCACTTTGTGGAGTAATCAGTTCTTCTGAGTGTGGTTTTTCGGGTGAGTGTGTGAATGGGTATTTTTTTTTCAGGTTAAAATTAAAAAAAATTTTTTTTGATTGCTTAAAGTTCATGTCTTACGAACAGTAATAGTTTGTTGTGCTTTTTATTCCATGCCATTCACTTGTCCTGCCTGTCAGTGCTTTTTACTTTTAACCTGTGACAGAATTAAATAATCAGGCACTGAAATTGACTTCATTTGGAATCGCTCATTTCTCTCTCTTTACAAGGAAAAAAAAAAGGTCAGATAAATGGAGTGAGAGGGGGCTTTTCAATAGCTCTTGTGGCAGGGCAGTGTGTACACTTTGTGATATTCAATTAAGACTGAGAGGGAACACAGCAACAGAAAAAGATGTTAAAGTATTTTGCATCACTAAAGGCTGTGCCCACTTTACACTGGACTGTTGTTTCATTGATATCCCCCCACCACGGAACTCTCTCCTGAAAAGAAAGAAAGAGGGAGAGAAAAGATAGGAAAAGAAATAACAGTCAGGCCAAGCTGCCAGAGGGCTGTAGTGTGGCCACGGTCAGTGCTCTCACACCACAAACGTGAATATGAGGAAAGGGACGCAAGAGCTGCTGCGCAGCACACACTTCTGCTTGGGCTGTGGTGACCAGTGAGCTAAATACACACCGCGCTTGGAACCCGATAGGAAGGATTTGATTGAATTTTGCATTTGGAACTTGTTGACTTTGAAGTGATCAATAAGAAGACTGTTTATTTTAGATGCACATAATTTGCCCTCAGAAATGTTTTAAGGAGGAGAGAGCACAGCTTTTTTTTTTCCCCCCGGAGCTGTTGGAGCGAATGGGATTGCCAGATGGGCGATTTCCCTCTGTGATGTTAAAGCTGTAATATATATTCAGAGCAGATTGGGCTGCTGCCTGAGATGGGGAGGATATTACATTTATAAATTTTAAATCGGAGCTCGGACAATGTGCTGAGAGCAGAAATGGGATGGTTCGACTGTTCACTGTATTGATACTTAAATGTGATTTCTGGTTAGGAGTAATGATCATCATTACAATCATGTGTAAAAAACACGCTGGTTTAGGCAATCAGATAATTCCTAACATTCAGCCACAGACTGAAGTGTGTAAATTGCCCCCTCCCCCAAATCTTTGCTTACTCTAAATAATAGCCCCATAATTTATTTCCCCGTGTGTTTAAATGCCCGATGTGCAAATGAGAGGTTCACTTAAAGGAACCTTGTTATCATACACTAGAATTGGAGGGGGAGGGCAGTAGTTTCAATAAGTATTAAAAAGTAGACACTTGGGTCTCTGTATGAAGTAGCCGAGTGGCTCCTGCTTTCTCATTCTGCTGCTCTGATTATTTTTAGATTTTGTTTGTCTCAGATGTGTGGCCTGAAGGAATCAGCTAGAAGCCTCCACTGCTGGAAAGGGGCGAGTGCTCACACTCTCGCAGCTCTGCTGTTGCAAATTAAAAGTGTGTTGTGGTCAGGAAATGAAAGCTACAATGTCTCTTTTGAACAAGTCGTTTATCAAGAGAAACATCTATCAGGGACTGCCTTGTCACATTGATCCTCTAAAAGTTAGGTCCGAGGTGGACACTGCTTTGATGTGTTTGATCCTAAATTTAATACAACAGGAAAAAGAAAAGAAAGAAAAGCAAGGATATTTTGACCAGTATAGACGTATTTAAAAAAAAAAAGTTTTCAGGCACCAACAAGATCTATTTATTCAAATGGTGCTATGTGTGAATGTTTTCGGACTTAAGAGTTGAAGGGTTGAAGAGGAAATCCCAGGCTTTATAAACTGAGAGTTGTTAAAATGTGTGTATGTGTGTGTTGGTAAGCCATCCAATTACGGCTCCCTTCTCAGTTGGCAAGAAGATTTTGAAAAATGGTTTGAAAGGGAAAGTTGTTTTGAAAGAGTGCTTTAGAAGACTACACATAGTCAAGAGTTTTTCATTCATTCAGATTTTACTATTACTCTCTTCCCCTGTACCTCTGATTCGGCTGTTTGATTACTGTTTGCTTTTCCCCATTATATTTGTGACAAGTTAATGTTCATTTGGGAAAGAAACACTTTTTTTCCTATAAAAATGTTGCACACATCATCCCTATTGTTGATTAACTGCCCATGTGGGTGGTTATCAGAATAAGCTACATGGACTTCAGCTTTAAAAAAAGCAAGTAAGTATTAGGTTAAACATGCTATGGATTATTGAATACTGAAAATACTGCATGCATTATTCAAACTTTAAAATGGTATTGTTAAGAAAATGCCCCAGTTTAAAAACACAGCCTCATTGTGTGCAAGGAGTTTAAAAAGCAACCCTGCTTCACTTTTTTGAGGCAAAGATTTGAGAGAAGTGTTGCTTCTTTGAAATAGAGTTTTTGGATACTTTGCCTTATCCTACTGGTGTCTTACTTGTTATTTCATGTGGGTCTGTCAGCAAGTAGGCAGGGCAGAGCTTGGTGGGAGTTTTAGGCAGTGTAGTACTTGTTAATTAATCATGTCTAGAATGAAAGAATCATAGCAGGGTAATAAAGTCTCATTGTTATTTTCCTGGAAGAGGGTGAGACTTCTGTTTGGAAGCTGGATGTGTGAGTTGCCTTGCTTTTCTCCTCTCTGAAAGATAGTTTGTAGGGTTTATTTGGGATTATTTCAAGAGATACCTTTTAAAAAACAACAACAATATTTGCCTTTCTCTTGATTGCACTATATCAGGGAGGTTTTTAAAATTGAATCTGCTCTCTTCTGAGAGAAAATATAGGGTTTTTGTCTTTAGGCTTCTGTAGCTGAGTTTTCAGTGCTGTCCTCCATCCCCCCATCAACAGAAAATCTTTTTAAAAAATTAATTCATTTTAGGTAGGGACTTTAAAACTATTGGCACGTACTTCTAGTAGACTACTCCAGAGCAGAAACTGTCATTAATTACTTTTAGCTAATACGAGAGTATGACCAGAGGGGAGAAAAAGAGAGTAGCTCCAAGAATATATAGACAATGCAAAATATTGGTTGGCATTTCTAAGGGAGTTTAGAATACTAGCTGCTTCAGAAGACAAATGAATAACATTATTGCAGGTAATTTTTTTTTTTTTTTTTTGCTTGAGCATCAGGTTGCCACCTTTGAGGATTCAATATCTTGGTTAGTTTATGCAAGAGGATAAGCCATGAAAGTTTGAGTGGCTGTGGCATTTTGCGGAATTTTCAGCTCAAGGTGAAGACAGAGTATGCGAATGCCTGCCTGTTTTTGTCTGTGTGAGTGTTTGCCTGCCTTCAATGATTGCCTAATTAAGTAATCAGTTTTAATGGTCCTAAATCAGCAGAATTGTTAGGTGTATTTGAAACAATTGTGGGCTTTTATGTTTTGAACTTTCTGCTTTGCTCTTAGAGCCTTGGCGTAATGGAAATGTTTGGTGTTTTGCCTTTGATCTGTATATTCTTAAGTACAAATTTTGCCTACAACTTATACAAAGTACCTCATTTACTGCAGGGTTAATATATTTTTGACCAGGATTTTAAATTGATTCATACATTTTTGATTGGGAAGAATTGTTCTGCAGACATTTCTGTGAAATATTGACATGTGCTACTGATCAATACGACTTGATTAATCAGCATATCTGCTTTTTTTTCCTTAAGTCACTGATAAACCAGAATAAGCAAGTGAACAGAAAGCAGTGCATTTTTCTTCCATTAAAACACACACACACACACACACACCACCCCCCACCCCCTACTACCTATATATACATTTCTCTTTCTTCTGGCATATATAAGAACTAATGTTTTATTAAAAGCAGTTGGATTTATGATTTTTTTGGTAATCACTTGGAAAATTGCAAGTCTGAAAATTTCCCACGTTTCAGTTAACAGAGACACATATACATGCATGCACATGCACATACACGAATAATAGCTAATTTCTTGTCTATTAAAAAGGGAAGACTTTTTAAAAAGTCTGTATGTAAGTACCTATTTGACAAGTGCTTTAGATAGTTTGATTTTTTTGAGTGTGTACCTTTTATCTAAATCTGAATTTTATCATTCATTTTTTTTCATTTAATTTGTAGTAGAAATTCCCAGCGTAAGTATCAACTGCTTTGACATGATTATTAATGACTGCCCCTTTTGCTGTTTGCAATGTTAAGAGCTTCAGTGGCAATTGTACTTGTGGGATGCGTCTTCAAGGAAATGCGATTGTAGAAATAAGGGGTAGATAGAAATGTGGCCAGAATACAATTGTCCTAGTGACTTGGAGGGAAGCCCTCCGCAGGTGGGTGTGCTCTGTTTCATAGGCAGCACTGCGGATGCTTGTTTGGGACTCTGCCTTCGTGTAGCACATTCTGTCGGGTACCTGTTGGCGATGGTAGTCTTAGTTAGAAGACGGATGAGGCAAACGAGAGTGCTGATCGGAAACCACCCAAACACAAGCTATCATACGGAACTTCTTGTTAGTAATGTTTACATGTTTTATGCTACAAATCTGCTTGTTGTCTTGTTGCTGATAGATTGAGACTTTGTTTACCACTGCATATGGTTGGCTGTTGTCTCAGGATATATTAGAAGGAGCACATTCAAAGAATTTCAATTCAGATGTAGCTTCTGTCAAACACTATTGCCGCCGCTGATCATGTTTTGAAACATCTTGAACACTGATTTAATATAAGGAGACGAGGTTAGACTTTTTTTTAACCTTGCTACTCAAATTAAGTTGTTTCTATTTTAATATTAGCGAATATTTCTTAGAAAGTTTTCATTTAAAAAACATATATGACAATTTGCTTCCTGTTAAGATGGCCTTCATTTTCACGATGAGTACGTTTTACCAAAACAAGTATCAGTAATTACTTTCGCAAGTTACAAATAGATTTCCTCAGTTCCTTTCTTGTGACTTTTGATATCTGCCGGTGACTTAGATATTTTTTTCATTCCACTCGTGGATATATTACTGGCGCAGGAACAGAAGCTGCACTCTGCTCCATCCATCCTCCTCACACAATCTGCTTTGCTCGCCCCTCCAACCCCACCAGTGCTTGCTTCGCTGGACCAAATTAGGTGGTATTTTTGTTGCTGTTGTTTTGAAAAACATGTAAGTGCATGCTGTGTAGTTCTGAGGGTGCACTCATCTGGGAATGGGTGACCTGCTCTCTCTTTTCATACTTTGGCTCATGAGAAAATATGGTCCCTGGAAACAGTATCATTCAAAATGAAAAGCAGTGCATTGCCAAGCCCTGGCTTTCCTTTTGGCTAGTCTTTCCGTTTATTGCCATCACTTTCAACAAACATTGACACTTTTAACCAGGACTGGCTACAGACTCCATGGAGCCCAGTTCTAAGGGAAAATGGTCAAACTTTATTGAGACTTTCAACAGCCACTGCCGAGCAGTAAACCAAGAGCGTGGCCTTTCTGTGTGTGAGGCCCTGTGTGCATCTGCACAGGGCTCAGGGCAACGAAGCAGGCCCTGCCTTCACCACCCACAAACTTCCATCAAGGGCTTGCTTTGTGTGAGTCATTGCCCTCCCACTCGAAGCCTGACCATTCGGCAGTTGTTGCCCGTGGCTCAACCTGCAAGGGTCAGCATGGGAGTTGAGTAAGAGAACTGATGGAATCTTCTTCTCTTTCCATGAGCGAGTGCCTGAAATAGTCGTTCTTATGTTGCCCTGTTCCTGAGATATGCTCTAAGAGATCACATGCATTTCTATAGTTTTTCCTAAAAGGATACGTGCATTTTTTAAAGTGTTTGCATACAGATGAATACTTACGAGCCATTCTGTAAAAACACAATCATTGGGGTGAGAGGGTTTTAGTGAGTTGTATTAAAAAAACAAAAAAACAAAACAAAACAGAAACAAAAAATAAAACCTAGTAAGAGCTGGGAAAGTTCTCCACTGCCAGGCAGTACCACTACCCACTCCCAAGCCAAACCAAACCGCTGCCATCAGGTTGATGGTGACTCCTAGTGGCCCTACCGGACGGAGTCCAACTGCCTCAAAGGGCTCCTAAGCCCGAAATCTTGATGCAAGCAGACGGTGATGTGTTCCATCTGTGGAGTGGCTGGTGGGGTTGAAACAACCGTAGACCTTTCAGTTAGCACCTGAGCACACTACCACCAGGCCTCTTCCCTAAGGTCCTGGTACAAGGAAGAAAAAAACTCACAGCATCGGTTGATTCTGACCAGCAAGTCCAGACGATTAAAAACTAAAATAGCAACTCACTGCCTGGCCTTCATGGAGAAGGAGCCAACCCACGAATGATTACACTGTTGTAATAGAATCAGTATTAATATTTTGATGGGTGGAAAGTGGCACTGTAGCTAGATAAACATGTGGTGACAGCTAGGCTAGAGATGAAAAGGGACTCTTTCATGTACCAACAGGGACTTTTCAGCATGTGATAGTGACGTTGTGAGCTTAGCTTCTTAACCAGTGTCACAGGCACCGAGGTTCCCTGCCTAGTAAGTGAGTGTGGTTACCATCCAGGACCCCTCTCCTCCTTGGACTAGTCTCTGCTAAGTGGTAGATGCAACATTTATACTGTTGTTTCCCAAGGTAATACCCGAGATGGAGATAAAGCCTCGTCTTAAGGTACCTGAAACAAAATTTTGAAATCAAGTGGCCTTTTTCAAATCAAAACAGACAGGTGGGAATGTCCAGCAAGTAGGGATCAGAGTGCACTTGAAGTCGCACCATTTATTTTCAAAAGATATTTCTCACATCAGATGACTCTGCCAGGAAAGGAAATATCAAAGCACTTGGAAAAGTAACTATTCTTTTATGTTGTCCGAGACAGAGGGAGGTTGGGGGGACTGTAAAGGTATTTCTGGGGAGGAAAATATTTGAGCCCTGGTGGAATGTCTCATTATACTTTGTGGGGAGAAGTACTACCTGTGGGACCTTCTAAGAGAAAACAAATAAACAAACTTTGTGCTATATATAAGGAAATCAGTATGCCATTGATAGGCATTTTAACAAAAAACAAACAAATAAGCTTAGAAGTAACTCATCACAGGATCCCATTTAATTACAATTTTACCCCAAGGTTCATGAGACTCTTACATTCAAGACATTCCCACTCTGCAAGCATGTACTGTTTTAATAGGGAGGTAACCCCCGTGCATCTTTTAAAGTGTCCTATGTTGCCTCGTCTATCTCCAAATTCCATAGTATAATTTATACGGAGATCCTTTTTGCCCAGTTTCCCTCTGGTCCTTGAGCCTAAGATATTGTCACATTAAGCATTTGGTTTTAAAGAAGATTAAAACAGGAATCAAGAAATTATCTGGCAGCATAATGTATTGTTATGCCCAAAATAGCAGCTTTATTTCCCTTCCGCTGTTCTCTTTCCATTTCCCATTGAAGTTCATATGGTCAACTTTTTCTCTCAGATCATGTACCTGAATGATGCTAAATTATAAATCTTAATTAGGTATGATTCACTTATTTGAATTTTTCAAGATAATTACTCTGAGCAGGGGAAAGTGTTCTTTTAAGGTCAAAAGAATTGTCATTACAGTCTCCTTATTAAGATCAAATACCATTACATAACCAGAGTATTTTCTTTCTTTTTAAGAATATTAAAATTTCATAGTCAATATTTCTACAGATAAAAAAGATAACTATATGCCTAGGGTATTTACACTGTTGCAAACATTAAGGGCTTTTGATAAATTTTACTCCGAGAAATTACATGTGTTTAAGGGAATATTTTAATTAAAAACTACGGTTTTGATTATTTAAATGGGATATGCTGTTATTTTGTGCATGCACATAGATACATTCCTCTGTGAAGGTATTGATGTCAGGGCGCTTTGGGTATTTCGGTATGAGTAATTAGGTTAACGGGGTTAGTTAGAAAATGTATCCCTTTCCTGGAAAATGAAAAATTACATTCAAGCAGACGTAAAAGAAAAAGAACATATTCATGACTCTAAGTACTTAAGATATTTCATGAGTCATTTTAAAAGAATAACACTCAATATGTAACTTGTTAAGAATAAAAGCCATTTTTACTTTCCAAAGCACATTTATATTAACACTGACTTTCATGAGTCACAAAGCTGGAGTGAATTTTAACCCAACTCACAAAAGATGTGGCTCTTTATCTCCCTGCCCCCACCATGGAACCCTTCACCAAAAGTGTTGGTGTAAAGTCCCCTTTCAAGAAAGAGATTTTCATTTGCATTTTGCAGAAGATTAAGCAACCTTTTGAGGGGCCGGGGTGGGCATGGGGGGTGGGGAGTGGGTCAGAGGATACTGATATGACACCGGTATAGACCTTGGGACTTCAAGTGGCCTCATTCCTTGTCTGAAAGCGGGAAGAAATATCACCAGCTGTGGAACTTTTTTATGCCTACACGATCAGTGCTTATTCTTTCTGCAGGGAGATTTTAAATGTACTATGAATATGAGCAATGTTTCTTAACTGGAAAAAATTGGTTTTGTATTGTTTTAAAAGTACTATCACCAATATGAGTCTATTCATGGATGGTAACACTTACAAGTCCTATTCAGAAAGAGATATTTATATTGAACTGCCATCTCTCTAGAAAGAGAAGCATTCAGTATGCAAGCACAAATGCCTGACTTCCCCTGAAACACACACACACACACACACACACACACACACACACGCACGCACGCAAGCACGGTAGAGTTAACTTTCTATCACTGATATTAGGTATTAGGGAAAATTCTATTATTGGAAGTTCTTTAATATGCTTTGTTCTCTTTATAAGTCCATCAAGAAACACACACAATGCCGTAATGCCTGCTTTGTTTCTCTATTGAGTTTTGTTTTTATTTGGTTTCAGCATTCAAGTCGAAAATCTTACAGCAAAATTATTTTGTATTGTTTAAAGATATCCAGTGTGGACAGTACAGCGTGTGGTGGAGGATTGTCTAAATGCTGCCACCCAAATCCATAATTTTATCCCAGTGTATAGTTCCTAGAAGTCTACCCTAGTATAACAAAATGCCACTGTCACTCACCTATTATCTGGAAATTGTTGCTGATGTGTAATTGTAATAAACATGTGCTCCTGAATGTATATTTGTCATATTTTTTCTGTTTTCTTAGCAGCCTACCCCGAGGGTATCCTGGTCCAAAGGGCCAAGGGGAAAGGATTTTCTACCCATTTTACTGTTTGAAAACTAACAGACTCTTGCGGCCTCATTCATCGTCATGTGTTGGTCTCCAGTTTCATCCACACCTGTATGCTAGTTTAAGGGGCTGGATTTTTTTTTTTAAAGGTATTAACTGCAAGGATGGTTATTACTTGATCGTCTGTAAAATACAATTTTACTTGAGCCACTGGAATATGATATTTAGATCATGAAAAGGTAGTTTGAATTCATTAAGAGGCTATTAGGCCATGTAGAAGGGGGAATGTATAGCAGCAGCCTTTGTTGGCATGGGCAAATTGCCATTCTTGGCAAGGAGTTATTATCAGGGAAAAAGGGAAAAAACACAAAGCAAAATAAATGACAAAAGTGGTTGAAGTACAGCAAAGAGAAAGAACTATTTTTATCTAACTGTTGTGAGGGGAAAAAAATAAAATGACCTCAACAGTTCTTTAAATTGACATCTGATTAAATCAGTAAGAAAACCAGCTTACAAGAAATTGGTGAAGAGTGCACAAGGAATAGTATGCAGCACTCTACGATCAATAAGTTATAGCCTACCTTAACAAAATGGCAGCATTTACATCTAATCCCGACTATCTAGGATTTGTACCCATTAAAGTTTTTTGTTTCTCCCATAACTTGAAAAAAAGCTTTAAACATATGTTGCTGTCGTTTAGTGTGTCAAGTTGGTTTTGACTCATGGGGACCGTACAAAAGAACAAAATTCTGCCTCAACCTGCGCCAGCCTCAGCATGGTTCCTGTGGTGGCAGCCGCTGCGTCAGTCCATGTTGGTACGGTCTTCCTTTTTCTGGCTGTCCTCTACAGCTGGAAAGCCCAGTGCCATCTAGCTTGTTCCAGTTCACATCGGGCTATGGACAGAGCACAACGGCTGCTGCAGGTCTCTGAGACCATAGCTCTTTCCTGGAGCAAGGACATCCTCCTTTTTCCATGGAGTGGCTAGTGGGTTTGAGCCACTGACCTGGTTAGCAGCCAAGACTAACCTTGAGCCCCTGGTCCTCCATCTGTGAAGAGGATCAGTCGTGTGAGTAGACTCGCTTTCTCACTCACAGCGTTCAGCGGGCGTAGGCTACAAATGGAATTCATGAAGAAAGTCCATTGAGGATGGGAGGCTATCTTTTCAAAGGCTGTTTGGGAGAATGTATTTTCACCATATAATATGTTCAAGCCATTTGAAGTAGATATACATATGATATTGTTTAGCAAAGGTTGATGATAGTTTTTGTAGGTGCTTTGTCAGCACACTTGTCTTGTTTTTGTTAGGTGCAATGGTGTCGAGTTGTGATACTCGTGTGACAGAAGAGAAGTGCTTCATGGTGTTTTCTGGGTGGGCATCTGTAGGGCAGTGGACACCAGGCCTTTCTTCCTGGGAGTAGCTCTATCAGCCTCTTGGTTGGCAGTTGGGTGCTTCTTAAGTGTTGCAACATCATGCCCCTTCAGTAAACATTAACACATTCCTTAATAACACACTCTTCTGACCCCCCCACCCCCAATAGTAAAATGCCTCTTAGTAATATACTGTATGTACTTGTGTGTAAGCCGAGTTTTTCAGCACATTTTAAATGCAGTTTTTGTGGTAAAATTACATGCTGCAGCTGATATTTGGGTCGGCTTATACACGAGTATATAGGGTATGCTTTATCACAGAAATTAAATGGAAATTTTTTGGGGGGTGTAATTATTTCTATTACATTACCTAGGTGATAACTAAACTAAAGTCAGATTGAGAAACTATTTCTCTGAAAAGCTTTTGTATTTCCTGAGAACTTAAGTTTTTCAATTAAGCTATTTTCCTTCATGGTCTGAAATTGTAGACATAGAAATACCTATTCAGAATTGAATATGCTAATTACATATACTAGAAACAGTCCACTGTCTGGTTGAAGTTCAACAGCATTTTATGGAGACTCTTGACAACCTTGCTACCACGCGAGGAAGAGCACCTCTTAACACAGTGACACTGGTGCACGAAGATGTCGGCAGAAGTGACTGTCTGTCGTCTATATTTTTTGTTATCCTTGACAAGTCGTTCAATCTCTCTGTGCTCATTTACACTTTTATCCAAGAGAGAGTTGATCCAAATGCCTTCTAGGATGTCTAGTTGTGTATAATCCACACCTGCGTGGTCATGGGCTAGCGAACTTACAGCGCCTGGCGCTGTGGATGGGCGTGGCCCCTAGCTAATAAGAGAGATTGTTTTTCCCCTTAAAGAAGCCCCAGACATTGTCCCTTTGAGTGACGTGAAAAGATTGTCTGATATTAAACAGGTTAATTTAGGCTGTAGTGGAGTTAGGAATCTCAAATTCTTTTTTTAAAATTATAAACCAGGAGGATCTTTATCAAATGGGATACCATTCCCTCTCTACATTGACTTTATCAGCAACTAGCTTTGACTCATCTCCATTTTGCTCCTTGGGATGTTATTCTCCACCTGTTGAGATCCTCCTAGGACTTCTGTGTTCACTTCAAGTGGTTCATTATCTGAGAAAACCCCCCTGAGCCGCCCCTGCTGGATTCCATTGTGACATCTACTTGATATCCCCTAAGCATGTCTTCAAGTCTCCCATCTAGCATCTCTCCTGAGCTTTCTTCTTCTACAGATTGCTGGACATTTGCTTTTCTCTTTCATGAGATTGAAAAATTCCTTGAGAGCAGACCACAGCTAATTCATTTTTCATTTTTAAACTCAACATGCTATGCAGTGCAAGACCTATAATAGGTGTTCAATAAATGTTTGGTGAAATGAATTGATAAAAGCGTAGGAGACTGTCACTTGGGTTAATCTTTTATTAATCTAACTTTTAAAGAATTGAAAGATGCTTTAAAAATATTTAAAGAGTAGCTCTATTAAAACCGCGTTTCACTTTTTAAAATGAAATTCCTGTATTTTTCATGTAATTTAATTACCAAGGAAAGACATTGTAACCCTGAAAAATAGTTTGATGATTCTATATCTGGAAAGGAGCCTTACTGTCATTTATTCTAGTTTTCTGTCTCTGGGTAGGAAAGCATTTCCACTATTACATAAATACAGAGCATCTTAAGGCTAGCTTTTAAATCTTTAAAAAACACCAATTTGTTGCTTCTTTGAGGGTATGCAGAGTCACAAAAGGTTTTGAATCACTATGTTATATCTACATATTTAACTTTTTTTCCCCATGTATTTGCAGAAACATTTGAGGGTACAAAATCATAGAGTTGGAGACTTTCAGATCAGGCTCGTGCTACTGTGAGGTGTTTGACAATTGATTAGTTAGCTTGTGCTTAAACACGGGCAATTAGGCCCCTCTGAAGGGATTTCTTCTACTGCCTTTTCTCTGGCCAGCAGGAAGTGTTGAAACATGTCCCATGCAGGCAGTACTCAAAACAGGTTCCCTGGAGAGCACCGTGATGCTTCGGGTATGAAACAGATGCAAACTCTGCCATCTCTCGCTGACACGGTCACTTTCGTTGACGCTATAGTTTGTGAATGTCTTTGGTTAGTGTTTTGACAATTTAGCTGGGGTTGTACCCAAGACTTTCTCTTCCATTAAATTCAGTTGTTTTACCAGTTGGGTTTGCGTGCTTGTTGAAGGGCCATTTTCTTCCTCCCATCTGTAATTAATGGTATCACAAATTGTGTTACAAATTTTCCCAGGCGAAATTTGTTTTGAGCAAATGTTTAAGATGTACTGTGTTAATCAGCAATATTTTGTAGGATGCATAGTCTCTATGGCCTTCTATCATTGTAAAGCCTTCTGATGGTAGCTCAACAACAACCGGATGGAAGGGAACATTTTAAAGATAAGGTCTTAACTTACCACTTGGCTTGTGACCAGGATGCTTGTGGGGTCTTAAAGTAAGTGCATTAAAAAAAAATCCTTGCAGAATTTTACATGTAACATGTCCACCAGTTTTTTTTAAGTCCTCTGATGAAGGAAAACGGGGCTGTTCCCCAGAGAAGCTATTAGTATACATTCATCACCACAAAATATGTCAATTTTCATTAGCTTATTTTGTTCTTTCCCCCTCTTTTTTTCTCTCATGTGCATAGTTGACAACTGTCTGTCATTGAATCTTTGGCTAGGTCTGCGAATTGCAATGGGTTCTGATGACACTGTTGGTTGTGTGTTGGGTTGATAACCAAAAGTCAGTAGTTCCAGCCCACTAGCCACTCCACCGGAGAAAGGATGAGGTTTTCTGCTCCAGTAAAGATTTATAGCCTCAGACACCCACAAGGATGAGTCTTCTCCACCCTACAGGTTCCTGTGCGTTAGAATCGACTCAATGTCAGCACGTTCCTTTTTAGAAGCATGACATACTACACCATGCTTCAAGACAACATTTCATTTATTTGTCATTAGAAGTAAATATTGCACAGTCTATAATTACATATTGTTTTCTTGATGAATCACTATGCTTTAATTATGTCCAGTTTATAACAATGAAAATACATCCTGCCTATCAGATATTTGTATGACGATTCATAACAGTAGCAAAATGACATTTATGAAGTAGCAATGAAAATAATGTTATGGTTGGGGGTCACCACAACATCAGGAACTATCTTAAAGGGTGGCAGCATGAGGAAGGTTGAGAAACACTGCTCTAAAGAATGTTTGTTGGGCCACAGAGCCCTAAAAAGAAGGTGGGGGAGGAAAGGTTAAACACTAGTCCATGTTCAACCCTGGCTGCCGGGCCACTGCCTGACCAGCGCATCTTGAGAGTGAGTTACAGGGAAGCCCGTGGAGATAGGGGAGATAGGGCCCCTCCGACCCAGTCCTCTGAACCCTCAGACGTGGACTTCGCTCCCTGGGCACAAGTCTAAAGACAGCTTGCCAGTTAGCTGTGTGGCGTTTGCTCCCCAATTTTATCCTGCGTCGGGGTTTTGGTGAAGCCCCATCGACAGACATACTCACTGCTGAGGCAAATTACAAAAATTAAACACTCAACACACACACACACACACACACATTTAATTCCATTCACTTGAAAGCATTTTCTGCTTTCTTTCAAATTTTTAAGCAGGAGCATAAATATCGCTCCATGTTCTCCATGAATTGTAACACCCTTCACACTGGGTACTCCTAGGTGGGCGTCTCTGCGTGTGGGCGACCCCCTTGGAGACGAGAGCGGAGGGGTGTCTCGGTATCTGTGTTTTCTGATGACCTTAGGCGACCCTTATGAAAGGTTCCTTTGACTTCCAAAGGGGTCGCGACTCACAGGTTGAGAACCACTGCTTGAGACCAGAGAGAGGATCCACCAAGCCAGAGTAATTCCAGATCCACAAACTGTTTCAGCATGGCTAGCGGAAGAACCCTCAAGAATGTGGTCCTGGACGGGAAAGACTGGTCCTGGCGGGCAGCAGAGGGCTGGCTCTGCCCCCAGCCGCGGCGATGTGCTGTCCGCAGGCAGAATGGCTTTCCGAGCAAGGCTGGTTTGGGC
>NW_022103900.1:11284516-11302287 GCF_000313985.2 Echinops telfairi
GGAGTTTTCTTTAAGGGGTGGGGCTAGGAGGAATGACCCACATCCCCACCCCTCAGCATGATCCTTCTCCTTGATATACTATCAAATAAAAGTGATTCTTTTCTTTCTTCCTCTTTTAAGATGTATCTTCTTGCGCTGGTTAGGTTCTCACACAGGCTGCTAGTTTCCTTGCGTCACCACGCCACAGGTTTTTTTTTACCCCCGTACTGGAAACTAAACAAATGGAAAATAATGATTGCTAACCATCTGCTGTGCAGAAATTTCACACACAGCACTTAACTCTATTTTATAAAACAAGACCAAATGAGTGAATTATACTGTTGACAGTAAATAGCAACAAGCAGTAGAGTGTTCTTTTGGACTGAGCAGGACCATAGGGAGCCAGCGTTTCAGTTTGGCGAATCAGCTGTTTGACTCCACAGGCATGTAGGTGGGCATTGTCTATTTGTGTCGATCCATATAGGGATGCATATGTGGAAAGAATAATGGTTTCTTCTTCACCTTCCCCTCGTTCCTCCATGCTCTGCCCTGAAATGCCAATGGGATATTCACAAATCGCATATTGATTTAATCACATCATCCTGTGCTTTTACATTTTTGCTTAGAAAACAGAGCCAGACGTCACAAAACCATCCAGATAAGGGTTTCCAGAAGTATGTAGACTTCGGTTCAGAATCCTGGCTTCCTTCTTTCTACATAGTGTAATGCTTAGCAGCCAGCCAATTTAGCTTTAAATCCTTTTCTTCTCTGTCCCTCTACCCAAAGAACACCCTAACTGAAAATCAGATTGAATATATGTCTGAAAGATAGTGGCTGGTAATGACCATTCATATACTTGCAATTGAAGTATGGTTGCTGTATTGGGCGAAAGCTCATAATGGAATAGACCAAAGTAAAGTAGTTATAAAGAATTTATTTGAATAGTCCAGAGAAGACTAGTTTTATAGATGACCACGTAATGTAAAATTTCTATCCATATCTACATCTATATAATTACACATACAGTCAGTAGAGTTAAACCCTCCAACAATACATATTCTTTGTGTCTCTCTCTCTCTAACGTGCCCTTATTCAATACTGGGATGTTACCATACAGCAAGAAAAGTTGTTTAAAATGGGCAGTATATTGAGTTCAAAGGACCCATACAGTTCATAAATTCTCTGGTGTCTACTGGATTTTTCATCAGGGAGACTTCCAATAAAAATGATCTATTTTAGAAATAATATTGTTTAGTAGGTTGAAATGTGGTGTAATAAAATTAGACCTTCAGTCTTCTAAAGTTACTACTTAGACGGCACCCTTGGGATGGTAAAATGGCTGTATAAGCAGATGAATCAGACAGATCCACTGTGGCCACATTTGTCAGTCTCTGTTCCAGATATAATCTATTCTTATATCTGCAATCCTGACACTGTTACATCCAAATGAAATCAACATGAGGTTGTCATCTTTAAGCAAATATGTTAAGTGTTGTCTTTTGTGCTTTGGATTTGAAAGAAAGGGGCCCAGGGGAGGCAGCATCATGCAAATGGAACAAATCCCATTTCTTCTGAGCTGTGCTGTTTCCCCCTCCATGGCAGCTGGCTGTGTTATCTTTGTGTGTTTCTCTGAGTGCTGACAATTCTTTCAGTGATCTAAGTTAGGGCACATTAGAAAGTGGAAGCAGCTGTCTGTCGCTATACTGAGAGACGTGTTTGCTCTACTGCAAAGATGAAGGACCATGAATCCTTGACACCCCCCCTCCCCCCTGTACTTTCCAACACGATCAACATTCAGACGCACAGATTGTCTGCTTGGACAGTTTTTTGTTCTGACTGACAGCATCTGGCATAGACACATTTAAAAATACATAGCATGCCATGCTTGGAATTGGAACATCCCTTCTTTATTAATCTTCTCATTTAAACCATCCATTTACATTTCAAGAAAGGTTACAGCTTGATATGGTTGAAATGTTGATTTTTTTAAATGAATAACCTTCCAGTGAAATGTGTGGAACGAGTACCAAGCAGCTAGCGTTCATTAAAAATTACACCCGATTAGCACGGCCTTGAAAGCCTAAGAGGAAAGGGATTTCGTATTGTTTTAATCCACAATGCAATCCAGTGTTTACCTTTCTGGCACAAAGCGAATAGAAATGATGCTTGTCCTCACAACACTTCTGATATTGAACACAACTATGATATCACCCGTACGCCAACAAAATACTTGGCCTTGTTTAATCAGCTTTGTTCTCTCCCCCCTTAGGCCCCCTCCAAAGGTGTTTTAAAAATTAAACATTAACAAAATATGCCTCTTTTGGATCCTCTCTCAGCCTGTCTTCCCCTTCCCCCACCCCAAATACGATGTGTCCATGTCCAAATCAGGAGGAGAAGAAGGAGAGGGGGTGGGGTGGGGGGAAAGAGCTTGTATGTTTTCCAGTGGCAAAGTGGCAGTAACCCTTTTAGATTAAACACGCCTCCTGACCCTAGGATGGTGGATATACATTTATTTGTCTGCATTACTTAGGTAATTAAACATAACACTGCAAAAATTGCTCTTTTTCTCTGCCTGCCATAACCCCGGCCCACACTCACATTTCTTATCCATTCTCAGTTCCACAGCCAAGCCTAGCGACAGGCTTGTCCAGCATTTATGTAAAAATAATATGAAAATGGGCCCTATCAGCCAGTCTGCGGACTTTGGGTCCAGGAGTGGGGGATGGAAATAGGGAGGGGATATAGCCTCCATTTATCATACATTGTAGAGTCTTCATATCACTGTAAATCTCAGCCATAACCACTGAGCTGCAAGTGCGTCTATTATCAGTTCTAAGGGGTGTACGGAAGGCAGGGTGGTGAAGAAGTATATTTTAAAGGACTATTCAAATACTGGGCAGTAAATATTTAAATCAAGCTTGCTGGTTAACTTGGGAAAATAGGCTGCAGAGAGAAGTTCAATTAACAGTTGTAAACAGAAGAGGTGATGTATTTCTTCAACACATGTAAGAGGTCACTTGCTTTAGGATACATTTTTGACAAATTTCAGAGAGAAGTAGATGCCAACATCAAAATGAAAACACATTACTGTTTCATATCAAGGGCACATTTGCATTCTTGACTATGATTGGGGAAAATGACACCTTTTTCTAGTCTATGGTTCATATCTTGTTGCTTTACATTGTTGCTAATTTGTACATTGTAAACACATTTCTTTTCATCTTAATAAAAAAAATCTTGGAAATTAACATCCTATTTGAATCTAGAGTCACCGTATCCCTTCCCCTCACCCCCCACCTACACCCCAACCACCACTGCCTTTCTACCCAGCCTCAGCTCTATCAATTTAGAGTAGTCACTGGTTGCTGCCTTTTGGTTGGTTTGTTTTTCAAGACTCCAAGGACAGGGCATCAAATCTGAATGGACCTAGCTACACATTTTTGATTGCCAGTGAGTAGCTTTATAATCCTCATTTTAACTATAAATCACCGCATTTGTAAATGTCTTCTTTTGGCTTGGTTTGGTTTTTAATGACTAGTCTTCAAAGGTGGTGCTAAAGTAAATTTGTAAGCAAACAGAGAGTGGGTTAAAGGACACAATTCCCCGGTGGACCAAGCCAGGCTTAGCGGTCACGCTTTGAATCTGGACTGGTAGAGGATTCAGGAGCATCCATAGATCTGCTCCAGTAATTACCAGACCCCAAGTGGCACTGGAAGAGACATTTGCCTAAAAACTTGATGTCTTCATTACGCTGTTTACATTTTAATTAGAAACATGAACATTACTGATTCATACAGACAACTATAGTTTAAGTGGTTTCGTTCACCATCCAATAAATCATAAAAAAAAGACCCACAGTTGGCATAAATAGTTTACTAGGAATCATTCATGGGAATAATGTGTTGGCACTATAAGCTGCTTAAAATATGTTTTTATTTTACCAGAGGTAGAATTTGCATATAAATTAGAGAATGGCATTTTAAGTTGACAGCCATTTATGCAGGATACCACCCACATGCAAATACATACATGGGTGCTACGTGGGTACTTTCTGTGAGTTTTTAGGTTTCTGCAGTACCAGGGCAAGATATATGTACGTTTTGAAAATACATGCCCTCTTTTAAAGTCTATCAAGAAATGCTGTGGCTATCCTAAATATGCATACCTACAGACATGACTTTTATCCACTTGCAGTAAGGAAAACATTTCTTGCCTGCCTGTGTCTCAAAAAGGAGCTGCTGTCTCATCCCCTCATTCATCCCTCCTTCCTCTCCCTGCCATCCTCCCCTCCTATCTTCTGCATGTCCCTGTCGATGCCGCTGCCCCAAAACCGCCCGCTCGGAGCCGCTGGGCTGAAGCAGGGTGGCTGTCAGAGTCCTTCCCTGAGTCAGCAGCTCCTCCACTGCCTGAACCTTGCGACAGTCACTCATTCAGTTTTCCCCTCTCCAGGGGACAAGAGTCTTCTGTCTGGCATGCTCAAAATCCTGAGTCTCCCCTCCTCGGTGTGTGAGTTCAAATCCCGCGCCTCTCCGAGGCCAGGCTGAGACTCCCGCTAATGACTCGGACCTTCAGGGGTGAGCACACCCAGTCAGCGCGAGTCTCACCAGCCCCCTCAGCCCCCACATATGTCTGCAGACTCCTCTCCTTCTGCGCCCCCCCCCCTCCCGCCTTGAACAGGGATCAATATTATGCAAAATGGACCAGCGATATCCACAGGCAGTAAGACCGTTTTCCTTTTTTCCCATCTTTGTTGAAAGTGGCTGGCTGTGAAAGCACTGCTGCTCTGTGTGTGTAAGTTTGTTGGGTGTTTTTTTTTTTTTTTGCTCAGTGGAAGCGTACGGTGAGTGAACACTGCTATCATGGTATAACTCGTTTTAGGCCCGTGCTTATTAATTCCCATTTCAGGCTCATGTGTTATGTCAGAAAAAAAAAAAACAACTTAAAATATCACATGAGGAAAAGGGTCTACATATTGGTCTTCAAGTTGGAATACTTAAAGTCATTGTTTTAAACTTGTGGATGTGAATGTCCTACGCGGAGACCCCTGGTACCCTTGTGAGATGACTTCCGGGAATTCAGAGGATAAGACTCCTGAACTGGCTTCGGATGATACTTTCAGAGCTTCATTTCTACGTGTATGGGCTTGCCTCTCTCTGCCTTTTGAAGTTCTAGAGAATTGTGAAAGTTTTAAGGTGACGAGCAATTATTTTGTGTTCACTGTCACGTTTTGGCTTTCCATGAGAGGTCAGTTGGGTCATTTCTGGATCATTTTCATCGGAACCGAGGTAATGAGTCTAGGGAATCAGAGCAGATTACAGCAGTCCGCAGTGCTCAGCGCTTCCCAGGCAGAGTTTGGAGCTCCACGGTTCGGATCTGACCCAGTCCTGGGCAGCAGATCTCATTGGCTTGCTTTGCCTGGCTCCTTTTTTTTAGGGGGGTGGGGGCAGTTAAGGAGTGGAGGGAAGAGCAGGCAGGGCACCTACTAGGTCTCTGCCTTCCTAGATGTGATTAGACACACACAGTCGGCATCCGTGAGCACGGAAACATGCTGCCTGCTCGTGTCCGCGGCCACAGGCTAAGTAAGAGTTGTGCGCTGGCTGGTGAGCCCTGCCTGCTCGCTGCGCTGTGGCCCCCAACAGTTGCGTGGCGAGGGAAGGCTGGCCGCTGGCCAGGCATTGACTATGAAACCCCGAGTACCTGAGAGCTTATCAGTTCTTTTGCTTTGTAAAAGAAAAAAGTAATGAACATGTTGGTAAACGGCCATGAAGGTTTAAGGCTGCGGGAACAAGGAGCCGTGTAATCAGATTGGAAAATGGAGCTTGCGATTCTCTGCCTGGCGAGCAGCCTTCTGTGGACCCCGTGAGCCGCTGTGCAAGTGCCCGAGCTGACCACTTTGTTAGCAAATCAGCGTGTTTGCTGCAGCAGCAGGGTGGAAAAGACCAGAGCTTGTGATGGTATGTAACCGAGGGAGAGCTCTTGCATGGCGCAATCGAATCAGCTTGCAATTAGCTCCGACTCTACAGTCACCTTCTTAATTTTCTACACCCGCCCCCTTTGTGTTAATACTGTGCACTTTAAACAATTAAGTAAGGGAAGTAATCCTTCAAGCAAATCAAAGCCATCCTTTAATTTTATCACCCCGCTGAAAAAGTATCAGGTGGTCCACTGGTCATCAGAAGCTGGAAATTCTCCGGCTCAGTGTAGCATAGAGAGGGGCTTTATACCACTGCTTTTTAGGGTAATCGTTCAAATAGCTTGGCATGAGTGGGGAGAAAATGGTAGATCATTTCTATAGAATTGGAGTTAAACTTAATGTGAAGGGGGATTACAAATGCTATGAATATATAAATATCGATTTTAAAAAAATAACCAGAAGTAGCTGTCTGTGTGTGTGTGTGTGTGTGTGTGTGTGAATATGTGTGAGAGAAAGGGCTGTGTGTATACATCTCATATCTAAAATCCTTTACACTGTTTATTTAAGCATTTCTATACAGCACCTTTCTCAGGGCTCTGATGACATTGCCACTTGTACTGATGATTCCACTTCTTTACCTTTAGTGAACTTGACTCACTAAGGTTTAAAAGAGCAGGGCTATCATTGCTGATCGTATGTGTTACTTGTTAACCCTGTAACATAAAATTCAGATCATGTGGGGCTGGGGTGAGAAATGCAAGGCATAGGTTTACAAAATTGGAGTTAATAGTTTTATGGTTTACTTAATTCAAAGACAGTGACTTCTGTAATACTCCTTAAACAAGACACCTATTTTTCTAAATAAAACAACGGAATCTTCCAATAATGATGCTTTAGCTACCTTGTCTCATTCCTCCTCTTCCAGAGAGCTTTTGATAAAACAGTGTCTGTGTACATGAATTTCTGATCTCATATACTTTAGTAGATGTTTGTTGTGAAATGGCAGTGGACATTATTTCAGGAATGTGTACCTTGGAAAACAGCCCAGGGAATAATTATTAGAACTTGTTTTTAGTGGTTATTAAAGAATTAATTAGAGTATTGAAGGTAATTTTGCACCACCACCCGCATGATCACTTCCTTTCTGGGAATTGTTTGGTTAATGAAAGTAAAAGACATCATATTATTAATATTTGATTCCATTCTATCTTATTTTCATTCTATATTATCAACATAAGAATTTATTTGCCTTTATTTCATGACTTAATAGTACTAGTGAACTCTTTTTCTTTTTCAGCAACAACAACAAGATCTCCCCATTGATAACCAAGCTTTAAATACACACAGGGTTATTTTGTTTAATGGACAATTTTTTAAAATGTTAACTGATCATGTATTAATGACATATAAAGGGCAGCATGACTTATTGTTTTTCTATTCTAAACTTGGTTATGTGCCTTAAATTTTGTATTTGGAGAAATAAATGCCGTTTGGTAGACAAGTTAATATAAAGCAGCTTTGAAATTAAGACGGCTTCTAAGTTTGCCTTGGTGTTTTAGTTGCTCTTGTATCAATGTCTCCTGTTTTGTGTGTTTTGAACAAATTTTGTTTTTAATTTACAAAAGAGATGAAAAGAAACATACATCACCTAGCCACATCTTACGCTGCGAGGATTCACTTTATATTCTTTTGGAGGACAAACTCCATTAGATATGCACTTACTGTATGTCGGATTGTAAATCTTACAGTTTAATGGTAATTCAGTGAGCAGTTATTGCTTCAGTGGCTTTTTTTTCTTCCTTTTTGGTCCCATCTCACTTGTGAAATAGGGTTACCCTTTACAAGTGTCACACCCGTAGATTCATCTTTTGTACTTTGTGGTTGTTCCTGGTGCATCATTCTTAAGTTAAAAAAAAAAAAGCAAAGCAGGGGAGGAATCCTATGGTGACTGTGGGTGGGCAGTGTGTGTTTGTATGTGTGTGTGCAAGCAGGGCGGGGGGGGCGGCTATGGCGTGAGAGGTCTTATGCTGATACCAGTGAGAGACAGATCCAGAGAGAAACCAGATTCCAGCACAAGCATCAGCAAGAGAGTTAGCATCTGCCTAGCAGCTTAGTATTTCTTTTCTAAATATGCATTTCCTCTAACCCCATTCTCAAGCTAATGTTCAGTTTTCCATAACAGATTGCATGTTGTATGTGAATTCTTGGAAGCAGACATGGTGTCTGATGGGTACATGTCTCCTTGCTTTGCTTACACTGTTAATATGCTTATCCTTTTTGGACATTGAAATACTTTATTTTGGTAGAAACAATATACACATTCATAAAGAAATTATAAAGGGATTCTCGTTTTGAAGATAATGAGTTCTCTTCAGAAACTGCAGGTTACACGGTGCACAAATGAGCTCTAAGTGGGGGGATTTAAAGTCCTGCTACAGCATTTAATTTCTTGAGGGAAGGAGCTCAGTTCAAGGTTAGCCTATTATTGTGGGGCTGGCAACTACTCGCGTCCCCGCTCTTCTGCCAGCAGTACTGCACAAAAGGCAGGCATTTTTCTTTAGTACACAGGGAGGTATTCATCACTGTAGTGTTTTTTGCAAAAATTTATCTGATCATATTCATTGTTTCATTACTCATAACAATAATAGGTGTTTAATTACTCAATAAGAGCCATTTATAGATTTCATTTTGCCTATATGCTGTACAAATGGTATTGATTTTGCACTTTGATGCAACATGAAACTGTTTTAAACACAATTAGAATTCCAACACTAGTTAAAAAAATGTGCATTTGTTATGGTAACTGGACTTGCTTTGAGAAGTGGCAAACATCTTCTATTCCAGGTGCAAAGGGAGTTAAAAGCAGATCTGATTTTATTGCAGCTCTGTAGTTCAAAATGAATGCTCTCCACCCCCACCCCTTGAGTGTGAATGTGTGTGTGTGCAAAGGGGAGTGTGTCAATTTTACTTTTCAGGAAGCAATAAAGAGTTTGTGTGAACAGAGAAGATTTGAAATGGATGGTTCTTTGTCCTAAACCATTGTGTACAGGTGAGCATCGGCTCCCTGTAATCTTGTAATTGTGTCTCTTTAGCTGATGCTGTAGGTCTTTATTTTACCAATAAATAAGTTATTGCCTGGGGTGAGGGTGGGAACCATACCAGATGAAATAGCAGCTTCATTTTCTGCTGGATTCTGGTTTACCTTCTTTAAAGGTGATGAGGCAGACCCCGACCTCTCTTTTGTGTCATAAGTTAAACATGGGGCTTTGTTAAAATTGACGCTAAGTAAAACCCTTCATTTAGCTGACACTATTATGTCACAGGCAGGCAGCGTGAAAGCTTGCACCAAACTCAACTCAACCCTGTTTTCCAGCCGTACAAGTCAGCCTGCATTTTCTTTCCCTTTCTTCCTGCAGACACATTCTACCTGTGTCTGACACATCCCAAACCATCATGTGCGAGTGCTCCCTTGGAGGCTGGTACATTAATTGCCTATGCTTTTCAGCTTCTTACAGATTCATTTCTTCCAGGAGAAGATCATTTAGCCTCACCAAAATAAAAAGCAAAACAAACCAAGGACAGACCAGAGGTGGCTTAATCTTCATAATTTTCACGAATGGGGAGCTTGTGTCCTTGCTAAATCTTACCTTGTGTTTCCTTCTCAGGAGCCTGGACCTCCAGGCTAATGGTTCACAATTTTGGAGAGTTTCAGGCATGAATACTCTCATCCCTAAGGGTGGAAGGTGCTTATAGACACAATTATGCTTTGCAACAGGAGGGTATTTTATTTGCTGAAACATTAGTGATTATGCCAGAACTTTGGCATTGAATTAACAACAACAAAAATTATACAAGAAGCTCAAACCTTCAGGGTAGATTTCACAAATACTTGCATTTTTTACTTTATTGTATACAAAGAGTCTAGGTCAATTGCTTATTAGTTTTAAGTGAACATTCCTTTTTCAGTTACGGTTGACATGTGACAACATGTTAATATTTGTAAATCAACAAGAAAATAATTACAAAAACTAGTTTAAATCTGGCAAGTGTATTTTTTTTTCTTCCTTGGTGCTTATAAGTGTGAGAGGAGAGATGAATTGATGGACCTGCCCATTTTAAAGCATCATTTAATTTTTCTCTCAAAGAAATGAAGGGAAAGACAACTTTCCCTTCCACAAGTATGTGTTCTGGAGCTGCTTTTCTTGATTTGATGTCTGGGCTGATACTGACCAGAAAGGCCTCATGAGAATGTACTGTGCTGTGAGTGTAGAGCCCGGCCACACAGCACAGCAAATCACTTCCGGAGCTTCTCGGAGCTGGGTGGAGAATGCTGTGATTTGTAAGGCAGGACCACACTTGGAACTGGACTTTTTTTAAATTGTAGAAATTTCCAAACCTTTGGCCTTCTGCCCATATGCTGCAACTAAAATCCCTTAATTCTGGGACCCGGGGCCTAGGTCCCTGGTGAATCTTATGTTATCTTTTCCAAAATGAACTCTTTTAGACTTTATATTTCAGCTTAGACAAATCATTTAATTTTTAATAATGTGAGTGCAGTTTCCATTAAATGAAGGATGGCCACCTGAAATTAGCAAGTTGTGAAGTGGATTACATACAAATTAGTATTAGGATAGAAGCTGTTAGATGGCTAAACATTACTTTTTAGAAAAGATTTTCAACTTGGTTGCTCAAGAAGAGGCCAGATTTGGGTCCTGGCTCTACAGCTGTCCTGCAGGGTGGTCCATCCCTCTACTGTGTTTGCCAAGAGCCAAGTAGATGGTGCAAGTGGAAGCTCGGCCTTATGAAGAAGCCACCTGGGTCCTCAAGCAGCCTTGGCAGCATCGCAGGCCAGCTGTTGGAGCTCACTAGCTGCTCCACTGGAAGAAGCTGAGGCTCTCTACTCCCAGGAACAATTACAGTTTCAGAAACCCTCAGGGACAGTTCTACTCTGTCCTTCAGGATCACTTTGATGGCAGTGAGTTTGGTTTTTGGACCCCGGTCCGCAGGGAGGTTTGCAGGTTGTGTGAAGACTTGCATTTCAGCATATGTCATAAGAACAGCCATTGTCGTATTCACGGTCCTGTTACTCAAATCTGTTTCCCCTACTCTCGGAAGTCTTCTCTTCCTGAAACAGGTTGCTGGGCCTGATTGAAAGGCTCTTGCTGATTTCTAACTGTTAGGTCTACAGTTCCATAAGATTTCCTGGTCTGCAAACAATTACGATCCAACTGTATTTCAGCATCAGATGAGCAAAGGTGATACCACTCGTCACTGTAATAGGCTCTGTCTCTTGCCGTCTCTTCTAGTAGGAGCAAGTTAGCATCCACAGAAAAATTCTTTCTCTTTATGCTTAGTTTATACTGGTATGATGGTGTCTTCCTGAACATCGTTGATGAGATACCTGAGTAGACAAATCATTCATTTGAACTAGGGGGTGGACTGGGGAGTCTTGTGGAGAGAGCATCTTCGAATATTTGGGAAGAATCTCTTGATAATGTTCCATTTGCTATTTTGCCTCATAGAAGCTTTCCACATGCTCACAGATAATGCTCAGAAACTCTATATCCAACCTTTGCGTTTTAAGCTTTCATGTTAGTAACTTTTTTCTTTAACGTAGGGGAAATCCTATTTTATTTGGAAGTCTTCATGGGCGGCAGCCTGTCTACATGCTACTTCCTTTCCTCTGGTCTGTCCTTTGAGATTTTGCCTTCTCTCCTTCTAAACCTCTGTAATGTCCACTTCTTGCCCCAAGCCCTCCCACCCCCACCTCTTCCTCCTCCTAACTTTGCTTTTAGCTGTTTGAATAAAGAGATCAATAAACCTATTAAAGACATTGAGAACTTTGTAAAAAAGAGAAATAATATTTTAATTACCTCTGACAAGCCCGTTGGAAGCCCGTATCCTCCTTTTATGACAGTTCAGTTTAGAAACTACATTGCTTCATTTCAGTAACTTTATTACCATTTGGCTCAGAGATTGCTATTTCGCCTTGGCCACAGATTTCATCAGTTGTCCGGTTCACCTTTGTGCACACTGTACTTGTGAAATGACCTTCTCTGTTAGTGCTTGTCAATAGTAAATTGCTATATTCTGTACCTCAAAACCCAACAAATGACGACAACTCTTTATTGAAAGACTGAGTTTGTACTTAATTTTTTTCCCTTAAATTAAAACTTACTTGGAACGGTCTTAATTACCACTTTAGACTAGTTAATTAAAAAACACGCTAGGGCCAGCCGCAGTGATACTCTTCTTAAAGACAGCAGGAACGTTGGGTGCCTGGTGTCATGCAGGTGTCCGTGTGACAACTACGTTCTCTTCCGGGCTTTCCTCCTCTGATTGTCTCACTGTTCCGTTAAGACAGCAAGCCCTTTTCAGACCGGGAAAACTTTCTGCTCTTGTAATACGCGAGCACATACAAAGGGGTCTTCAAGTGTCTTCTTAATTATTAGAAGACTTAGATACAAAATTTTCTTTTAAATGAAAGATGGAAAGAGTGCGTTTCGAGCTGTTTTAAAATTTACAGTTATGATCAAGACTAACCATATCTCTATCAAAAGCACACTTTTTACAATATACTTTCATAAATTCTTCACTATTATATATATATATATATATATACACACACACATATATATACTTTTTTTTAATTTAAGAAAATGAACCATACACTCCCCTCTTAGTTTGACTGTCACCTCTCCTTTAGAAAAGGCTTTACTATCCTTAAGTCACTGTTAAGTTGTCTGGAAATTGAGGTAGAATAAAAGGCCGAAATTCTTAGAAATCTCATTCTTGTGAAATTTAGAATGATGGCGAAATATTACTGTTACTTCCCAAGCACCAGTTGAAAGAGACTTTGTTTGGGAGGTATAATCTCACCAAGGTCATGTTAAAACATTAAAAACATTTGAATTCCAAATTGCAGCCCTTTGCTGGGCTTGTCATCTTTGTTGTTCTGTGTTTTGTCTGTAGGTTCTTTGAAAGAACTTGCTCTCAGACAGGGCTTATCTACTATAACATATCAGGAAGCGTCAGTTGTTGAAGAAGAGTACTCCTGACAGGTAAACAGGCTGAGCGTGGTGGTCTCTCTAATATTTCGAATCTGCTGAAATAAAACTGATGGAAATTTTATTTCTGAGCCACAGTTCAGAGTACTGTGTGCAATAATTATACCAGTCCATGCATGTTCAGCAATAGAGACAGGAAATAAATATTTAGGTTTTTCTTTCCGGATGCAAATGACCCGAACATTGCTGGGGCAGTCTGAATTGGAAGGTTTTCACCAGTCTCTTTATACCTGTAGGCATATTTGCCATGTTTTATTTTGTTTTAAATGAGATTAGCATTCTAGGGAGGGGGGGGGGGAAGAAACTTAATAAAATCCTAGGTTTGGAAATAAAATTTTGTCAGAATCCTAGCCAACAAAGATTTATTTGGTGATGAGTAATAAGTCATATTTCAAAGTTGTTCTTCCTGAAAGACCATCATTTTCAGGTTTAAGGGGGCTCAGCACAGAATTCTATCAAATCAGGAAGCCACATGTGCCTAAATTCAATTTGTTTGGATGATATATATAGGGTAATATTGAGAATTGTATATTTTAAATAGTGTACTTTAGGTGAGCCTTACCCAAAAGAAAACTAGAATAGTCTGAATCTGAAATATAAATAATCAGGTACTGTTTTGAATCATTGTGTTTAGGTTTATTTTATTGCATGCAAATAGATTTTTACAATATGTAGAACCATTTACTGCTCAACGTTAAGAGCATCCACTGTACCTATTCATATCGTCAGAGTTTCAATAAACACCCCTGGACTTTACCTTGTTGAATGTCTGGGCAAACTAAAGGCATTTGTTTTCATGTGCATATTCAGTAATGATTACTAATCAAAATCTAGGGTTTAAAGAAAGAAACCTTTTTGACAGAATAAAACAAACCCTAATACCTCCCCCCACCCCCACCCCGTCAGGGAGCCAATTCCCAAGCAGACTGCCACATCTCTCTCTCTTGCCGTTGGACTAGTAGGTTCACACTGCTGACCTGTTGACTGGCGACTATTTAACTGCCGCACCTGCAGGACTCCCTCTTTAGATAGAATGATGAGAAGAAATCACTAACATGAAAACTAGATAGATTGCAGGCTCAACTGTACTGGTAGAGAAGTTAAACATTAGAGACCTGAAGTGTAAAGTTTGTGTAGCATTTAACAAGCCTTAGAAGAGCATTAAAAGTAACGTATGTGTAATATGCAATACTAATAGAGCGCTCCAGTGCCCCAGAGGAAGTTGCCAATGCCATTCAGCATGTTTCAGGCTATCTGAGATGTTGAGATTATGTTCCAAGACAGCCAAAATAAGATTTCAACAAGGTTTTCTTGCAACTATACAAATTCTCCAGATGAAGAGAAATGAGAGATGTGTTTAAAATTGTAGTAGCTTGAAACTGCATGCGTTTCCTAAGTCTGATTAAAGTATATTTCTATTTTTTAGTTTGTCTGTAGTGGTTGGCATATCTTAAGTAGTTGGTATGTTAAACTCGTTGTTTTAAAACCAAGCATGTTCATAGTGCCCCTGTTTTGTTGCTGTGTTCATGAAAAAAGACAGATTGAAGAGATAAAGAGAAAAAGACAATTATAATAAAAGACCTTGAGTGCTGCATAAGGTGGTAGGGTGCAAGCATTTCTCACATCTCTTCCTTCACTGCCATCAAGTCAATGCTGACTTGGCCAAATAAAAGAGAAACAGAAAACAAAGAAATTATACAGTGCTTATTTCTTTAGAAGAAACCTTAGTGGCACCACTGAGAAAGCATTGAAAGAGAAAGATGGGTACTCCCTCAATGCAAGAACACTTTGTTCTCATAACGTGGCATTTTGTGATACTTACCTTCCCAACACGATCGCTGGCGAAGTCAGAATGGGTGCACAAGCAAATGTGGTGAAGAGAGCTGCTTGTACTTGGCTATTAATAGATACAGTGTCTGGGGTCTTAAAGGCTGGACGTTAAATAAGTGGCCATCTAGCAAAGAAGCTACAAATCCCACATGGAAGAAGCACACCAGCCTGTGTGATCACGAGGTGCCAACGGGATCAGGTATCAGGCAACAGAAGACCCCAAATAAACAATCAAATTGATGAGAATGAGGGGGATCGGAGTAGAGACCCAAATCCCATCTGTGGACAATTGGACATCCCCTCACAGAAGGGTCACAAGGAAAGAATGAGACAGCCAGGGTGCATCATAGCACCCACGAATACATAACATCCCTCTAGTTCTTTCATGCTTACTTCCTGCAACTGTCATGACCTCAGTCTACCTTACAAATCGAGCTAGACTGGAACATGTACACTGGTACAGATAAGAGCTCTCAACATGCAGAATCCAAGATAGATGAACTCCTCAGGAACGGTAAGGGGAATAGCGATACCATGAGGGTAGGGGGAAGGTGAGGGGGAAAGGGAGAGAGAGGGGGAACTGACTACAATTTATACCACCCCCACACCCCTGGGGAGGACGAGCAACAGAAACATGGGCGAAGGGAGACAGTGGATGATGTAAGATATGAAAATAATGATAATTTATGAGTTATCAGGGGTCCACGAGGGTGGGAGGGTGGAGGAGAGATGGAAAAGAGAGGACTTGATACCAAGGACACAAGCATAAAGAATATGTTTTGAAAACGATGGCAACATATGTACAAATGTGTTTGATACAATTGATGTATGGATTGTAATACGAGCTCTAAGAGCCCCACTATAATGATTCATTAATTAAAAAAAGAAAGAAAGATGAAAGAGTCTGTCTGTAAAGATTTACAGCCTAAGAAACCCTCCACTCTGCCCTCTGGGGTCGCTATGAGTTGGAATTAAATCAAGGCAGTGGGTTTTTTTCTTTAGATTTCTTATTAGGACTCCTCCGGCGTGGTGCTCCCTCTTGCCTGTAATGGACAGGCTGATTGTTTATGTCTACCCAGCAGTGCTGCAGAAGGAATGCCTGGCTGTCTGCTTCCGTAGCATTGATAGCAAAGAAAACCCCAGGGAGCTCAGTTCTACCCTGTACGACTCGTGGGAGGGTCACCCTGAGATGGAAATGTTATAACAAGAATGGGTTTGGGTTTCAGAATAATTGTAAGCATTGAGCTCTGCCATTGTTTAGGAGCTAGGGATGTAAAAACGTAGCCCCTCTGGCCTCAGTGTTTTCTTCTTCAGTGGATGGCTTGGTTCAGAAGAGTTCTCAATTCTACCCCAGCTCTAAGTCACGTTCAGGAACTTGGTTTCCTTCAGTGCAGTTCCATCGACAGTGTGGAAGAACGTGGGAACTGATTGAACCACTCCATTTTTTCTGGTGGCTCTCAGCTGTGCAACAGGGAGTGTTGACCGACATGTTTTTTATAGTCTCTCAGAGAGTGGTTTCCACGCTGTGGCGGTAGACCTCTGAGGAATCTTGGAGTTATTGCAGAGCTTTCTCAAATTCACATGTGTACTAAACAGGTCGTCTTCCTACATTTTACAGCATATTTTTAAATCTATGTGATGTCTCGTGTTTAGAATTTTATGCAATCCATTTGAACGTGTCACAAATCTGACATGAATTTACAGTAATTCTTCCTCATTGTTTTCCCCACCGTAGATGCTAAAGCAAAATCAATACCTTGATTCTATTATTTTTTAATGTTAAAAAGGGTGGAAACCAGTAATTTGAGATGCATGTGTATTCGCTGGAGGTACACTAATTGCCTGAAATGTAAACTCTTAGCCATTGCCATGGATATGACACCATTATTATATTTCCAGGGGCCTTTGGAAATTTTTATTCCATTTGAACATCTAGGTGGGCTTATGGCTCCATTTCCTATCAGAGTACTTGATATGTTTTACTAGCTTATTGTTAGTAGTTGTCTTATGAACTCCTAATATCTGCTATTTGTTAAGTATTTTCTAGGCACTTTGTGTGCAAATGTGTGTAGTCTGTGGATCGTTATCCCCATTTTATAGATGAATGAATTTAGCCAGAAAGATATTGGGTATCATGGGGGCAAACTCCTCACAGCCATTGGCAGAGATGGAATTCAAAACTGGCCTCTGGGACATTGAAACCCAGTCAGAACCTGGGACAGAAACTAATTTTAGATGTCGCTGAATGACACACACAGGTCCCTATGGAAATGTCTGGCCATCTGGCCCATGTTCTGAAACCAACATGTCATCATCCCTACAGAATTGACTCTCTGTGCCTCAGTTTACCCAACTTCAAAGTAGAGAAACACTTTTTTCATCGTGTTATTACATTTTTCTTGCTCCGAGAATGTGTGAATTGGTTCATGCTTATAAAGAAGCGATTTGATGAGGGGAAAGCTCTATCTAAATGCTAAGTATTATTTATTATTCATGTAAGCATATTACTGTACCCTTTAATCACCTTTTTTTGGATGTTTCAAATGGGCAATTACTGTCTCTTTGTGTAAAGCTTTTAAAATTTTTAATTTAAATTAAAAGTTAATCTAATTTAGGAAAACTCTGCCAGCTGGAAAAGAAACACAGATTCCACCCCCCACCCCCACCCCTTTTCCTTTCCAAACAAAACAGCAATTCAAAATAGGCTCTCTGTTAATAAAGTAATGTGGGTTTAGCAGTATGAAGAAGGGTTCAGCAGTATGAAGAAGGAGGGATATTTCCTAATGGCTGCTTTGTTATGCTGGTAATCTATGTGTTAGGATTAGTGCTGATAATAGTTCTGATTAGGTGGCATTAACTGATGTTTAGAAGAATAGAGATTTTTTTTTGTATATGAAATCTTTATTTAGGGGTACAATATATGGTTGGTGTGACTGATCCTTGAAATAGAGCTAATAGAGTTTTTCTTCCCCCCCACCCCC
>NW_022103900.1:11302387-11305075 GCF_000313985.2 Echinops telfairi
CTACTATATGGTGCCCAACTATGACTAAGGCCAGGAAGCAAGAGGGTCATTTTGACTCAAGAAACCTTTGCATGTTAAAGCCTGCCTAAGGAGCCCTACAAATAGTGAAGGTCAGAGTTCAAAGAGCAGAATTGTCCAGCATGCTTTTAAAGGGGGGAAGCAAACACATGTGTACCCGAGCTCTTCAGTTCATATTGAGCAGCCCGGGGTGGGAAAACCCTTTTGTAAGTCTGCTTCACATGATCACAGATTCAAAAGGAACTGGTGTTCAGTTTAAGATGAAAGATGAAAAACATAAAAAAACGCAGTTTTATGACGCACATTCACTCACACAAATGTGCGTATTCAACTTTCCCTTTAAAAGAACCATTGTAAATATTCCCTAGCACTATGAAATGCTAAGGAAGCCTGCTTAGAAATCACATTAGTCAGTTGCACAGCTCCACTTGCCCAGCAGAATCATTAAACCCTCTGGAATGATTCTAGTCCCATAAAAATTAGGGACCCCTTTACATTGTTTCTATATTCAAATGGAAATCTTTTTGCAAGTTAGTAATTAAAGTGTTTAACCTCTCTCTCCCTCCATTTATTAGAAAAGTCTTTTTTTCTTTATTTTTTCAATTACGAAAAACTGCTAAAGCCAATCAAGCATTTATTTTGATAAACCGCCTGTAACTGTCTCAGCTAAATTCTGCAAATACCCCAAAAAAACGCAGAATAATCACCCGGAGCAGATTTTGTGGGGACCTTGCTCAACCTGTTCTGGGATAATTATGCCAAGCTTTTAGTATGGGGCAAAGGAAAACATAAAATTAAAGCATGAAAGAAAGTCTACCTATTTTGAGAAAATACGAGGATAATTGGTCCTCTTTTTATGACCATTTTATTATAGAAAGATATTGTCTTGCCATGAAATATGGGAGTAGAGCAATGAAATAGTACTATGCGGGGTTGGAAGAAGTTCTGTGTTAGATGGATTGATTTAAAATGTAATAAAAATAGCAAATTACTAAAGAGCGAATTGCTAAATAGTCAGATTAGAGTTCATTATTTAAATGACTTCGTGCCCCCCCCCACTTTTAATCATATGATGTTTATAATGGCTTGGTTTCGGACAAGTGCACTCTAGGGAACTTTTTGTTTTCTATTTTTCCCCCTTTCCAGAGAAGCTTTAGGTTGGAGCTATAGCCATCCACTGTCTTTGAGAAATAGAAATATCTGGAGTGCTTGGTAGAGGAGCGTCCGAGGCGCCAGGAGTAGGAAGCAGTAGACAAAAGCACTGTTATGAATGGTGGTGGGATGAAATGTGACCCTGGTAATGGTTATGTGGTGCTTTGGAAATTTACCTCTTTGACAGACTTTGTCCTTTTGCATTTGAAGGTGACACTTAAGAGTGTGCCTGAAGAGAATGATGTGTGACCTGTGATCTTTATATATTGACTATTAGCGGCATATTCAGGCTTAGTGGGGCCGGGAGCTTACATAACATGGCAGTCCTGTAAGGAAATAAGGAAATTCGGGGACTCGGGGCAGAAGGGAAGGGGCCAATGCAAGGGCTTCAGCACGTTTCCCAGCAGCCCTGCCCCTGCTGGATGCATGGGTCATGAGGGGCTACAGGTATTGGAAGGTTTCATTTTGATTGGGCTTATAAGATTTGTATGAGTAGCTATTCATGGCTGAGAGGACAGGATTGGTTCTATCTTTAGGAATTTTAACAACTACTACTCCCAATATTCCTGTCCCCGATGTCATTCCTGTCATATACTGCAGGGATTGGGGAAGGAGCTTCTGGAATTTGAACAGCTACTCTTTCCAGCAGTGACCATTTTTACTGCCTTTGTTGAATAGGCAGTGCTTATACCTGAAACGTGTTAAAACAAAACAACCCTAAAAAACGCTTTCATTAAAGACTGAATTGTGTGGAACTCATTGGAAAGGGTCAGAAGAACTCACACCCAGGGCCGTTGGCAGTGCAGTGGTTATGACTTGGGCTGCTAATGGTCAGTGGTTCGAAACCACCAGCAGAGCCTTGTGAGAAAGACTGGGCTTCCTACTCCAGTAATCTGCAGTCTAGTCTTGTTAGACAGAAGGGAGGAGAGAGAGAAGGAGGGAGGGAGGGAGGGAGGGAGAGAGAGAGAGAGAGAGAGAAACCTGACCCACCAAGCCTCAAGGATGACATTCCAGCTCAGAGAAGCCAATGAGAAGACTGCAAGTTGGCCCTACCATCAGACATGAAGCTCCCTCAGAGACCCACAGGGATATAGGGGACAGCAATGGAGGCACGGAGTAGGAATTTTGCCCAGTCTGAAACCCCCACACTGGAACGAAACATCAAAGGAGCATAGTAGAACAACAATGAAGTACCCTAAAAATCCCTGGGATCAGTGGGCAGGGGGTGACGCTTCACCAAACCAGAGTGAAAAGCATTCAGAAGGGTCAGCAGACAGAGCCAGAACTATTTATGGGTTTAGGATTTTTAGTATGTTGTGTTTTATTTTTTTTTCTTCTTTTTAATTTTTCTCATGTCTATCCATATAGAATTGGAAGGATAACCAACCCCCAGAAGAAAACAACAGGGCTGACAGCCCTGGGGGATCAAGGGAGAGGAGGAGATGGGAGAAAGGGAGAGGGAAACCAACAAACTCAGGGACAAGGGACAATAAGAAATCTAAAATCCATAGCAAGGAG
>NW_022103900.1:11305175-11306668 GCF_000313985.2 Echinops telfairi
GAGAGAGAGAGAGAGAGATGGGGCAATTAGTGACAATAATTAAAACAGGATAAGTTGATTAGTATTGCCCTATTCTGTTGACACCCAAGAGGGAACCCCACCCCACACCCCCAAAAAGAGGTATTTTTGCCTCTTTTTCTCTGGCCGCCTTCACTTCCTCAGTGAGTGGCACAGACCTGGGTAGCCTCTCCTATGCCACTCCTAACTCTGCCGGAGCCCTGGAGGGAGAAGGGCTGCTCTGCGGAGTGGGTTCTGCTGCAGCTCTTTGGAATCCAGTGACTCAGGCGGCAGGTGCTCCTGGCTTGTGGCTGACATCACACTCGGAGGTTCTGGTTGCAGCAGGCATTTATCCTTGCGAGTGGCTCTGGGTGTCTCTTATGTCTAGATTATGTTTTGGATCAGCTCATAATTTATTGAGTAACTGTAAGGTATCAAATAGGTTTATAAATGGTATTATAATCAAAGGTGATTATAATACCATTTTACCTCTGTCATTATGAAATGCTTGTAATTGATTCCCTCCTTTGCTTCTCACAGTTCCAAGAAGTAGGCAGGATAGACACTGTAAGTCTCAGTTTACAGAGGACAAAACTGAGGTTAGGTGATGTGCTCCGGGTCACAGAATTAAGGAATGTCAAAACAGAGATTTTATAGCCCCCGATAGAGATTTCCTCTTTCAATTGTCGCAGGGAGTTGGCAATTGACCAAGGAGATAAGAAATGTAAGAAGTGAGTAAATAAGTATGTTTTTTTAAAAGGTGCACGGGCATCTCGCGAGAGAGGTACATTACTCTGGTAACGGTATAAGGAAGTATCTAAAATAAGGCTCCCAAGTGAAGAGTTGTGTGTGAGTGAAGGTTTCTCTCGGAGGATTACCCTGAATAAACAAGGGGGCTCCAAAAAGTTCGTGGGAAGAGCTTCATCATCTTTCGCTTCTCTTTTTCTACAAACTTTTGGAAGCCACTCCTGTACACACCCATTGGGTGGACTCCAGGGGGCAGGCGCTGCATTCATTGATGACCATGACTGTGTTGGTCTGGGCTGTGCTTCAACGTGCAGACCGAGCTAGCCAGGGAAAAGCCATCAGCAGTTTTCAACACTCTGCTTCTTTGCTTTTGCAAGACGTCATCCCAGACTCCGAGACATTTCTGATCCTCCGATGGAACCTCTTCACATATCGCCCTGCTCCATTTCCTCCTAATTGTCCTCATTGCTTGTAACCTTGACTGAACTCGTCCCTTTCTGCGTTCTCTATAAATCTGTTAGTCACCCCTCCCACAATATAGCCTACTGGTGACACTGCTGCATCCAAGTCTTGTGAAGTCTGGATTTCTTCTTCTCCGAAACTAGAGCTCTCTAGACTCTTCGGAGTTCTCTCGCTGTGGCCTCTCTGCCACACACTCCACTTTGTGTTATCCTATTAAACTCCACTTCACAGCCCTGCCCCAGCCCCCTGCTTCCTTTGCTGTCCTCAGGTGAAACAGCTCAAGGCCC
>NW_022103900.1:11306953-11313145 GCF_000313985.2 Echinops telfairi
TTCAACAAAGTCCACACGCCCCTTTTGTTTTTGTTTTAATTTTTATTTCTTCCTCCTTTGAAGCCTTTTATTTGCTCGATCTTTCCCCCCTCTTTACTTTCACAGAGTCAAGCAGTTACACCTAAAATGAGCATGAGACTATGGGAAGGTACCCCAGACACTTGAAAATTTAGGATATATTGAGCAGTCTCTTAAGTGGTTGACAGAGCATGATTATATCACAAGTGGTTTATTCATTTTATAAAAGAATGTTCATTTGGTCTTCTGACTATCAGATGCCTCTCGGCCATTAAATTTTTCTAATTTACTAACAAAAAACCCCCAAACCTTGATGGGCCCCTGTTTGGCAGTGGTGTTCTATTCAAAACTGTACCTCCGGTTCTATTAAGATTCCCTTCTTAAGTGATACAAAGTTTAATTGAGTCTTAGTTTTGTAGGTGGATGGGATTTTCTGAAAGTCTTTTTCTCAAGGAAACAGTAACAGTGGGAAGTTCATTGCTGTTCTTTTTCCAAAGGTATTCTAAATGTAAACAATTTACAGACTGTAGTTGTAAAATGAGACACTATACTTGGAGTGATCTACTACTACTGGGAAGATAATCTTCAAAATTGTGAGCTTTTGTTTGCTGGCCAGATTTTGCTCTTTAGATCACATCATTGGACAGAGTATCTGTGTGGATCTGAATGCGTAAACAAATGGCCTGCCACTTTTTCTGAATCATCAATATCAAATGGCATTTTGAGTTTTAACTTGATAAAACTGAAAAACAAAACAGACAAAACTATCTCTTAAGACTTGTCTTGTTTTTTCCTAACAATCAACTTTTCTTTTCCTTTCTCTCTAGATTTGTGCTTTGTGAAATTTCTGTTCTTTAATGTAGGAATGTCCTATTGCGTAGCTATTTTTAAGTTCTGCAGAGTATGTGCTTTAACACATGTATTCCTAAAGGATTTTTTTTTTTTTAATGGCAAACAAGAACCATCTTTTCTAGAGGCAGTAGGGTGGATGTACCAACTTCGGGGGGCTTTCTGCTCCCCGGGGCGGCAGCGAACCCCCTCTTATTTTGTCAATAGCAGGTTCCATTTACTTTCCCCAGAAACCAACTTTCTTTGCATGGCATTTTGTTTCTTTCCAGATGAAATAGAAACAAGCCAACAAAGAAGAAAACCTTCATTTCCAAGATTCCTTCTCAAAAATCATTCTTCATACAAACAGAAACAACATATTTTTAAAAAATCATTGGCATTCCACAGGCTCTGTTGTTAAAATGACTGATTTTCCAAATGTTGTCTGCAAGTGAATGAAAGTACAAGTCAGGAGCCCAAAGCAGTAAGGGTATGTCCCCTGGCATCACCCTTCCCTTGACTGTGCTTCATGGATAAGGTGGTGGTGTGGTGTTTGTTTGTTTGTTTGTTTATGTTAAACAAATGAAGGCTTGTGGCAAACCTTGCATCGAGCAAGTCCGTTGGCTTGGTTTTTCCAATTTGTGGCCCCTTTGTGTCCCTGGGTCACGTTCTGGAGTTCTCACCCCACGCAGAACTTTTTCATCATGCTATTGCATACTCGGCATGTAACCATACCTATAATCTGCACTGGGAGAAAGCTGTGTGTTCAAATTACTGTGATAGTCACTCTATTGTGGTGGTCTGGAACCGAACGTACAGTAACGCCAAGGCGTTCCCGCCGCAGCTGTCTTCTGTCCAGAAGATGAAGTTCTATTTGGTTGTTTGCCTAAATTATGCTATTGGTAGATTTTTCCACTGGGACTTTCAAATTTGTAAGCAGGGAAGGTGCAGTCTTTCTAATATGTACCTCTGGTCAGAGGAAAGGAAACCCCTATTTCCTCTCTCCTGGGTTGGGGTCCCTGGAATTATCCCAAGGACTGTGGATCTGAGACACGGATTCTAAATCAGTGGGCGAGGGAGTGAGGGAAAGGCTAGTAGAAAGGAGGGTTTGGATGCATGGGAATGGAAGGGCAGATAATGAGCAGGCAGTCCGGGCCTCCCATCTCTTTCTTCTTTCTCTACTTGGCCATTCTCTCACAATCCCATACTCTCTCAATAATTTATTGAAAGGGATAGGGATGCGCTGTTAGAGGATCTCCCAGAAAAGATGAGGCAAGTCTGAGAACAGCCTGACTCCTAACCCAGCCCTCTGTATGGTGGTGGAATGCACAGCCCCCTTTTATAGAACTTGAAAATGAGCCTCCGGAGGTTAAATAAGCTACTTACAGTTTCAAAGCTAGTAAGGGGTAAGGCAGGATTCAAAAGCATGTCTTTCTCTCAGGCATATACAGCTTTACACATGGAGTGAGAAGGGAGTTCCCTTTTCTGTCTGGCTCCCTTTTTCCTTTATGTCTTCCAAAGAAAGGAGACACAATCTTGCTTGCCGAAAGTGAGGAGGACTTGAAACACTTACCGATGAAGATGAATGACTAAAACCATCAGTGTGAATTTATGTACACCTCACCATAAAGAAAACACAAATCCTTCTCATGGGCCAATAAACAGCATCATGATAAACAGAGAGAAGGTTGAAGTTTTTAGAGATTTCATTCTACTTAGATCTGCAATCACTGCTCACAGAAACCGTGGTCAAGAAATCAAATTGTATCTTGCATTGGGCAAATCTATAGTGCAAGACCTTCTTACGGCATTGAAAAGCAGAGCTATCATTTTGAGGTACAAGATCTGCCTAACGGAAGTCGTGGTCTTCTCACTTGCCTCACATGCATAGCCCAGTGGGTCAATGAATATGGAAAATATTGAATATACCAGGGGCTTCCATAAGAACAAACAAAGTTGTCTTGGCAGAAGTAAAGTCAGAAAGTTCCTTAGACCCAAGGATGTGCGGCTTCTCACATACTTTGGATATGTTAGACCAGGAACTGTTAGTCTGTTGCGTATACTGAGATGTACACAAATAACTTATGATGTGCCCTGCAAAGTGCTATAATTGCTACGACGGTGCATATTATTTTGCCTCAGATACTAATGGTTTACACATGTAGTCATGATGTGATTACAAATAGTCTTAGTTCATTGTTAGATGTATCCTGGTTTTGACGACACTTTTTATAGTCATAATAGTTGAAGATAGCTATTTTGCAGAACATTGAATGAAATGACCATCAATGGATGATTTTCTTGTTAGAAGGGTAGTATTTCAGCTCAGAAAAGATGCAGAGAGAGTTTTTAGCCAGGGAAAGGAGGTAGGAGAGAAAGAAGCCCACTCTATATGGGCTGGAGATGTAGAAGGGTATTCGATGCTCAAGAGACAATGGTAAACAAAAAATCTCTTGTGACTGGAGCACGTCCAGGTACAGTATTACATCATATGAAAAAAAAAACAGTATTGTAGGGAAGAGTAAAACTAGAAATTAATGGCTAAGGAGGAAATAACAGTTGAGGAAGCTGAGATATTAAATATAAATACCCTTTAAGGAATTTGGCAATAAAGAAAAGAGGGATGAAGGGTGTTAATGCTGAGATGAAAAAGCTAGAACTTGGCCACTGTTATGATTGACAGTTAAAGTTGGAAGAAAAGTGGAGGCAAAATACAAGAAGAAATATTAAGCAAAACATCAGATCCCAGTGGAGGTAGAACAAAATGCAATCTGATACACGCTCTTTTTTTCCAAATGCTAGAATTAGTGGAGAAACTATGTGGTAAAGTTGGAGAATCTCTAACCGGATGGGTCATGTGGTGAAGCAGTAAAAAGATTGGGCGTTACAACTAAAGGGAATGACTGACGTTTTGTTTTGGCTGTTGTCGCTGCTGCTGCTGTTGTTATTTTTAATGTAGATAATGGTGGTATAATCTTGGTCAAATAACTTTGTTTCTTGACCCTCAGTTGAAGAATCCTTGGTTTCTTCATATTAAACAGCAGGATTAGAGGGACATTTCTAAATTTCCACTCAGTTCTATGATTTTAGGGTTGGCTGTTATATCAAAAAAGTGCCATGAGAGGGCTAAGCCAGTTTCTCCCTACTGCCCTTTTGTGGCCAAATGATTTGATTGTATCTTTACCATCAGACCTGCATGTGCCTCTAGGGTGTTCATGTATATTGAAATGGAGTTATATCACATAATATCCCGTAAACTTATTTAACCTGGTTATACAATATTCCATGGAACATACACTGCAAAATATTTATCTACAATTTTACTCTCCCAAATGGTATATATAACAAAAATCCAGCCCAAGTTAGCAGGAGCAAAACAAACATTTTGAATATCTGCTGTCTCTGGTGAGCATGAATGTTTACATGGTGGGGGAAAAAAACCAAAAAAAGAAGAAAGTGGGCATACAGAATATTGGCGTAAATAAAACATGCAAACTTATGTGGGCACGGTTACTTGGGGATGGTGTTACCTACAGAACCTTTTAGCTCTTCTCTTGGGCAACTAGAGGAGAAAGCGTTCTGGGGAAATTAGGAATGGTCCAGAGGACAGGGACTGTCACTTGTATGAATTAAAAAAGTTCCAAACTAGCTAAGAAAGGTGAACCTAGACTATTGCATCTTACCTTTTTCAGTGGAGAATTCTGGATATTGCTGCTCACAGTCCCACCTAAGAAAACTCCGTCTCTTCCTGCCTCAGATATAGATGCATTCTCTTCTGCTCGTAGTATCCTGCCTAAAGTGAAAAACAAACATTTCCAAAAAATTAGGAGTTGTCCCAGAAATTAGAATATTTATAATTATATTTATAATAATAGTATTTCTAAGAGTATGTTTGTACCTTCTCTTTTTTTTCTAATTTAAATGACTGTTGGACGTTTGGATAATGATCACCCCGAGTAACCAGACTTCGCCCTAGATGCCTCTTGTTTTTCTTGTTTGTCGTTCACCACTTTTTGTTTTTGAATTGAGCACCCACTATGTGTTCAGGGGTTCTCGGGTGGTGCTCGCAGTGAAAGCCTCCGTTATTCACCAGCAGAGTGGTAGTCAGGATCCACCGAGAGGTGCCTGGGAAGAAAGACGCTGGGGTCTACCCACAAAAGGCTGCCATCAGTGACCACCCTAGGTTCGGTTCTGCTCTGGAATATAAGCGCACTCCGCGGCAGGTGGTGACTATGCGCTAACGCTGGCGATAGACAGTGGAGAAACAGTGAAAGTGTGGGGCACAGCGCCCGCATTTCCCATTCATGATTCCCTTCCTTTTGCTCGTGTTGTTCTTCTTCAGGATCCCATCCCTGTCTGCTTCCCAGGTGCCTTGGCCACCAAACTCCATACAGCGGTTCTCAACCTGTGGGTTGCGACCTCTTTGGGAGTCGAACGACCCTTTCACAGGGCTCACCCGATTCATCACAGTAGCAAAATGACAGGGATCAAGTAGTAACGAAAATCATTTTATGGTGGGGGGGTCACCACCACATGAGGAACTGTGTGAAAGGGTCACGGCATGAGGAAGGCTGAGAACCCCTGAGTCCTAACACATCCACCCAGACCGGCGGACACACGTGTGGCGGACACACAGCCACATCCCCACTCTGGATTCAAGGGCCTTGGCAGGTGCAGCATCTGCTCGGAGGCGGAGAGAAAGCCAGGGGGGATCTCTTTTCCCTTGGAAACTGGAGGCATGGTTTCAGGTTGAGGGTGGCCAGGTCCTCCAGCTCTGGTTCCCTTTGCCCTGGTAGTTGGCGTTGTCTTCAGTTTCCTCGGGTGGAAATGGGTCATGGGCAGATGCTGAGGCTGTGGTTACACGAAGGACCCGGAGGCTTGGCCACCTCCTTTCCGAACAGTTTTCGGGACTGCCTGCCTCTTTATGGTGCGGCTCAGCAGCGTGGTGCATACGCACGTGGCTTCTTTTACTCTTTCCTGCGCAGGTTCTTCAATTGTATTTGCCTTCTTGTCTCCCTCTCTCTCTGGTACAAAGGTCATAGGTTTCATTTGATTACATTTTGGTTTCTGTTAAACTAGGCTGGGTCACCTTGCTGCGCATAGCTATTTAGAATTTGCTCTTTTTTTTTTTTTTTTTTTAAAAAGCATGTCCAATGCTAAAAGTTAATGCTTTCTCCTTTTATTTCCTCAGACTAGATGTCAGAGGACATAACATTAATAGAAGTCAGTCTCCTCTATTACCTTTCACGAATAGACTTTCAAACCCCTTTAGGAATTATAATCTTTAGTAGAAAAAGGTACTAGGATGACAATTTTTTAAAACTCTCTCCTCCTCTTCTTCCTTCT
>NW_022103900.1:11313320-11323758 GCF_000313985.2 Echinops telfairi
GATGCAGAGGTTAAACAACTCCGCTGCCGACCAGAGGGTCAGGGGTTCAAGCCCACCAGTTTCTCCATGGGTGAAGATGTAGCCATCTGCTTTCTGTAAGGATGTACAGTCTTGGAAATCCTCCAGGGCGGTTCTCCACTATCTTACAGGATTGCTGTGAGTTAGAATTGACTTACAGGCAGTGCGTTTGGTCTGTGTTGCTTCACGTATATCGCTTACCCAGTTTCTCCCTCTGAACCTCAGCATGTAACTGTGAATACTTTTACTGATGGAAAGGATCGGCATCTCCTCTTGGTACTTCCAATTAATCTCTTGGATACATCTGAAGAGACCCTTCCGCTTCCTGCCCTTACTACTTACTGAATCATGTTCCCATGTTTTAATCTTTTATCTGAGCACATAACTGATGATAAAATGTTCTTTTATTTCAACAAGGTTAGAATACATACTAAAGAAATCAGTTTGCATTATCGGATTCAAGAATTTTGGTTTTTCCTAATTTGCAGGAACAATGCAGCAAGAGTCTTTTATCTTTGTAAACAATGCCTTTATTTACTTACTGAAGCAGTGATGTTAGAAGAATACTCCTTTACCTGGGCTTAACAAAAGGAATGTTTAAATTGAGTACGATTGAATATTCAAACATCTGCAAGATGAGCTTACTTCTGGGTCTGTACTCACTTCTTAGAGGGAATCTTTGGAAACAAATGGGAAAACACATTTGTTGTCTGTTTCTTGGACGGAACATCCTGTTCTTTATTATGATTGCAAATTCTTCTGGCCTTAATTATTGTACATACTGGAATTGCCTCCTTTCCTTCATATCTCCCACCCTATTTTCATTTTCATTCCTCAAATAGATTAATTTTGTCTTTAATCCTTGAAAAGAGAGGGAGAGTTGATTAATCACTAACATATTTTGGAGTGGCTAAAATGAAATATTTGGCAGCCAAATCGAAACTGGCTAGATTGAACAACTACATAGTCATGCGTTAGAGGCTGCCTCTCACCGGTTCCCAGTTTTAGTTACACAGGGGCTAATTAGCATGGTGCATTACATAGCAGGAGCACTCAAATTACTATTAAAATACATTGTATCGGATTATAACAAGAAAATGCCCACGTGTATAAACCAAGGGCTACAATCTGAGATGCCTCCCAGGATCAGACTGTTTACAAAGGAGTAGAGGAGGATAGGTAGTAAGATTTTGATTTTTAAAAATGATTAGGCAACTAATCTGAGATCTTACACACATTGTATAGTCTGTGTTTTGTACATAAGCTGTCCGTTGTGAACTCCAGTAACCCCTCAGTTGAAAGATAAATTTAGCATTATATCAAAAAACAAAGTATGTAGTATTTTTAATTTTGTGTTAAGTGTGGTTAATGGTCCATTTCCTTTGGAGGGGCATGATTTTTGAGTCCCATGGTCCCAATGGAAAGCAATTTAGGTTGATAATTCTCCCTGAAACAAGTTAGAAAACATTAGGATTAGAAAGTCAATTCTTGATATTGTCTAATGAACTCTTCAGTCTTAGTTTAGATCGAGTATACAAATTTAGAAGTTACAGATATTGGCAAGGCTACTGAGGTTGATACTGCAAGGAACTTAAATTTGGGGGACCTATGGTGGTGATTTTTTTTTAAATGATAATTTTTGTATAAATCCATCATTACAATATGAGTATGAATTCTCTTTGTTCATCTCTAAAATGTAAAGCTATGAGATTACAGTTTGTATATAAATCTGTCATTAAATATGAGCTACATGCTTTTATTGTCCTTAAAAATGCAAAATAATAAAGGTGCAAATTCATCTTTCATGTATACTCAAAAGTTTTGAGCCGCTCTTCAACATTTACTTCTCTAGATAACATAATTCTGAATGACTTAATATTTCCATACATCCTATTTTTTACACACTTTTACGTTTTTCCATAATTTTTCCTGGGCAGCACTGATACTGTTATCATATGAAACACCAAAAAAATTACATGATTGCTTTGTTACATGTTATAGATTGTATAGATTGATCTGGATTGAATGCATACCTTTTGAAAATGAATCCATTCCAAACCAGGTTTAGTTTTGGGTTATCTTCAGGTTATATAGGCTTTTGACACATTGATGTCTGCTGCTTGAGATTGCTGTCCTAGTGCCTTTTTTTTCTCTCCTGTAAATATATAATCTTAACCATACATTTTATTTTAAAATTTATGTGTCTGCCATAACCTTTTGTTTCCAATTCCAATTATGTCCCTTCTTGAGTTAGCTGAACCAGCTATCCCCAATGTGATGTCAGCTTTGAACTTAAGTATCATGTGTTCTTTCTTTATTGAAGGCAGTTAGCTGGAGTGTTTAAGAAATACTGGCCTCATCCTTGGGGAACACAGCAGTAGGCTTCCTTGACATTGAATCATTGGTAACTGTTCTTTCATAGGCCCAATTTGGCCATCTGATTTATGTGCTATGTATCTTAACAATTGAGGGTACTGACATACTGGAGAAAAAGTGCATGTATTTTAATGGCTGGATCACCTAAATGGAGAACATCGAAAACTGCTAAATAAAAATTATTTGTAATTTCGCACTGATTTCATGGGATGGAGTCTAAGTATTAGAGTTACCCTTGTGGTTTTAGAATGTATTTCCTGCTCATTTGGAGTCACACATACAAAAGTATAACCCTGTTTCATACTGTGTGGGTTTGTGACACTCCCGCAGGGACCTTGGGCTCATAAACCAGCGAATGGATTATATAATGCTGCATAAATGCTGTATTTTTCACCTGACAGACATAATCTTGATCCTATATTTTTATGTTACTTAACTGCTTTCGAATACCACTGTTGAAGCAACCCATCAAAATGGAAATTGCTTCTAAAACGTGTAGCAATAAATATTGGTCAAGGTTCTGTGTGATTCAGAGTGACTTCATACTTAAACACTGGTCGATTGGAATTCTTTGTTTTGTTTTGTTTTTAAAGGTTGGGCCTTCCTATTTTACGGCATAGTTTGGGCCCTCTCTCTATGAGCTGGGCATATATTTTCTTCTTTTGAAAAATTATAATCACTCTATCCCGATTTGTCTAGCTTATATCTAAGAGTGAATCAAGCATGAACACAGACATGACATAAGTATCCAGAATATTGAGAATGATTATTGGTATGGAAACAAACTATCTGAGACAAAGGTGTGGAAGCTGGCAAACCAGGCCCGGAAGGATGAGCATCACTGTAAAGCGTCCAGCACAGAGGCTTCCCGGGATCGATTCCACGTTACAATTGAAGTTTTAATTTCAGAGCTATGTTTTCTACCTGCCTCCTATAATCTGCTTAATTATTCAAAAGCCACTTGCTTTCCGTCCTTCCTTCTGCACAAATATCGTAATTGTCAAATCCTGCTTATCCCCCAAAGTCACTGGGACCCCCTTAATGATTGTTGTCCTAGTTGGTCGATTGGAAGAGTTTTCTAGACTTGCCAATATTGGCTTTCAGGTTTTTCATCTCTCACCTCCCTGCTTTAGATCATCTGGGCTGCGCAGTCAGCAAACACGATCCTCACTGTGTACTCGATTTCTTGCTCAGAAACGTTCAGTAGCTTCCAACTTTCCTGGCATTGAGGTTTCTTCTCTACCTTTAAGACTACTATGGCAATAACCCCTTCAAGACCAGTGCCTAGAGGGGCGATACCTGGAGGGTGGAGAGAAGGTGGGATAGAAAGGGGGAACTGATTACAGAGATCTACATATAACCTCCTTCCTCGGGGATGGACAACAGAAAAGTGGGTGAAGGGAGACATCGGACAGGGTAAGATATGACAAAATAATAATAATTAATAAATTATCAAGGGTTCATGAGGGAGGGGGGATGAGGAGGGGAAATGAGGAGTTGATATTAAGGGATCAAGTAGAAAGCAACTGTTTTGAGAATGATGATGGCAACAAATGTGCAAATGGGCTTGACACAATGGATGGATGGACGGATTGTGATGAGTTGTATGAGCCCCCAATAAAATGATTAAGAAAATAAAAAGGACTACTGTGGCCTTGACTCTTCTTTCATTTTAATCAGAGATTTCTTTTTTTGTAAGCTTCTCATAGATGTATTTTCTAACGCATTCCAACATTCTAGCCTTTGTTCATGGTTACAAATTCTCCTCATTCTCTATAAAGGGTCATCTTATATATGGCAATTTTAGAGTTACTGATCACCTTCCTGTCTGATTTTCATCAGCCTTTTATCTGTATTTTAGTTCTCAGTTAGACTTTTTGTTTTGTTTGCTATTTTATAGCATAAGGAGTTCTGGGTTCACAGTGGGTTATGCATTGGGCTGCCACTAGCTGCTCCTCAGGAGCAAAGGAAGCTAGCAGCTACTGTGAAGACCGACATCTTTGAAAACCACAGAGCAGGTCCACTCTCCCTACAGGGTCTCTATGAGTGGGAGTCAACTTAAAGGCAGTGTTTTTGTTTTGTTCTGTTTTCCCTTCCAATTATAGCATGAGAGTTACACCTAAGGCCATGTCTTCTATTCCTGAGTTCTCACACAGTAGGTTTCTTTGGATACTGAACTGATGATTGATCTCTTGGCTCTTCTATATGGAGAATCCTTTATAACCAAGCATCAGGATAAAGACATTGGTTTTAGATTGCTTCGCTTCCATGAGGGTAAAAGCTCTATTAATACCTTCTCTGTAAAGTCAAATTGGATGTTTAAATGTTTTCTGACAAATTCTATTAGTGGAGACTGGCAGATGGGGTATATCAGATTCCTAGGTTCGTGTGTGTGTGTGTGTGTGTGTGTGTGTGTAATATAATTTGCACTTTAGGTAACTCGTTTTTTTTCTAGTGAGGTTCACACCTGGCTTTCCAGACTATTTCAGTACTAACTTCCCACCTGCTGGTCTGGATGATGCCTCGCTGGGGTCCTTTGGTTAAGGATGTTGTTCTTCTAACTCAGGTTCTGTTAACACTCTGAGATTTTACTTTGCATTTTTTATAACCTTTTTATGTCTGCTCTGAAAAAAATGTGACTACTACTAAAACAAATTATAAAACACTAGTGAGTATAAGGATAAAGCTTCTAAGCTTTAAGTTGTCAGGTACAGTGTAAAAGACCTTGTTTGCTGGTTAGGCAATTACTTATGCAGATGGTGAGTGGACTAGCTTGTGAACTAAAGGACTTTTGGAAGAGATTCTTCCTCTTTTCTGTGCTTCTGTTTGCAAAGAGTCGTGTTTTGAGGAGAAGTCAGTTGGCCACTTTCAGTTAACTCATTGTGGAGTGAAGTCTGGCATTCTGAACAGGACAAGATAAATTATTCTCGGGGAGCAATGCAGTATACTGAGCTATGGATGAGGTTTGGGATCAGGTGACCTGACTGCTCAAATTGTCAAAGGTGATATCAAATTGTCAATGGACAGCGTGTTCTGCTCTCTAAAGCAGCACTCCCAAACTAGTGGTTCATCTTACAGCTACTATTCCTACGTCACTGTTCTGGAGAGAGGTTTTTGTGATTGTTTTCATAGCTAAGCTTGACAATAGTTCAAATACTTAGCTATTACTCCTTCAAAAACATCTATGGTGAAGTTGAGGGGACAGGGTTTGGGGGATCCCTGAGAAGGTTTTACTGCTTGGGATACCCTCTCTATTTTTTCTCTCTAGCCCTTCCAAAGGTCTCTGAGAAACAAGACCTAGACCTTTTCAATGGGTTAGGTAATAGCATTGTAAAGCTCTCTTCTTCCCCTCTTGTGTGTGTGTGTGTACAGAGAAACAATCTCACAGACACGACCTAGCATGATTTGAGCTGCGTGACTGTTGAAGTAGTAACAGATGTTTTCATATTATGACAAACCTTCCAAATCTTATTTAACAAATACATATTCTGCCCTTCAATGCACATTTGGGGCTCCTAATTGGGAAACCTTTCCGCATTTCACAGCCCTTTCCTCTGCAAATCTGTAGCTTTGTTAACACTTACCACCACTCCCTCCCTCAGTCTTTACTGTAAGGAGTCCCCTCCCACGTAGAGCAAGTAGAACTGCCGACAGGAAGGGCACAGCTACGGTGGCCTGCCAAGGCTGTAAAGCTTTATAAAAGTAGGCCTCACACTTTTCTCCATACTAACACTGAAGTATATTCATATGATTTGGAAAAATAGCTAAAAGTCCCTGGAGCCAAGGCTAATAAAGTTGGAAAAATGATCAAGTGAATTGGGTAATATTTGTTCACAAAAACATGTTGTAATTCTAAGTAAACCTGGTTTTCCTGCATGCATCTAATATGTGGAATACAATCGCAAATCAAAGACTGTCTCCCCCCTTGTTCTCACAGTGTTGCCGTTCCAACCGCTGCTTTACATAGCAGGGCAACTTCAGCTATGTTGTTGTATTGCTCATCAAAGTGCCCCTCTTAGAAGATTGTACTTGAAGGGTTTTTTAATAGCACTAGAAAGACTACTCCGCCACGCCACAGAAAGCTTTTCCCTGAGTTAAGTGTACATTTAATCAACATTACAGCAATTACAGCTCTGCTACAAGTCCTTCACCCTCTGTCTGGTGGCAAGAACTTTGTCTAGGATGAAACTGTCATGAGTAGAGGTAATTTGAAATTCATCCTCGTTTTATTTGTGTCAGGAGAAATCATGGAGGGAGGGGCGGAGGTTGTGGGTACCAATATTTTTCTCATCGAAGAAATTAGAATGGAAGTCTATTCTAAACTTCAAAGATAACATGTTAGAATTTCTACCATTTTGAAGTGTTTTGACACGGTTTCTCATGCATTGCTTTTGGACTGTTTCAATAATCTCCTTGAAGCTATTGATTGAGGAGCTGTTAAAGAGCTTAAGGCCAAAGTGAAAAAAGTCCAAATTTGATGACTCTCCCAATAGTGAGTGCCCTTGACGGGTTTTGCATGTGATTTTTCTATAAAGCTGCAAAAAAAAAAATGTTTTACAGATTGTATTTATAAATTTGATGATATCTTCTTCGCTTGGTAATTTATGGTACCTGTCTTTAGTGTGTTTCTACCTGCCCTTTTCTGGCACGGTGACATTGTCTCTCCTGTAGTCACAATGAAAATCCCTATTACCTGTAAATGTCGAGGGGTTGCTTGGCCCAGTGAAACCCCCCCAGCAACACTGTATTCATATCTCAGGAAAAACTCTTGGTGAGCTCAAATACACAAATTAAGGTATTCTTTTCACTTACTTTATTTAGCTAATGATACTGTGAGATCGTTAATATTGACCCAGATGAAGAGCAGGCTCAGCTTTCCGATTGATGAGTTGTGATGGCTGTGAGAGCCAGCGTAACCTTAATTTAAAATTATGGTTCTCTATCATGGTAGGTAATCATCCCTCTGAACTCTACATGGATTGTGTCACTTTCAAAGTCATGATGGTAACGTGGAATACCTGTGCCCAAACGGGCGCTCTCAAACATGAATGTTGTCCAGAGGATGCTGCGAAGGAACTTGAACAATTAAAATATTTTGCTATAAGAAATTATAGAAATTGCAAGATTTGTCATGAACAAAAAGAGGGCAGGGGGAGACGGGGGTGGTGGTGGTGGTGGTGGATATGTTCGCAGTTCCTTATTGAAGACATACTGGAACCAGAGCAAACAATATTTAAAAACAGATCAATCTGATTGCTCATGTCACCTATATTGCAAGGACATTGAGGAATAAGGCAGATGAGATGTTTAAAAGAGTTCCTTATGTAATCTTGGAAATCTGCTTCAGAGTCTTGGTATGTAGATGAGGGAGGGAGCGATGGACTTAGAGGCCTGTTTGGGCTCCCTTCCCCTCCAGCTCCTCTCCCTCCCTTTGGCCGGAGAAGGTCCATCCTGGCTTCTCAATCCACTTGTATTTCAGTTATGTATAAGAATCCATTATCCTGAAAAAGAATCCCACTGTCTAAAGGGAAAAAAACAAGAAAGAAAAATTTAGAAACCACCAATGGTTAACCCTCTCATTCTACAAGGAAGAAAACTAAGGCTCAGGAAGGCTAAGTGACTCATCCAAAGTCAGTTCGCTAAAATCTGCCCTTCGTTTTGCTGGCGTGATCTCTTCGTCTCTCTGAAAGAGAAGAAATGCTACACCGGTGCTGGACACAGGGCCGAACACATGCCGGTGTTCAGCAAATATTTGTTGCATGGACACTAGCAGGGATGCTATTTCTTATTTTCCTTTCTGTTCTAGTCACCCCTAAAAACATCTTTCTCTTTGTAATCTCCTTTTCACCCACAGAAGCAATCCATCCAGGCAACATCCTTTGGCCTCAGAGTTTTTCCTTATATCTATGACTGTGAAGGTAAATGATTAAATTCAAGCCTTTTTCCTCCCTTCATACTCTCTTGTCTCAAATGATTTCTTGCATGAAGATGTATGTCTCCCCCAGGAACTACAGGACCCATACTACGGTTGCCTCTGGTACCCCTTCCAGTAAAGCAAAACTTAAGAAATATTTGAGTTGGGTTACTGAATTAGTCTGAATCTCTAGTCTAGTTTGTAAGGACTCCATAATCATTAAAACTGGAATATGAAGTTTGAATTTTCACTCAGCTGAAGAAATGTCTTTTTATAAAGGAATGAAACAAATGGGATTTTTATACCCACGAAATTCCTTTCCCATTAAAATAAGCTCACATTCTTTCCATTTTGACCCATCCCCCCTCACCTCCCCAAGCCAAGAATTGCAACAGGAAAAGAAAGTAGATTAAATAATTTGTTGTCGGCAAGAATTTTTTTCCTCTTGCTCACATGGTATATTAGCCCCTAAAAGCAAGGCCAAGCTTCAGCTTCATAGGAAAAATACTTGGGAAATGTCCAACCAGTGTGAGCCAACTCGCATTTGCCTTCCTCATTCAAAGCCACGTTTGCTGGCTGGGCCGGTTGGAATTATCTTTTGAAGAAGAAAAGTGTTCCTGGATTGGTCTCAGGCCCTTGGGATCACAGTGGTGGATCTTGCCTTCTCCACAGAGTTTTTCGTAAGCCACTGGGAAACGTGATTCTATCGTTTCTCTGGGAAAATATTCAAATACGTGTCCCTTAGAAAGTTCAACTTTGATGGGCCTTTCACTAAATATCCAGCTTCCTCAAGTTTAAAGTTCTTTACATATACACATCAGGCAAGACCACGGCTAAAAGAATAATTTTAAGAGGGGTGGAGAGATAGTCTTAAACCATGTGCCATGAAAGAGGGAAAACAAGCATAATCCTGTCTTTAAACCACCTTACTCTTTGAATCTTTAATCCAGTAACAAAGAAATGGTGGTTAAGAAAGTGAGGGGAAAAAAACTTTAAAAATGAGGAAGGAAAGTTAAATCGTTGTCAGGAAGGCGATAGACTAAGGCTGGTTTGTTTTTGAAAGTAGGGTCCAACGTTACCTCGCTTAAAATTCTCATTCCGTAGAGCTGCCCGATCTTTAGTCAAGACTTGATTAAAATCTTATTTGCTCTTTATTTATTGAATAATCTTTATTCAAGAGCTAGTAACTGATTTTGTAGATCGCTTAGGGATCACAGAGACAGCCAGTGTTTTATGAAGCTTGCTCTTCACCTTCAGGGTGTGAGAATATACTAACACAGTTCTTTAGGCACCATTTGCAATGGTATAGACTAACAAAAATTACTAAATGGGAGAAGTTATTTCAGACAAATTCTGTTTTATTTCTTAATACCATGAAAGGCCATGTGTTGTTTAAGTGACGGGGGCATAGGGTTCAGATACGAATGGACTGAACGTAAGATGCATCTGTGTGAATGTTAGATGGGTTCTCACTCGGTGGGGAGGTGGGGCGGTGAGAAGCCCTGGAGCCTCGTCGTTATGTGTTGGGCAGTGACCTGCAAGGCCCACACTTCAAAACCACGAGCCAATCAGAGGGAGAAAGACAGGCTTTCTACTCCCTTAAAATGTTAGTCTCGGAAGCTCGCTGGGACAGTTCTACCCTGTCCTGTGTGTTGGCCATACATTGGAATGGACTCAATGGGGTGAGTTTTTTAATTTGAGGAAGCGGTGAGTCCCCATAGACAGGCTAGCCAGGATTTATCCGTTAGCTCGCAGAACCTTCCCAGGCCATCCTTCAGGGTCCAGAAGGGGGAGAATTGTCAGAAAAGGTCACTCACAGGCTTTTTGGTGAAGCACCATCTCTGATCTTAATGATGATTTTATTGTTATTTCCTAAACATTAGCAACTCAAACATAAAGTGGCCAAACCACAATAATTCTAATTAAAACTCAATTAACAAAGGGAGCCTGAGAAGCTTTCTTAGTCTTAAAGAGCCTGTGGAGACATTAAAACTACATGTGATGTGGGATCCTGAATGGGGTCCTAGAACAGAGGACACTAGGTCAAAACACAAAACAAAAACCAAATAAATTCTGAAATTTTGTTAATAATGTGTCTCTATTGAGTCAATTACTCTCTCTCTCTCTCTC
>NW_022103900.1:11323858-11339261 GCF_000313985.2 Echinops telfairi
CACACACACACACACACACACACACACACACACACACACACACGCTCGTCATTGCCATACAAGTTGCTTCTTTCTTTGGCTTCCTTATCTAGAAGGCTGAGACGTGTGGAAAAGAGCAGGAATGGTAACCACAGTGTAGGTACCAGAAAGTAACCCTTCCCTAGCTTCATGGAGAGAACAGTACTGGGTCCTTGAGATTATTTCCAATTTTATTAAAGGCCTTTCAGAAAAAACTAAAAATGACTTTCACATGCATGACACTGAAGAGAAGACACAATAAATTGTAGATGAACTATAAAAAGAGAATTTCCCTTAGAACATTTTTCAAGTAAAAATTTGATTTCATATGAAAATAGACTCATAAACTAAAGGTACATGCATAATCTTGCATTTTAAAAGACAAGGATTATTGCCTTCATGGTCCAATATGGAAGCCGCTAGCCACGAATGGTTATGTAAATTGAGCATGCAGTAATTAGCATAAAATACTTGCCTGCTTGCACTTGAGGCTACACGCGGCAGCAGCTGCAGTGTGTGACAGTGAGACTGTAAGACTGGCTTAATTGCAGGGAAGTCAATCCCATGCCCGATGGAATTGGGTGGGATGAGAAAAACTGGACATATTGGCTTTGGGTACTCGTTTGGGGTGTTACATTATATGCATTATATGCATCTCTTTTTGGGGAACTCACAGAAACCTAAATAAACTTTGAAACTTTATTATAATTTCTGGTCTCGATACTTTTTTCCATGCAGGGAAGACGTTATATCATCTTTCAAAGAGGTAGAACCCTGGCAGAGCCATAGCCATCCTGCACACTTTTCTGATTGACGTTCTTCTGGAGATGGACTGTGTAGCTTAAAGAACAGCTGCAAGGTCATTAGGATATTGTTGATATCCACAAAGTTTAGCCGATTAGCAGAGCGAATGACCCTGTGAGAGTCTGAAAGCCATCCCCCCTCCTTCCATTAGAAGATACGGTCTCCTGGTCATGCATATACAACGAGATTCTGGCTCTGTAAATATTTCCTTGTATGGATAGCTTGAATATAAATTCTGTTTTGCACTAGAACCTGCAGAATTTTCATTTCTGAATATCTTCTAAATTGTATATTTAGTAGTTCAGGCTTAGGGCTCCCAAAAGGGTAGCTTTCAGTATTGGTCAGATACATTTTGAGCTAACAGTAAGTAAGTTTAGCTATCTGGAATCAATATAATTGGGTGTTTTTTAAATAAGTTTATCTATGAAGCTGGTATTGATCCCCAAAATATGAAGTATGAAATAATTTTTTAAGTTTCCTGATACCAACAAAAAGTAAGATACATTAATTTCAATACACTTGGGCACATTTTTCACTTAGACTTTAAATGTTTTATAGCAATGAAAGATGGCACGGGTAAGTAGAAAGCTGTGTTTTCTAACACTAGGTCAAACTCCTCCTATCAATATGTTTATCCTTACTATCTTGGAGAATGTTTAATTATATGCCTTCATTCTAATAATACAAACATTTTCTATAGGAATATATGTCACTGTTTTCTTTTATAGTGGAAATTTTAATTGAAAAAAATTTTAATGTAGAAAACATTAATTTTCAGTCAGTGTTTTTCCATCTGGGCCTTGGTGACTATAACTCATGTGGTTCAAGATCATTTTTGTTCGCTTTTGAAAGTGAGTTAATATGTTACCTGTGTTTAGGTAAGCTTATATAATGAATTTAAGCCGGGGAAAAGCAAAAGAAAATGATACATTTATATATGGGTTTTTTTCACCAGGATTTCTCTCAGTTTAAACTTAATTCTCAAAAAAAAAAAAGAAAACATAATTCTCCTATTTGATTGAATGGCAACTTGATGTGTAGAGTAATCCCCAAATTTGGAATAATTAGAAATAAATTAACAACTACATTTCTTATGGATTTGATAACTAACCTTGAAGTCCGTGTTACCATGTCTGTTGATAACCTCTTCATTTTATACAAAATACTCTACTTTCCCAATTCCTCCAGGTAGCTGCTTTACAGAAAAAAAAAATCTGCCAGTGAGGCATTTTGATGGCTTGAACCTTGAGCAAATATTGTAAAATATGTTTTTATGGACGAGAATTCTGAACTTGTGAAAGCAGAGGCAAAATCATTTGGGGTCAAGACTCAAAGAAATATATATGGTTGTGCTGTCGATGTAGACAGGAGAAAAAATATTTTTGATTTATCTGAAAGTGATGGTGGAAGCGCATGGTTCCTATGGCTTGTGTAGTTCCCAATGTCGTTCGGAGACTTTCAGTGTTGGCCAAGGGTTTTGCTTTAGTGCTTTCTATTCTGACTCCCTTCAGAATGTAAGGGGAAAATATTGTTGCTTGAGTAAACCATTATTTTGGAAGGCATTGAACCACATTTAGATGAAATTTGGAAGTATTAGCTGGTACGTATAGGGCAGGAGTCCTGAGCTGGAAGGCTGGATTCTTATTGGAGAGAGATATTTTTGAACTATATTTAAATTGGGGAGTTATCGTTTTAGATAGTTTAATCATTTTAAGTAGATCGTACAATATCATTGAATAGCCTCAGCTTAAACTTTTTCTATGAATTTAAATGTATCTGTGTTACTTGTGACTGATACTAAAGACAATAGTTTTCGCTGTTGTTTGTTTATATAATCCTACATTTGAATACATCCAACCTATATTGTCTCCTCGCAAATAAAAGTTGACAGTTTTTCCAAACAATGGAGAAGGAGAGAAGGACGTCCCTTAGTGAGCAAATACATTTAGGAGGGAGCATCAGAAAAATCCATGGATAAATGGAATTAAAAGATAATGGAATTGTTCCATGAACCTTTAAAGCATGTGTATGTGTGTGTATAAAGGATACTTACATGGAGACGTAGCAAGTAGAAATAAGTGATGCTAGAAACCCAGATGCTGGAGATGAAGCCCTGAATCTTGGTCAGTGGTTCTCCAGCCTCCTTCTGCAGCGAGACCATAAGCAGAGTTTGTCCAAATGCAGAGGCGGGTCTTGCTTGCTGAGTTTCTGATTGGGTAAGTCTGGCTTAGTGAGTCTTGTGCTTTAAGAAGAACGTCTGTGATGTTGATGCTCTTGATAGTTTCATCGCACTCTGGGAGTCTCTGGTCTATGAGGGTAAGTCAAGAAATATTGCTACAAGGACTCTATTTCATACATGCATAGGTTTATTCAAAGCAAAACATGTTTGAGCATGTTGCTGTGCTCAACAGATGGCTACAGGCAAGTTCTTAAGTAATGCATTGGTCTTATTCTGCTTAGAGTGCCATTATTCAAAAATCTTCAGTCAGAAGAGTAGCTTTTGAGGGGACCTGCTGGGCCAGTTAAAAGGAGACAGAGGGCTGCTGGGAAGGCCTTGGTGACTGCTTGGGGGATTCCTAAGGGACCATCCGGAAGCACTCTAGTGGTGTAGTGGATTGCATGGGGCTGCTTACTGTAAGGGCAGCAGTTTAAAACTTGGAGCCTCTCCTTCGGAGAAAAACGAGGCTTTCGACTTCCGTAAAGATCTACAGTCTAAGGAATCCACAGGGGGCAGTGCTACCCTGTCCTGACAGGGTCCCTGTGTGGTCGGAATCCACTTAATGAGAGTACATTTTTGAAGAGGTAATTTTGATAGATTTTCTGAAAGGATACAGGACCATCACACATATAGTTAGGAAGACGTTTGATGATAATTGGGAGGCATACTTTGGGGGAAAAGGCCAGGAAAATCACACTGAAAAATTTTTAAAATTTTGTTTTGTTTTGTTTTCCCATTATGACAGTGCACCTGCTCAGCAAAGGTTGTCATATGATAATTTTGTGGGGAAGTTTTAACTCATCCAACTTACATCCCTGTACCTGCCCCTCCAGCCTCCTCTGTGCTCCCACAATTCAAGGAACATTTGTGTCCTTCAGGATGCTCAACCTTCATTTTGGCCTGGTATAATTAGAAGGACATAGAATTCATTAGAACAGGTGAGAGAGGTGGAAACACAACCTTCAGAAGTGTATAGACCTGGATGGGGGACCTTTCAAAAAATGAAAACTTCATAGTATGTTACTTTTGTTTAATAAAAGTGTATGTGATTGTATAGCAATACTTTCTGATTTATCCTCCAGTGTTCAGAAATTAATTGTAGGTAGTTTCCGCCACAGCTGGTATGTGCATGGCTGTCCGTGTTTGGAACTATGCCAGCTGTGAGAGAACTGTGTATGTCACACCTTACCAAACTATAACACACGCTCTTCTTTCAGAGAAATTGGAAAGAAGGAACTTTGGAGAAGTGGAAGGAAAAGAGGAAAGGGAGGTTTTTCAATGATATGGATCTTGATTAGACTGATAGAGAGACCTGATAGCCCAATGGTCAAGCACTGGGCCGTTTACCCTGAGGAGGGCTCGCCCAGGAGAGAGGAGTGGCAATCCTCCTTCAGCAAAGCTGACTCTCTTGGAAATCTAATGAACGGGCCGTCAGACCCACACTATGAGTCAAAACCTTCTCTACAAGTTTGGGTAGGACTTTGGTTGTTAGTACTAATATTATTTCTAGTGATTTTGGCCCCACCAAGAAAAGAACATTCTATTGCCTTAGCTTTATATTATTTTCTAAGATTTAATCTAAGACCACGTTTATAGATAAGGAGTTCACAGTGGACATATATTAAAACTGTACCTAAAAGATCATATTCCAAAAGTAGCTTAGATCCATCAGGACTAGCAGATTCTAACCAAAAACCCAAGTTACCCACCTTTCTTCCTTGAGATAGCACTATGCATTTGAAACAAACAAACAAACAAACAAACAAACAAACAAAACTACCTCTCTGCGTATATCTCAGTTCTTTGTTTCTTGTTTGTTTTTATTTTTTTAGAGGTAGTAGTACTCATTATTTTTGCCAGGAATCCTGTAAAGAACCTATGTACACAAAATTCTTAGGAAGAAGGCACTAAAGAAATCCAAAGAACTAACCTAATTTTCAAAAATTTGTTTCCCATAGAATTTCTCCCTCCCACTCCAATGGTTGCTGATATCATCACTGAGCTCAGCATAGGAATAATTGCGAGGATGGCGCAGGGCCATGTAGTGTTTTCTCCTATTTAGCACAGGGTCACTATGGGTTGGAACTGACTAAATGGCACTGAACAATAACAACTGAAAGCTGGTATAAAGCATACCCTCTCACCTGCCTACAAGACGTACTAAATTTGAGTTATTGCCATTGAGTTGATTTCAATTCAAGCAACCCTGTAGTGCAGATTAGAACTGCTCCTTAGCCTTTCTGAGATTATCAGTCTTTACAGGAGCAGGCAGTCTTACCTTTTACACACACACCATCAGGCAGATTTGAACCAATGACCTTGCGGTTAAGTAATCCAGCACTTAACCCACTGCACTACCAGGGTTGCTTAAATTTGCATTAACAGACCTAAATGCGCCAACTTTTTAAAAGCATTAAAAGTTTATACTGTGCTGTATTGGGACAACTACAGAGAGAGAAGTCAGCTATGTAGCAGATACTGTTAAACCATAGCATATGTACTACCTCCTTTACTTAGACTTAAATATTTATAAGATACATACTCTTGTTTCTCCATTTTACAGATGAAGAAACTGAGGCCCAGATATGGTTAAAGAACTTTTCCATGGTCACTCCCCAAGTTATTGCTGGAATTGGACACTTGTGTTCTAAGCTGGTGATTCTGCCTTCAGGGTCTTCATTGCTATACTATATCGCTACTATGCTACACAGTACAGGGCCATGAATATACAATGCAGAACAAAACAGATACCGTTCTTGCTCCCTACATAGTTTTAACCTATCTGAGCTTAAGTCTTCTCTTTGTGGACTAGGATAAGTTATGACGTAGTGTGGCTTTGTGACCAGATCTTTTACAATTCCCAGGAAATTAAATAAGGCTCTAATGAAACTAGCCAGTATAATTGGCAGGGCCACTTTTTACATCTCTTCATTTCCTTGGGACAGACATCGTAATCGTGGCGAGTTCACTGAACGTGAGATTATGCGCTGAAATCCTGGGGTAAGGCATCATCTAAAACAAAATGAAGACCAGTATTCTACAGAAAAGTGGACTATGTTTATAATCTTGGCCGAAAATTCTCCCTGTCCAGAGAAGAATCAGCTGTCAGATTCAACTTACTGCAGGAAACAATAGAAATGAAGTCTGCCTCTATTGCCTTCACCCCTTGGGAACACAGGGTCTCTCAACAAGTGTGTTTTCCATTTAAAGAAATCCTAAGTGAGTCCTACATCCCAAGGTAGATGCTTGTGTACTCTCAGCATCCTGTTCCCTGTCTCCACATGCAGGGCAAGCTAGTTTTCATGCTGTCTAGCCACCTCTCTTCTGAGGGAGTTCATTTAATTTCCAATTAGATTGATCATCAGCGGACTAATTTCTGCCTTCCTACACATACTAGCTGCTAACCAAATATGGGTCGGTATTAAAAACACATCAATTATGTAAAATGCACTTTACACTGTCTTTCTTCTTTATTCATTAGGGGTGGACAGATATAAAAATGGCAACCTAAAGAAATTACGGGAGAATAAAGCTCAGATTTAAGGAGAGTGAATAAACCCGCCTGTAAAGCAAGTTAGAATTTCACAAAAAAAAAATGTGGGGTTGCTGCAAAGAGATGTGTAGCAAGGGACTTGGAGCTAGAGAGACAGACAGAGAGAGAGAGAGAGAGAGAGAGAGAGGTATAATGATTTGACTCTATAAACAATGAAAGAGTTTTAATTACCCATTTATAGAATATGGTGGCTGGCAGAATCACGGGAATAAAATGGTGACTTCTCCATTCAGTTTTTCACATAGAAGCTATTTACTTTGATCTTCCATCATCTATGAATGCCTCCATAATCAATCTTCAAAATATTTATAAAGCTCCTATTATGTGTAAGGCAATATCTTAACCATCTGCATTGCTTCTAGTAACCATCTAATAAGAGAAATAGACTATATACTTGAAGATATAGCTAAGACATTTAAGACTCTCAAGTAACCATAGCAGGGACACCACACCCTTTAAACTGGTTCACCAAACTCATGCTTTAATATCTTTGATTTCTGAAAGTTATCAGAGAATTATTAGATATGCAAAATGTCCATAATAAATCTTGGCAAGCATATCAAAGATCCCTGCCCCTTAAAAAAACCAATCAAGTAGAATTAAAAGGAGGAAAAAAAAGAGCTTGCAGTGTTAGACCCACTGAAATAATTTTAGTTGTCCTAGTTTCAAGCAGTTCTCTAATTCTGCATTATGATGGAAGACCAGAGGAAAAGAAGAAAGGGCCGTGGCTTTGACCTGGGAACTAACACAATCGATCTTGAAGAACTTCAAAGTAGAACAATTATCTCAGCACCAGGGATGATTTGGCATCATTCTGTTGGCCATTCATGACACATGTGTAGGACTCTGACATTAACTTAGAAACCGGCGCTTCTAGAGACTAGTGTCGCCAGGACATTTCTGTCCTGATAATATTTTCATTATATTATTGTAATGAGTTGGCCAGTGACTCACAGGGACCAATAAATTATACTAAATATATCTCAGAAAAGAAATGGGGAAATTTTTAAAAATTATTATACGCATGTTTCTTATCCTCAGCATGTCACCCATACCTCTCTTGTGACTTGATATCCGTCCGTGATAACTTAATGTGAGTCGGCAGCTGGGACCAATTAATTCTTTGATGTCATTCAGGATTTACAGCTTTGATTGGTACTCAAAATGTAGTAAAAAAAAAAAAGTACTATGAGAAAACATGGTTAAGTGAAATTTTGGTTTGGGGTTACTTTCCTGAAAATGTTGACGCGTGCTCTGTTTTTAAAACCATATTGGCAGTTAATCTTTCTTTTGCTCGCAAGTTAACTCATAGCAGGCAGGAGAGAGGTGCCTGTACATCCACTAATTTATTCTTAAATCAGGAGAAAACAATAAAGCCATTTGCCCCAAGGTATAATTAGGTAGAGCTCTGAGTTCAGGGTCTGAACGCCTCCAGCTTCAAATCTACTTGGGGTGTATTTCAGGCGCACCAGTCCGTTTTCTGTGTGTTTTGTGAGTTGTCAGTGCCATGTGGCACATCTCATAATGCTGCCCTGTATCTTACATGAAGGACGACTCCAATATGAGTGGGATCCTCAACCTCCTTAAATGCTCAGAATGTTGATTCCCTCTTGTCTGTGCTTTTGAATTTATTTGGGGGGGCAGCCTCCTTTTCACAACACCCAACTGTGCGACACAAGGAGTGTTTGCCAATTGCCAGGGTGTAGACAAATGAATGATGGCCGATAACAGAGGTTACTTGACACATCTTCAGCACGCGCAGAGAATGGGAGCGTTGCATCTCCAGGCATGCACAAGCTGGTGCACTCTTTGCCAAGTCATGCCAGCTGGACAGATGATGTGAATCATCCTGCTATAGGGTAGTGCCTATCCCTGTCTGATCTTAATGTTACGGTTGGTTAAGTATTATTGATGAACTAATCATGTTCCTAAAATCAGCCGATAGCATTCTCTGAAAAAGCCTCTTCAAAAAGAAACAGAACTGTAGGTGACAGTCTTGTAATAAAGACAGCAAGTCTGTTTTGCTGTATCTGCGTACATGCTTTTGTTCAGGTGTTCGGGGTATTTTGAGAAAGGTATTACGTTTTTGTAATTACTTCAGGTAAAGGATAAATATGTGCCATGGGTGGATATAAAAATGAGACGTTTAAGCCTGTCAAAAGTCATGTAAAGAATTGGCAGGAAAGAATGACATGTAAAACAATTGAAATTTAAATATGGGCCAACTTTAATAAACATGATCAGAAATGTACATTCATTCCCCTGACACTGTTGTTGCAGTTGTTCATGCCTTCCGGTCCATCCCAGGATGTGCAGCCTCGAGCGCTTCACAGGGCGTTCCAGGCTCTGGCCGTTCAGCGTATCGCCAAGCCTCCATGCCAAGGTGCCCCCCGAGGGTCTCGAGCTGCCAACCTTTCAGTTCATAATTGAGGGCATTTGTGCCACCCAGAGACAATTGTTGAACTCATAAACCAAATACCATGTTCACTGCCATCATGTGGACGCTGACTTTCAGCGACCCAGTAGCACAGGGTAGAACAGCTCCGGTGGGTGTCCGATAGTGTGCTTCTTGATAGGAGGAGAGCGCCTCATCTTTCTCTCCTGGAAAGGCTGGGTCCCAACTGCCAGCCTTGTGGTTAGCGGGCCAGCACATAACCACTGCACCAGCAGGGCTGCCAGTCTCCAGTATTCAGGAGCCCTGATGGTGCTGGGGTGCAAGCACTGGGTGCTCATCACAAGGTCAGTGATTCAAAGCCACTGGCAGCTCTGAGGGAGAAAGAGAAGTCTGCTAACTGCTCTCTTAAACATGTGCCATCGTGGAAAACCCTAAGGAGGAGTTCTCTTCGATCCCACACCGTTTCTATGAGTCAGAATTGACTCGGTGGCCATGGATTTGGTTTGGGTTTGGGGTCACATATTTATTTGAAACCATCACTACACTAGGTCCTTACCAATAATAACTCCATTTGGTTAGTTGTTTTTTTATTTCTTTGTTTCATTTTGTTTATGTTTCTCTCTGGGTGCATGATTTTTCTCAACAATGACCCATTTAAAAAAACAAGTTTATTATTCAGAACCAGAGTAATCAGCTATTTTGTGTGCTGTATTATGAATGCTGCATCACTTTAATATTTGACGTAATGCTTTATGGCAGCTGAAATTTAAAAAGGATCATATTTATTTTAAGATCATTAGGGAAGTGTTGTGGGGCACCCAAGCCGATCACCCTAGCCTTTCGAAAGCCGCGCCTTGCTGTCCATCAGAATTGCTTTGTGTGCACATATTTTTCTAAGAGTAACATACATCCTATGACATTAATTTTGGGTTTTCTCTAGCTGGTCCATTAATGTACACATTATCTGAACATCATTTGTTCTCTGTAAGAACAGGTCTCACTACTTCTATGAATATTAGTAGGTTATGCATGAAGTTTAAGTTAACTTCTCTGTCAGATCATGCATAGTGGTGGTGTAAGGGTAACTAGTTTTAACCCAAGCACGTCAAGTTAACAGAACAAGAACAGTCTGTCAACAGAGAAGAAGAGGAACACTAAGATCGTCTCTTTGGGGGGTGGCAGTAGATTGTGATTTGTGAAGAAGTCTTGGCCAGCTCTTGTGAAGAAATCCAGAAGTGCATCTTGGAATGTAGAATTTGTATCAGGAAATAGTCATCTTCAGATGTCCCCTGTCTGCATTGGATTCTTGCAATTAAACAATGGGAACCTACTCACTCAGACATGGGGTCAGGCATATTTGGGCGTGAAGGGACCGTCGCTCTTTTAGGCAAAGTCTCTAACTCCCACCAAATGATGTAGGGAAAGATACTGATAGGCTTCACCTGTGAGTAATTGTGAACAGGAGTCCCTAGAGTGCCATCCTGTTGTGTATAAAATAAGCCCTCGGAGGAGGAAGAGGGATTTCATTACCAGCACAAGCCAGGAGTGGAGCAAGCCTTCTGGACCTGGCATCCCAGTGCAGTGAACATCCCAGACTCAGAAGACAGAAGAGGAGCAGCAGCAGAACCAGGAGCCAGAATATAGAACCGAGAGGTGGACCTCCTAAGCCACAGATCAAGTAAAGCTGAGTGCTTTCATGCACCACGTTGGCTTGCGAATTGGGATACTTCTGGGCACTTAAATGGGGTAGGTGGATTGCTCACCCAAGCAAGGGAAGATGAGTGTCTTTGGCTGGGATGGGAGCCTCTAGGCACTTAATTCGGGGAATTGGGTTGGCTGACCCACTGAGCTTGAGCGGAATGCCTTCAGGGTGAGGCTCACAAGAATGATGATACTCCTTTGGGCATTTATTAGCAGACCTCAAAGAAGTTCTTAATATGTCCTGATAAATAACCTAGGGCATTTCACACTGGCATTACAACTTGCTAACTTCCTTAGTAAACCCTTTCATCATGATTTTTCCCCCCATTGAGTCCTGTGTAGCCCTTGCAATGGATATTAGAAACTAAAGAGGTGAACTAGAGAACATGAAGACCACACAAGTCGCTCATGTGCATGCTCAGTGGTTCAGAGTCCAATGAAGGACAAGGGTGACTGCAGGAAACCTATTTCTAGAAACTGTGTCTCTCGAGTGACACTAACCAAAAACAGGATCGAGAAAGGAGACTTGGTTCATATGGAAAAAGTAGTCCTTCAGTAAGTACAATCAGTGCTGACTCAAGGAAGAGTCACTATTATTGATGCTAAGGATTTTTTGATTAACTTGCAATGCCTTTCGTTTTAGACTTCTCAAATTATAGAATTTGGAAGAATAGCACTGGAATGTAAAGAATGTCTAACACGTATGTCCAAACCCCAAAGTCCAGTCCCGAATTTGCCATCAGCCAGCTGGGTGGTGGTAGCTCTCCTCGAAGCTTTGGTTTCTTCTTCTCTATTATCGGGATACTACAGTCGGGATATGCCTTCTTTCCAAAGAAAGTTAACTTGGCACTTTTAACTTTTCCTAATGACTCTTGCATTCCAGATCTTAACCAGGCGTCCTCAAACTACAGCCCACAGGCCACATGCGCCCGCCGAGGACATTTATCCGGCCCGCCGGGTGTTTTTGCCCCGTTTTGGTTTTTTACTTCAAAATAAGATATGTGCAGTGTGCATAGGAATTTGTTCATAGTTTTTTTTTTTAAAACTATAGTCTGGCCCTCCAACAGGTCTGAGGGACCGTGACCTGGCCCTCTATTTAAAAAGTTTGAGGACCCCTGCCTTAGGCCACTATCCATGCACTCAAGGAATAATAGAATTCTGGATACTGGAAGATCATTTAAACAGGTCCTCCACCTCCCTCACCCCTTCCGCCCACCCACCCAGTGCGAACTGAGAAGGCAGAGGGGTCTAGAGAACTGAAATTATTGAAGGAAGTGCAATCAATGCATGCTGCAGCTGAACCCCAGTACCATCTTGACTCCCCCTTCAACATAATGGTCCGCAATGCTGTGGATCTAAAAACCCATGTAACATGGGACAATTGCAGCAAATGTCTCTTCCTGTGTGGGTTGGTCCCTCAGTGAATACTTTCCTTTTGGGTGTGCTTGAGGAAATTAAAAAAGGGAAGAGCAGTGCTATCTTTGGTCCTTTGAGGGATTCCTCTGGGATTTGTGTGGCTTTTCGTGGCCTCTCCAGTGATGGGTTTGCCTGAGAAGACCCTCCTCTTTACTCCCTCCGGTGTTCATCTTCTTTCAACTACACTCAACCTTCAAAACCTGAACCAGAGACGGTAATGAGCGCGTGATTACAAAGGAAGAGGGTCAGCTTCATTTCTGACATATATTTGCACATCCTGGGGTTTTAAACAAACAAACTGAATGTTCATTGCTGATTCATGTTTTCCTTTTGGTCTAGACCTTTTCTGCTGCAGTCATGTGATAAGCACCACGGTGGCTTTCATCATAGAATGCATCTGGGCTCTCCTACCTCCTGAAGCACTTTGTAAAAAATAAAACCATAGGTCTCATTTTTGTGGTGAAGAAAGCAAAGCTTAGAGAGAGGTTTTACAAAGTGATACAACAAATAAAGGAGGAAAAAGAATCCAGGATCATTTCTTTCTTTCTTTTTTTTTTTTAACTCTCCATTAAATGATCCTCTCTTATGCTTTTCTGTTGTCAAAAGCCTCTACATTCAGTATTGTTAGGTCATCATCTCCTATAGTTTGCACAATACGCTGTATTATGCATTGCTCACAAAGCAGTGGATATGAATTCTTTATAATGGATTTGTTCTTTACAATTTTTTGTCATCTTTGGGCTTAATAGAAAGAGTTCAGCATGTTATATTGTGTGATCTTCTCCTAAATAGATAAAAGATTTCTGTGATTTGAAGGAAACATTTATATTGGTTAATTTGCTGTATTGCCTGCAGGAATGTTCATCTGTAGGAGGAAAACAACAGTTTTCTGACAAGATCTTCCTTAACTCTGCCGCAAAGTATTATTTTAGCAGTAAAGTAAAGAGCAGCAATCCATAAACAATTAAAGACCGGTATCGTCAAGAATGTTTATCTTCCCTCAGACAGAAATCTATAATCATGAAAAGGTAGTGTGTGGTTTCTCAGAAGAAAAATCCCCCTTCTTTAATTCTTTGCCCAGCTCTCGATCGGCAGCACTACAGACGGGGCGAGGGTGCTCACGTGAGCAGAGACTTTCACTCTTTGGATCGTCACTCTCCTCTCTACTCTTTGGATTGCTCGCTGTGAGCTTTCTTTTAAGAAATTAAATGCCACTGTCCACAGTGTGCAAAAGACTGTGAAATTGAAAGTGTGTCCCTGGAGTAGATTAAAATAATAATAATAATAAATGGCGACTCACAAACAGGATGCTGGCCAATAATCAATTATCCTCTGAATTACTGCACAAAACTACTGTTCGTTTTGTCAGCCTATTGGGGAAACGGCTTCTACACAAGAGGCGTTTGGCGTAGGATTGAGCGTTATTTGTACTTCCTTGCAGGGTACCTTCTGTGCACATCAGTTGACCAGCCTATGGCGGGGACACCGTTGGAGCTCATGTAATTGGTTTGCTGAACTAATTATAAAGTAGAAAATCCATTCAAAATGAATTCTGTTGCTTGTTTCACCTTTATGCTTACCATGTTGTCTTACATAGCTTATTTTCAAGATGTAGGTAACCGTTGAACTTTCCCAAAGATTAAAGACAGGTTGAATAGAGTTTTGCTGGGGCAGCACTGTTTTGTGATCCCAAGTTGAATCGTTTGGCCTACAGATAGATTTATAGCTGCCTCAAGCATAGGAAAACAGGAAAAGGAATGATTTTTTACTACAGGCTGCCTACATAGATAAAATGGACTTATAAGTTAGAATGTAGACTCTTTTTGGAAGGACACTTTTGTGGACTAAAATGCTAGGATTGAAAACAAAATGCTCACAGCTGCCTGACTGGGGTTTTGTGTCAGTAGAATGTCAAACGATCTATACAAGGCATAGCCTGGAGTTTAATTTGAAAAAAAATAGCACCCCCCCAAAAAACACTTCTCCTATCTTTCCCAAGATGGAGGCTCATTGAAATGTACAGGCATCTCTAAATCTGAAGACTAGGGAAAACTGAAAAGTACTCATTTCCTTTGTTAATGTTTTTAAAAGAGAGGAGGTCGGAGAGACGTTGCCGCCTCCAAAACTTATCTGAGGGTAAGTTCAGGGGCTCCGTTTCACTAGTTCCTGGGAACCCCTGCAGGTAGTCATGTAGTCATCGGTCTCGATCATCTCTAGCCTGCCCCTCTGCCATACCTATAACTAGAACAACCCCCAGTTTACAGGTAGAGCAGATGACTAACAGATGACAGTCCTGCGTGAGGCTCGCGTGTCATGTGTAGTTACGACAGTTTGTTTTCAAATCATAAATCACTTTGTATGTAGGTCGGAGAGTGGACTGGCTCCCTTTTCCTTTTCCAATTTTCATTATATCATTGTCATTTGAAACTCAGTGCTCCTTCAACAACTTGCTAATCTAGTCTTCAAAAATTCACTTACTCTTCATTTGTTCTTCAGCTATTGAAATGATTTAAAATGGATAAATATCCACAGTGTAAAAACTAAGAGAAAGTAGAAGAAATCCTGGGGAGGGCAAAGGTAGGTGTAGGGACAATAAGTCTACATCCTCCCGAGACCACGGCATCCTTTCTCTAGGGAAGTCGGTTCGGTTCACCCGTTCCTTAGATAATGATTTTTCAAATAAACACCAATGGGTATGGATATGAGCGGAGCAAAGTGGTTTGAACTGAACTGCTAACCTACATACTGGTGATTCAGATCTATGGAATGGTGCCAGTGAGGAAAAGCCTGGCCCCCGGCCTAAGTTAGGGTACCGTCAAGAACACTGGAAGGAACAGTTCTTCTCTGGAGCACATGGGTGGCCGTGATTTGGATTTGACTCCTCAGTGACAGGCTTTGGTGGTACGCATGTATCTTCCTCCCCCTTTTTAGTTTACACGCAAGGCATGTGGTTTGGCTTGCGGCCTCTGTCACTCATCAGCGTTAACAGAAGCTCCGTCAGGACTGCCTAGCCTACCTGAAGTGAAAGTATTGCCGGACGAGTGGCTGTGTGAAATTGCATCTCGCCTTGACTTGGCTCTTTCTCTACTTGTAAGGGACAGAAGATTCTCTTTGTATCTTGCAGGCGTTATTAATTGATATGTTGTCAGCACCTCCGTAAACATGTCTGTGCTGTAGTGATGCTTCTCATTGAAATGTGTGCTGTGACAGTTCAGCACATTTCCCCACCTACCGGGTCATACACCATCCGTGAGGAGCAAGTCAGACAAGGTTTAGCCATTCTTTCATGCCTAAATTT
>NW_022103900.1:11342476-11348700 GCF_000313985.2 Echinops telfairi
GTTGTTCTCGCCTCTTTCCCCTTAGTGGCTCTGGCAGGGCTTGCTCCACTCAGGAATCGCCTGGAACAGACCTCCCTCGCTCCTTGTAAAGCTGTCTTCTAGGAGAGTGAGCTTCATTCTTAAACTTTCCACTCGCAGTCACCCCTGCATGTGCTTCTGTGTCTAGACTCTCAGACTGAACATGAGATGCGTTATATTTTTCTGCTACACATTTGTGAAATCCTTTGAGTGAATATGAATTATTCTCCTTACTTTATATGCTTTTTGTCAAGGCCTTCTCAAACATGTGATCCAGGAATCTACCACTCTTACTACAACAGTCTGGCCAAGTGGAAAACATTGTTGCTAATTGTACACAGGCTTCTCCTAATTAAAAGAGTCTTCTTGGGGCGTATGTGACCACTGTAGGATTCTCCCTGAATTCTCACTTTCACACAGGAACCTTGAGAGAACTAACCTTCAGTCGTGCAACCAACCAACAAGCCCCCATGCCCTGCCCCCCTCCCACCTCTCCATGAACACACAAACACACTCTCAGTCTTTTCTCTGCTGAATCCTGACCCTTGGCATAGCCCCAACATAATACAAATAATTTTTGCCCCATGTGGACACAATCTTCAAAATATTTTATGCCAAATGCTTCTCTTGGACTTTATCAATGTTTATGTTTCCAGAACTGTCTCTTTACTATTAGGGAGCCGTTTGCATCATTCCTGGCAATTAAACTTGTTGGGAGGGAAGGGGCTTCTTATAACAGAGTTCTGTGACCCCTTCGCAATTTGAACTGAATAAAAGTGGATGGGGATTGGGATCAAGACGGACTCCACATCAAGCCAACACTAGAGTCAGTGTCCTTACTGGACATATTTATTCTCTTTTGGAACTGTCAGCCCTTCCTTACGACAAGGAATAAGACACCTTTCCGCTTGGTTTTGTGTTTTCCTTTCTTCTGGAGTTGAGGCCCCGGAAAGCCAGATCTTTCTGGAGCACAAAAGGAAAATGGGATTTCATTGTCTGGTTTCAATTGACTGGACATTTAAAAATGGCCTCCTTTCTGTTTTCCATTTACATATCTGCTTATCCATAGACCTTCAGATCAATGAAAGACTGGCTACTTAAAAGTGTCTGTCATAGCACACGACTGGAACCATGCCAGGCATCTTTACATTTTACATTCTGCCTGAGCTCCAAAGGTAGAGGAGGCCAACACTCCTTTTGACTCAGCAGGCAGGCACGTTTTACTATGATAAGGGTATTGCTATTTTAAAAAGCATCTCTTGACTCTCAAACTCCAGAAAGCATTCCTATCCTGTGAAGTAACAGAGGCGCCTGCTTTCTTATTGATGAAACAGAAATAAATAAATAAGTAAATAAATAATTGTACATTAGAAGCAATTTTAATCATTTAGTATTGTAGTGTCTAACTACTCAGTAGATTTCTAATTGAAGCTATCGGGTCCTAGCTAGTGTCCCAGTTTTTCTGACTGGGCAGCTGGTGACCTTGCAATCTTCCCAGGCGTGGTGCACAGTAGACGTCTGGCTTATTGCGTGCCTCCAGAACTGAGTTCGGATTTGGTTGGCTCTGACTAAGAAGCTGGATTCGTATCAGAACCTACGTGCTCTGGACACCCCACGAGCCTTTCAAATTGTGTGCTTTTGTGGAAAGCTCGCTGTTTCACTGTAACCATAAACGTGCCCCTTCTTACACAGATCTGATTTAGGGTAACACAACACAGTCTTTGCCTTAAAGTTTCTGGCTGTATTTACAACTCTCACCATCCAATAGAAGTATGTGGTTATTAACCAACACCAGAAAAGAAAAAGGGGTGCAGCTCCCAAATTATCTCTGCATATTTCGAAGGGTAAGAGTCAGCAACCACGGTGGGGACCATCAGGTAATCTGATGATCTGGAATGTTCTACAAGAACAACCAAAGGGAACAGCCACGTTTGCCTGTTCACACTCGTTAAACATCGGATAGTTTGCAAAAAGAAAATCTACTTCTTTCTCCTCTGAGTAATTTGATTCAGAACAGTGTCCTTACACTATATTTAAAGTGACATTATTAAGAGAGTTCTTACAAAAAGATAACGAAGAAGCTCTGAGGACTCCCCAGCTCAGGCCAGCTAGTTTGTAAGCTCCTCAGGCACAGTAGTGGGCTTTGGACTGCCCCTCGTTTGAGATGGTTAGAGCAGGGGGCATTCTTGTAAATGGTGATCTCAAAGACAGAGAGAGGGTGGGAGTGAGTGGTGAGTGAGTGAGTGAATGGTGTAGGGAGTAGTATGTATTTCTTTAAGGAAACTTTATAAATCTTAGAGATAAACCACATAGTTGTTTTTGAGAAACCAAGCTATATTCAGGAGACAGAGAGGTTCAGCCTTGAGGAGTCTGCAATATATTTTGACTTTAATATCTATCACATACCAAAATAGATTTATCAGTCATGAATTATAAAAATGTATTTCCTTTTTCAGTGCAGAGGATACGAGTAGTGACAACATCTGCAAGTAAAATTTGATAGTGGAAGTCCAGAACATGGAGAGACTGAGGGGTGTGATGCTTCAGAAGTATGTCTATTATATTTCCACTATCAACTAAAAACACATCGTGAGCCATCTGGCTGTTAGCATTTTTATAGCTCTTACCACCTCATCTAATAATTATTTTTAATCTTGTCTACATCGTTGGACTATGTGGTCCTTGAAGTTATGAAATGTATCTCTGCATCTGTGGCAGTTCGCAAAGGGAGGTGTTTAATATAGATGAGGTTTGTTAAATGAATATCTAGGAGGCATTTGGGCCACTAGCTACATGTAAAAATCATATGGTTTGTCAACCATTGGCTACTTCAGCTTGCACAAAGGTCATGAGCTAAGATGTCATACTTTCTAGCCTGTAAACCAGTTCTTAGAATATCGGGTGGGGGGTGGGGGGAGGGGAGTCTTGCCTGTATACCTGTGCACACACAAAACACTATTTTTTAAGCAGAGGATCTGTTTCAGCATAAAGTTTAATAACAGAGCTGATAGCTTATATAAGAGACAGCCTGGCCCAGTTTCCACCCCGGGCAAGAACACACTTTACCGCGGATCTCCAGTTTGCGCCTGCCTGCCTTCCTTCCTTGATGTGTTTTCCTCCCGCCCTCCCCACTCCTTCTTTTCTTTCCTTCCTAAATAAATGTGACCCTGAGTAAAACTCTGTGTAGAGCCTGGCACAGGATGGAGGTTTACTTCCTTGCCTTTCCCTCTTTTCTTTAAAAAGCAATTTGAGTCTATGTCTTGCTGATCCACTTGATACTTAGAAATTAAACACTGAGTTATATCCTAATTAATATTACCAAGATTGAAAGTGGGTTGGAAGCCCAGCTGCTCTAATCAAGTAGTAATCCAGCGTAATGGTCTTGAGGACAAGTGCTATCCTGATTAGTATGTGAACATCCTCCTCAGGAACATGTCTTCTCTCAGCCCTATTGATGGCAAGGCTGTACCAAAGTTAAAGCCAAATTACAGGAGGTTCGCCGATGAATGGTTGTCATTTAGTGGAGATATATATATATCATCACTCCCACATAGTCTCCTTTCAAATACAATTGCATAAAAAGGTTATTAAATATTTCACCATGCCCTGACCATTAAATGAAATCAAAGAGAAGAATGGGGAATACATAACAATAATGAAACTATGCGAGAGAAGTTTGTATTTTGTACCTGTCAAGATTATCTTAAGGGCAGGACTCTAACCTGTTCAAAAGGGGACCTAGAGTTCTGTGGTTTTCAGATGCTTTTTTTCTATTAGCACAGCGGTTCTCAACCCGTGGGTCGCGACCCCCAAAGGACCCTTTCACAGGGGTCGCCTAAGACCATCGGAAATAGACACCGCTCCTCTGTCTCCAGGCGGGTCCGCCCACATGTAGATACGCCCACCTACGATTACCCGGCAACGTGAAGACTGTTACCATTGCGACATCATGCTTCAAGACAAAATTTCACTTATTTATCTTTAAAATTAATGTTTCACAATATATAATTACATACTATTTTTGTGATTAATCACTATGCTTTAATTACATTCAATTTGTAACAATGAAAATGCATCCTGCATATCAGACATTTACATGATGATTCATAACAGTAGCAAAATTACAGCGATGAAGTAGCAATGAAAACAGTGTTATGGTTGGGGGTCACCACCACAGGAGGGACTGTGTGAAAGGGCCGCGCCTGAGGAAGGTGGAGAACCCCTGCACTAGCACTTGGCTGCAGCTTAGCAAGACATTGATGCCAACCGAAGACTGCAGCCCGGGATTCCCGAGATGGCTGGAGGCCTTAAAAATATCCGGGTGAAATTCTCTTACTTTCAAAGCAAAAGAAAAAAGGGGAGTTTATAAAATATCCCTCAAATAAGTAGTTAAAAAACCGAAAATAACTCTTGTAAACATCTGTAGACAAAATCTATTTTGCATTAATTCCATCTTGTACAGATATATATACTGGTGAGGAGGAGGAGTTTCCCCAAATTGATTATGATCACATAAATATTTTAAATGACATACTTAAAATAGATTACTTTCTGATATAAAATATTGACAATGCCACTTTAAAACATAATACTAATGTTTTCAAATAATCCATAAACTTCAAAAAACCTCAAGCTGTAATTTGGTCCTAAAAAATGATAATGTTATTATCACATAATTTTACCCATAATATGAAGCAGCAATATCAAAACCCTTATCTTAGGATAAAGCAAAATGCTGCCTTCAGTTTGGTATCCAAAAGACTTTCAAAATCCCATTTATTTTTTTTATTCCAAACTTCATCATATGAAATATAGTTTAATAGAAGGAACTTGCATTGAGTTAAGGAACTAGACTGCATAATTTAACAAGGCTAGGGACTGGCAGTTTTTATTTCTCCTTAGATTCCTAAGGCTTAGCATAGGGTCTGGAATGTGATAGAGATCATTAATATGTATTGGTTGCTTATTATGTGTTAGCCATTGCTTGAAACTCCCGCATTAGCTCATTTATTCTTCACAACAATACTAAGAGGGAAGTACCACTTTGCAGATGAGAACACTGAGACCCAGAGGGATAAATTATATTGTCAGATGTCATGTGAATAGTTAAGTAATAGGGTTGATGTGAAAACTCAGGAAATCTGGCTCCAGACTTCCTCTCTTAATAACTGCTCTGCTATGCAGCCTGCATTAGGCAATAAATAAATAAAAAATAAAAAGTTGAATAATGGAAGAATTGGGAATGAATAAGCAAAAAAATCTGCCATTTTCTTGTGTGTTCACCACCGACAGCTCTTCAAAAGATGATGCGATGACACCGAAGCTCTGCTTGTTGATCAGAGCTGCAGGGCAGGGAGTTGAGAGGGCATGCAAGAAGATCTGCAGTTTGAGTTAATGTAGGTCTTCATGCCTTCTTCAAGCTCACTCATTTATTTAGTCATCCAACATTTAGTAAGCTTTCTATGAGCCAGTTACTGATTTTTCAAGAACTTCTCTTCAAATCGATATAGATAAGTTACATGTAAAGGACCAATAAAAGGAGCAGGCCATTGTAAGGAAAAATAATTGATCCGACTATTTAGGTCTAAGGCAAAATCAATTTGTATTCTTTGAACTATAGTCACTGCCAACTGCTATGTGCATTGCTAGAGGTATGTTTTCCTGAAGTTGTTCATTTCCTCCAACGGCTAGTTGTCTTACCTATAAAGCAGGGATGAAAATTGTAATTGAATTTTTCTGGGAAACTAGTGAATATTATTCAGCCAGGACAGACTATTTTTGAGAAATTGAAAGCTATAGGGTTATGGGGGTTCACATGCTTTGATTTGACTAGAGAAACAAGAATAGGAATTTTGCATGACTCTTCGTACAGAAACAAAAGCACATGGAAACCATCTTCATCGGAAGGCATGCTAACTAAGTACGCTCTTCAGTATTTTGATCCTATAAATGTTAAAGTTGAGACACTGGATCATTGCCTATGTTTGGGTCAATATATTTGCTTATAAAGAACATCATAGTAATCACTTTAAATAATCTGTATTGTAAAATATAAAAGTCAGTAAAATACCAATTTCGTAAGTCCTAATTTTCTAGATTCCTTCTTAGCAGTTCTATTTGCTGGGTGTGCTTGTGTGTGTGTGTGCTGGCTAATGGATCTGTTCCTGTCACCTTCTTCTCCTTGGTGGAATTCTGTCTGAATTGCC
>NW_022103900.1:11348800-11353355 GCF_000313985.2 Echinops telfairi
CTGGCAGTTTTTATTTCTCCTTAGATTCCTAAGGCTTAGCATAGGGTCTGGAATGTGATAGAGATCATTAGTATGTATTGGTTGCTTGTTATGTGTTAGCCATTGCTTGAAACTCCCGCATTAGCTCATTTATTCTTCACAACAATACTAGGAGGAAGTACCACGTTGCAGATGAGAACACTGAGACCCAGAGGGATAAATTATGTTGTCAGATGTCATGTGAATAGTTAAGTAATAGGGTTGATGTGAAAACTCAGGAAATCTGGCTCCAGACTTCCTCTCTTAATAACTGCTCTGCTCTGCAGCCTGCATTAGGCAATAAGTAAATAAAAAATAAAAAGTTGAATAATGGAAGAATTGGGAATGAATAAGCCAAAAAATCTGCCATTTTCTTGTGTGTTCACCACCGACAGCTCTTCAAAAGATGATGCGATGACACCGAAGCTCTGCTTGTTGATCAGAGCTGCAAGGCAGGGAGTTGAGAGGGCATGCAAGAAGATCTGCAGTTTGAGTTAATGTAGGTCTTCATGCCTTCTTCAAGCTCACTCATTTATTTAGTCATCCAACATTTAGTAAGCTTTCTATGAGCCAGTTACTGATTTTTCAAGAACTTCTCTTCAAATCGATATAGATAAGTTACATGTAAAGGACCAATAAAAGGAGCAGGCCATTGTAAGGAAAAATAATTGATCCGACTATTTAGGTCTAAGGCAAAATCAATTTGTATTCTTTGAACTATAGTCACTGCCAACTGCTATGTGCATTGCTAGAGGTATGTTTTCCTGAAGTTGTTCATTTCCTCCAACGGCTAGTTGTCTTACCTATAAAGCAGGGATGAAAATTGTAATTGAATTTTTCTGGGAAACTAGTGAATATTATTCAGCCAGGACAGACTATTTTTGAGAAATTGAAAGCTATAGGGTTATGGGGGTTCACATGCTTTGATTTGACTAGAGAAACAAGAATAGGAATTTTGCATGACTCTTCGTACAGAAACAAAAGCACATGGAAACCATCTTCATCGGAAGGCATGCTAACTAAGTACGCTCTTCAGTATTTTGATCCTATAAATGTTAAAGTTGAGACACTGGATCATTGCCTATGTTTGGGTCAATATATTTGCTTATAAAGAACATCATAGTAATCACTTTAAATAATCTGTATTGTAAAATATAAAAGTCAGTAAAATACCAATTTCGTAAGTCCTAATTTTCTAGATTCCTTCTTAGCAGTTCTATTTGCTGGGTGTGCTTGTGTGTGTGTGTGCTGGCTAATGGATCTGTTCCTGTCACCTTCTTCTCCTTGGTGGAATTCTGTCTGAATTGCCTGACACTAAGTGATATACATTTTTTAATATAGGCAAAGAAGCTGTTATTTTTTATTTAGCTTTTACTGTGTAATGGAATTTGTGACAAGATTACTTGCTACAATGTTATTTTGTGTCTTGATTAGTGTTCTTTGTAAGGGACCCCGCGATATGTGTACAAAAGGCACTGCATGAGCTGTGAATGGAGGGGCAACTGACCTTCATTCAAATGTTGCCAAGTAGTCATTACCAAAGTTTTAAGCAATTGGAACTGCCTAACTGGAAGTATGACAACAGTAATTATGGATGTCTTAGAGGATAACTGTACTCATTTTGATCCGTGAATACACTTTAAGTTCGCTTTGGAAGAAGCAATTAGTACGAGATGTAAATTTTGTTTCAATTGAGTTCTATAAATTGGTATTTGGGGAACTTCTTGGGCAACTGTAACCTGCTGAATGTCTTGAAGCTAGCCATAACACGGTCCAGCATCATAAATATGTTTTCCTACCTTGTACTCACTTGCTACCAAACTTTTTGTTTCCCAAACAGAAGAAACTGAGCGTCCAGACGATGCCAATATTGCACCTGTTTCAGTCACACCAGGGCTACCAGCAGAGTAGCAACAATGCACATTTTCTCTGGGAAAGGTTAGCTCTCATCGTTGACAGTACTACATTTCTCATTTCATGTGCGATACAAGAGTTGGCACAATATTTGAGGTACACTTGTCAGTCAACTCCACAGCCCTGTCACCAATCCTCAATCATAACACAACTCCCAAATTATTGTTTTTCACAAAATTTGAACAGTAGAACTTTGCTCTTAAACAGCAAAATCAAACACAGAACCTCAGACTACAAAATGAATAAGAGGAAAGGTGAGAGAGCTCTCGGTCTTCCCATTTCCCAGAGAACATTTCATTGCTGGATCTCTAAAACATCTTCTGTTGGTTGGGACAGAGCGCTGGGTTTCCACTGAATCGCATCACATTTGAAAATCACACTTGAGAGCTTTCGAGAACAGAAACGATTTCTTTAGTTCCTTTATAAAGCCCTAAATTTGGAGGGATGTTCAGAGCTACTCTAACAGCTTTCGCATCTAGAATTTCCCCCTCTGGCAGTGTCAACTACCACACACAAGACACTTTAGGTTCAAGGACACATGTAGTGTGTCCATTGGAAAGTTGTACAAGCTCTCACCTAACAGCCAACATGCTTTTATACAAAGATCACACAAGCATTGCTGCTCTGTGCCGATTAGAGAGAGGACACAGGTAGCCTAGTAGCAAGACAGGAAAAGAGAAAATAGAAAAATCCATAAGAGGAGCTAAAATCAAAACTATAGAATTTGGGGATGGTTTTGTATAGAATCCAGTAATTTTATGTGTCTGTGAGTGTACTGCTTTATTACAGCACATAGCAATATGGACATGAGTGAAAATGTATTAAAACAAATTAAATAGTAATCCATATATTCTTTTGTGGTAGCTCTAATTATGAAGCAAATAAGGCCAATAATTTTAAAGGTAACAACATATGAAATTATTGTTTGGAGGCTAGCTTCAAAACATAATTTGTTCCAATGTTGATATAGAGAATTACTCATTAACAACATACTATAATTATATGCAGCTTGTTTTATATATAATTTTTAAAAGATGTATCAATTTAGCATTAGCACCACGCCATCCCAAACACTTAGTTAAAGATAGGACCATGTTTTCTTTCAAAGGAAATTCACTGGCTCAGATCCATTTCACAAATGGAGTTCTAAACTAAAAGTGTTTGAGATAAAAAGAATAGGGAGATATTTGTGGGTTAAACTCAAAACAAAAATTTTTAGCATATGGAAACACTTGAGAATCTCCATTGAATTTCTAAATTGAGTTATTAATTTTGTATAGATTATTATTTCAGATAATTAATTTTTGATATATAAGAAAAATATATGTCATTAGTCATCCTGAAAGTTTATAGTTTAAAGCAGTGGCTTAATAGTTCTGGGTCAGAGACCTCAGAGAATCTAATGGACCTTCTTTCTCAAAAAAAAAAAAATGTACATTGGCCTAAAGTTTATATGTGGTATCGGGTTTACAGATACAGTCAGATGCATCTGTGAATCCCAGGTTAAGAACCCGATGTTGAAAAGGTCATTACATCCCTAATGAAAAGAAAAAAATATTTCCCCTTGGTGTGTTATTTTATTTCTCAAGACAAGACATGGTTAATGGTTTATAGAGAAAAAGTGACTGTCAATCACTTAGACAAAGCCATTCCTTAGGATTGTACCAAGAAGGTCCCACCCAGTCTGCTGTAATTATCCCTTTTTAAGGTAGTGGAGGGTGCCGAAGCCGAACACCCACAACCATAAACAAAATCTCAGAGTGCCCTTCCTTCCCTCCTTCCTTCCTTTCCTCCCTCCCCCCTCCCCCCTCTCTCCCTCCCTTCTTCCTTCCCTCCCTCCCTCCCTCCCTCCCTATTCTCCTTCCTTTTTTCCTTTCTTTCTACGTCCTCTGCTTTTGGTGATTCAGAGCCTCCCTTAAGGTTTGTGGAGGAGAAGGGAATTTGGATTTCAAAACTGGGCTTAAGGTGCAGCTCTGACAAGAACTCTCTTTGCCTCTTGCATCTGCTTACATTCCCGGGGGCTTCAAAAGGTTCTTGGAAAAAGTGGAATGGAAAAATAATAGAAGTTTAAAAAAAAACCAAACAAACCCCCAAAACCATTTTGAAATCCTCTCTTATGTGTGCATGTAGTGTATGTGTTGTGTTTGTCTGTCTCTGACCCTTTCTACTTAGAATTCACGGATCTTTGAGGAGCCCTAGTGACAGAGTGGTCCAGGGTTCTAATCCAACAGTCATTCTGCAAGAGAAAGATGAGGCAATCGGCTTCCATAGCGTTTTGACAGCCTTAGATATCCAGTGGGGGCACAGCTACTATAGTTCTATCTGGTCCCAGGGATTAAAGTGGACTGGAAGGTCGTGGGGTTTTTTGTTGGTTCTTGGAATTCCCTCTGTCTGGGTCCACATGTTCTCTCTCTCTCTCTCCCCACATCTGCATACAATAGGCAGAGCTAAAACAAACCACATGCCCTGCCATCAAGTTGATCTTCTCCTCATAGTGGCCCCGGAGGACAGGGTAGAACCACACCTGTGGGTTTCCAAGACTGTCACTCTTTACGAAAGTAGATAGTCGCCTTTTCTCCCAAGGAGCACTTGGTGATTTCCAACCACAGACCTTGCATGGAGC
>NW_022103900.1:11355263-11359037 GCF_000313985.2 Echinops telfairi
TCTTCTGAAGTAATCACTATAATTACCCTTCTCCGATGAGTTGTGCTCTATTGTGTCACCAGGTCTATCTGCTAAACATCGTTGTGTTTTCTTATCTGAGTGCTCTCAAAATGGGAATGTGAGACATGTTGGCAAGCCACCTTCAGTCAAATTAGTGTGAGATCAATGTATTATCGACAGAGCTGGTGGCAGTCCCCATTTATCCAGGTCCAATAGAATGCTACAGAAACTGACAAAAAGTTTATGATGGAATGCCCATAGACACAACTCCTTAAAGAACAATAATAAGGAATGTTGTCTTACCACCTTCTTTAATTGCCTTGTCAGATGTGCTACAGCCATAGGTTTTAGACAAATGAAGTGAGGTCGTCTAGACATTTATCATGAACATTTGTTACGTACTAAGAGGAGCGTGGCTTGCAAAGCAACGTGCTGGTGATGTTGAATCCTGAATGCCCCCTTTAGCATCACAAATTCAGTCTATATATTTAACAGTTTATTGGCACATAATTTACATAGCATACACTTTAATAATTCAATCATATCAAGGAGAATTGTACAATCATTACCATATCAATTTTAGAACACCCCCCTCCATGGTTAAACAGCCTTTACAATGAATTCTAGTCAGTTCTAGTACTCCCTCCCCCTACTGTCTTAATTTTCCACTCTCCAAATCCACCCCCACAGTATATATTTTAAAGTGAAATTCATAAGCTTCCAAAACATTTTATAGTTTAGAATTTCTGTTATTAAAGCTTAATGACATGATAACAATGGAATATAACTGAAAATGCACATTCCAACACTTGAGTAACTTTCATTTTAGCTGAAAAAAAGGATAGAATAGAGCAAAGGCACTTATTTATATTAATAGTCCTATAATACAGAGGGTAATTACATAAACAATACAGATAATAATAATAGAGATAAATAATAATAACAGAGGTAAGTAAAAAAGTATTGCTACTAAAATCCAGTTCATGTATGCATGAGTTTATCTCAAACAAAATGTGTTTAAAGGTCTCTGTGATCAGAAGATGATGGCATACAAGTTCTCGAAGCAATATATTTGCCTTACACTTGCTAGGCTCCCTAAAAAAAATGGTGGGGGCTTTACAATCAAAACAGAGGGTTCTGCAGGGTTCTATTGGGCCAGTGAAATTCAGGGCCAATAGATTAGCTCAGAAGGTTATAGCCAATGGTTGTGAGAGTTTCTCAAAGGACACAGGACAAGGTCGGGGCTGAGTATGAGCACGTTTTTAGAACGTTGGAAACTGCTTGGGGAGGGACAGTGCAGGCAAGTTATGCGGAGGACTGATTTCCACATTGTGCCCGAGGCGCCTGTGAGAGGAGCAGGCTCTCTGGTGAGAAGTTCACTGGGCAGCCTCACGCCATCCACTCAAAGCCCTGATCTTGCCGCTTCCAATTTCTTTTTGCTCCTCAAACTCAAAGAGCGTTGAAAGCAACATGACTAGCATCTCTTGAGGATGCTAGAAGTCCAATTTTGCCATGGAGCAAATCCAGGAGCATGGGATTCTTCAGGGAAGGGTTAGCGATGGGAAGACTGCCTTCGGAAATGTGCAGGCCAAGATGGAGGCTATGTTGAGAAACATTAGCTTCACATTTTGATATCTGCGCTTAGTAAAGGTTTCTGTGATTTAATAGAAATACTTTTTTCTTTACCCTTGATGGGTTGGGGATTCATGCAACTTATATTGCTTTTGATTTGGCAATACCGTAAAATTTCAACAAGATGACAGAACACCCCATACTTTTTTTCAAAAGCCACATGTCCCAAATTACATACTTATTTTAGTAGTCTAATGGACAGAAGTGGTGAAAGTAATAGTTTTTTATCCTAAATGTGCAATAGGAGTTGGTACTGTATATATTCTGGACATGCTGATGACGTATTCTTACAGGTAAACTCGAAGGGGAGTAGTGAGGTCTGTGCATAAACAAGGGACTTTTGTTCCCCTATTCTAAAAAATTGGTGAACGGTAGACCCAGGTATAAGCCTCCTTGCAGTAACTGTAGAGTACTGGGGTCCCAATATGCAGTTGTCACTTAGACTACACATTCCATGAAGTGTTATAGTGTGAGAAAGTTTAGCCAGAGTGGAACTCAATGCTTTGTGTAAGTTACTCTTTAATTGGCCATTCTTTGGTCTCTTCTGCGATTAAAATACACACACACACACACACACACACACACACACACCCCAACTACTTCTACGAGAAGGTATTATTGCCCTACCAAATAAACTTGAAGAACTTGTAGGCTGTCGATATCACAGTTGCATAAAAATTTCCTTTTCCTTTTTCCAAGTGACACCTAAAATGATGCATGAAATATAGAACTGTCCTATTAAATTCCTCAATAAAGTGCATAAAAATAGCATATGTGCATGAGGAAGAATTAGCATAGCTACAAAGGTTCCCCTTCTTCAGTACTGGTCAGCTTTTTCTTATATACAATTGTACAGTCACTTCAAACGATTACATGGTTTAGACCAGGCAAATCTGTTTACCATTCATCCACATTTTACCTCATCTTGTTAGTTGCAATTTTCTCCATGTGGCAGCATCGTTCTTTCTGCTTCGTCCTTGGAGTCTCCATTTCCATTTTCCTACATGCACTCTGAGTTTCGTTTTGGAAGACATAATGCCACTGTGGGCATCATTTTTAGGCATATTCTTGGGGCCCTCCTCTCAGGTGCTATGACTCACTGCAAAGGCCTCTTTGTTGTCGGGCTGCAAGGCTGTCCTTGGGTGTGGGTTCAGTTCTAGGATTGAAGGGTGTCTAAGCCCCATCATCTCAGGAGATCTCCCAGTCTCTATCAGACCAGTACGTCTGCTCTTCTTTTTGAACTTGAATTTTCCTCTAGAGTTTCTCTCATGTCTTTAGGACCTCCATGGTCCTTATCAAAGAGGTCCGTAGTGATAAAAGGTACTTTTTAGAGAGTGGAGACATTCTAGGGTGGTGAAGAGAATCAGAGCATCTCAGTGTAACAAGTCTACAGTTGATTCTCTGTGCCAGAAACAGGACGAAGCCTAGTACCAGCTGGCTTACAAGTGAGAGTGAGTGTAGGCGTGCTAGGGAATCCTAACTGGGAAGCATAACCCGATTCCCTCCCCCAAATCTATTTTTCCATGTTATTTCCAGCAACTCCACTTCAGTTGGTATATCTTGGCATCCTGCATGATTTTTAAAAAAATGTTAGCTCACTTTACTTTGCATGCTACTGCCTAATTTAGAGTGGGGGAGGTCCCTCACCCCCCCCCCACCCCATTCTACTCAGATGTAGCTTTCTTGATTTTAATGCTTTGTGGGATTATTTTTGAGTAAATAGCTGACCTTAAACTTCCCCCCACTATCATAATTCTCCTTATGATTCTGACATACCTCTTTCCATTCACTGTCCACATCATCTTCTTCTATACCTTCAAGAAAGCATTTGGATATATATTATCCCAGCTATCTGGCATCTTTCTCCTTTCTACTAGATTCAGATTTATTTATTCAGCTGATAGACACTTAATCAGGTGCAGCCATGGATGTCCAGTATGGTTATACTTAAGTCCAGTGTGGTTATGTATAGTATGGTGGTACTTCAATATAAAGAAAACAAAAGTCCTCATTACTGAGCTGTTAAGCAACAGTATGATATGCTGAGAAGATACTGACATTATCAAGGACTCCATGTCACTTGGATCCTTGAACAACATCCATGTTCGCAGAGGCCAAGACAATGAATGGAAACAAGTTTTG
>NW_022103900.1:11359747-11362036 GCF_000313985.2 Echinops telfairi
CAGACACACAGGTCTTCAAGACGATGCCTTTGCCTGTAACCCTTCAAAGAGGTGTTGTGCCCAGTGCAATACCTCTGCTGAAGGGACCACTGTGCGCTGGGATCAACTCAAGAAGCACACACGGGTAGGCTAAAGTAAATCTTCAGTTTAGATGAAGAAACACACCACCCAAAGTATTATATGTACTCAACTAATTCTTAGCAGCACAGAGCTTTATTACGCAGACATCCAGGCTCCTGAATTGAGTATTAGTGTCCCTGTCTTAGGGGGATTGGCAGTACTGGGGGGGCTTTGGGAGGCTGATGTTCTTTGGGATCATGAGAGCTCTGTTGGTTTGTATCGGCCTAGGCTACAAGGCTGTGACACTATATCCTAATGTCTGCATCAAAGAGGAACTTTCAGAACATAAACTCACAGTGGCTATTTTACATGCTGGGGAATCCTGACCCAGCCATTCCCAGTGATCCAAGTTCAGAACAAGAAGGTTCTATTGTGACAGAAAAAAGGAACATTTCACTTAAAAATGATGAACCAAATACACCATCAGGTTAGATTGATCTAGAATTCGCCCATAACAGATCAGTAATGCAATGTTGATAGGCAAGTATTCTTTACTATTGATATTGCGTTTTATTTATAGACGCATATTTATATTAGAAATCTTTGGAGCCTGAGTGGTCTACAGAACATAGGCGCTATAAACACAAGGGCCTAAGACTTCTTTACTCTTTTTTAAGTACAAAATGAATAAGAAGCTTGCCCATACCCCTTATTGAGACAAGTGATATTATATCTCTAAGCATAGTTTTAGCCCACTGTGGACTTTTTTAAAAATTTTGTGTTTAAGGCGCCCCTCATGGGGTTTGCGACCACTGCAGGCCGGCCCGTGTTCTTCCCTATCAGATATTTAACTCTTTGGCTCTGGAGAACTGTATTTGTAATAAAGATTATGTTCTAGCATAAGGAATTTTTGTATCTCTGAAAATGTATAAGACAAGCTGGGCAATATCTTGGAAAACACCTTCAACTTGTACAGTAAGCTGAAGTTCCGATCCTGGCTCTACTGTTCCCAAGCTGTCAGACCTCTGGACCTTGGTCCTCTCAACCGTAACATGAAGGAACTGAGCTAATGGTCACTAAAGTCCCTTCAAGCCAGGCAATTCAGCGATAAAAAATTGGAGCTTTTCCTCTTTGTTCTTACATTAATTTCTGAGATTCTCATTTAGGATCCCCTGAGACTGAAATAAGCCCAAATACACAAATCATGATGACTCCATTTACTGTACATAGTTATCTTTTCTTGAAATAACTTTAAATTGTATACTTTCTAGAATTTCAAAGTAAAATTTGAAGGTCATGTACTTTCAGAACATTCTTAATTAACATGCATTGTATAAGCCACATAGGCAACCCACTCTCCACTATTATTAACATAGTCTATGAGTCAGAATCAACCCGTGACAATTGCAACAAAAAAAAATTATAAGCAGAATCGGTGAATTCTCCCAAGTTTCAGACTCCACAAACCCTCGGTGCAAAGCCCTGTTCAGCAGGTTTCATGGTAAGAGTCGGTGTCATCCTAATCAGATTCGGCCTGTGCTGCCCCTCCCTGGCTGCCTATGGGTTTCGGGCCCACTGAGCACTGGATGCCAAGCAGTCTGTTAAGGGACTGAGAAGAGATTGTGGGACTTCCCTGGTGTTTATCACTAGTTAGGAAACCTCAAGTTCAGGGGGCTGGACTTGTGTACACAGTTTTATGCTAAACATTTCATAAAGTGCTTGTCAAAGGATCCTCCTTTTGGACTTTTCTTTTAACCATTAGGAGACTCTGCTATTCTGTTTCAGTATCTAGAGCAATTCTGTCTTTTGTGTAGCTAAATGTAGTTCAGAGACCTAGCATTGTAATCAAGACAGTTGGATTTTGCTTTACATCAATAGGTCTTTATCAATGATCTCAGAGTTTGAAGGGAGATAGTATTCACATAATTTCAAAGTAAATTAGTCAATTGCTTTTTAGAAACGTAGCTCTTTAAAAGTATAAAAGTATATTTACATCAGTTGTTTCAAACAAGTATTTTGTTGTTGTCTAGAGAAACAAATCCAGTGACGTTCATCTATATATATTGTGGTACAGTAATCAAGTCCTAGGTGTAAAATGAAAATTTTGCAGTTCAGAAATGTGCTTCCAGAAATATATATGGCCTTGGAAATACTTCGGGGGAGTTCTATTTTGAGATGGAATCAACTCCATGTCAATAGGTTCAGTATAGAGTAGCATCTCCCCACTTT
>NW_022103900.1:11364456-11371212 GCF_000313985.2 Echinops telfairi
GTGAATCTATGGAGACACTCCCTGAGTGACTGGTTTCTTGGGACTGCGGGAGGACAAGATAGAAGAAAAATGCAAAATAGATTTTGTTAATGGTTATACAACTCTTCCTGATATGATTGAGCTACTGAACTGTATGACAGGTGGACTATATCCCAATAAAACGGTTTTAAAAATATTTTACTGAAAAATAGTTTGTTAGATTTGAGAGCAGTGCCTTTCGGATCTTTCACTATTGGTTTATTTTGTCTGTGGTGTGCCTGTTTCCCGTGTTTGTTACCTGTGAAGAGAGTAAGGGCATTTCGCTGGACCATCTTGAAAATGTTCTTGAAAACACAGTGTGTTAAATCGCATGTTGAGGAGCTAATGCCTTGGTGGGAGTGGACTGTGCCTTAGAGCACTGAAGAATGGGATGATGGTGGGAACATGTATGTTTGCCATGTACAACCTATGATATATAGAAGATTTAATTACCTTTAACATAATAGAGCCTATCATTATAGATTGCATCAGAGAAGTGTTGTTGCTTGAACAAATTATAAACTTTCCCTTGGCAGTTGTCACAATAGCATTAAAATGATCAAACAAAAATGCTACTACCTTTTGAAAGTGAGGAATTTTCTTTAGGTATAGGAAAAAAACCTGATAACTAAGCCAGTGGTGGGAAATAACAGTTAATTATATTTAGGGAAGTATAGAATTTCCTAATTAGTCCCTATAGTAATTTTTCTCAGGTCAGGTACATTGAAATATAAATGAAGGATTTTATCTCCACCTGGTTTTTTATTTGTTTTTGTCCTCACTTATTATTTCTTTCTGTGCCATAGGTGCTATTTTTCTATTCTTAGTAACAAGCTGAAAGCAATATTTTTAAATGATGATTCACAAAATTTCTGTACTTATTGGGGCCTGTAAAAAAATCACTTTTGATTTCTAGAGGGGTATTTTGCTGTTTAATATACTTTCCTCTTGGCAATTAAATTAGGTTTCTTTTCCACTTTTTTTTATAGGGGAGAAAAACTCATAAAAGAAACAGCCTTCGAGATGTAATATGCTCTAACATATTTAAATAATTAGACTTCTGTCTCATTGAAATGTATGTGCTCTAGGTTTGATAGTGATAAAAGCATGAATATTAGTATGATTAGGAAATTACATCATGTCACAGCATAATTGATTGATTGAGAGCTGAATGAAAACTAACCATAACGCTTGTGAAAATAAATGCATGCTCTCCAGTGAAATTTTGTATCTACATGGTTATAAGATTAGTAACCCGAAATGCTCATCTTGCAAACAAAAAGGAATTGATATTTCTTCCTTTTGCTTGAGTCTGGGCAGCTTCTTCCGTGATAATGCTCGCAGGGGAGAGAATCAGAGAGTTTGAAATGCATATTGCTCAATACAGCATTTAATTGTTCTTCGAGATCTGTCAGATGGTCACCACATGACTAATTGACTCTCTGAGCAATTAGTGTTTTCGAATTTACCTTTGAGAGCCTCAAGTTTTAAATGTAAGTCCCACTAACACAAGAGTTATTACTCTCTTACTGGTCTCTCAAGAATTGAATTTCCCAAACATTTAAATTATCATGAATTTTTTAAAAGCATTTTGTCTTTTTTTTTTCCCCCTCTGCTTGTCTTTTTACTTTCTTATTCTCTGTCTGGGTCTGGTACAGCTCCTTGCTCACGCGAGTCTTCCGTGACACTCACGCGAGTGTGGGAGTGTAGGCTGGGGAAGCGAGACCACTGCAGGATTCCCTGTTTCAAAGCTGAACAATATTCACCATTGACATACCCATTCATCTGTGCAGGGTCATTGGAAATCCTCTCTCTCGTTTTTTCCTTCCCTTCAGGGAGCACTGCTTAAAAGAGCAAACCCCTGGTGTGAAGAGATAGGAGCATTCTCAGCACGGCCAGTGGTGCCAGGAATCGAATTAAAGTTGTGCATTCGCAGATGACTGTGGAGCTCCCAGCGCACAGAGCCACTTCCGCTCTCGGCTGTGGCTTTGTTTACTTGAGATTCTGTCAGTGGCACTTCAATTTAATTTTTTTTTAGTGGCAAAAGTCATATCATGCCAAAAAAATGCTGGGAGGGTAACAACACTCAGAGATGTTTTGGTCTGTAGAGTTCAAAGCATTTTAATAGCTTCCGGAGGCATGCTAAAGGAAAAAGGACGCGTTAAAGCTTGATGTGCACGTGCCAGAAAGGCTTTGGGCTGCACTGTCGGAGAAAACTAAAAGGGAGTTAATTACTGAATTCACTCCTCTTTTGAGGAGTTAAAAACTTGTCACTTATTTTCCGATTGTTGACACTCCCAGCTCTGTTTTGGCATAAATCACATTTTGATGTGACGGAACCTTCAATTTTGTCTATCTGCGCACACGCGCACGGCCTCTCCTTAGAGAGAGGCACCAAGACGTCAGGAGTTGCATTAAATCTTACGATGCCAGAAGTCAGCACGCAGGGTGTTTTTCTCCAGTCTGATATCCGTTTTTTATCATAGGAGATAATACTGTGAAGGTTTAATTTATTGGGCAAAGTTCAAAAACTGCCAGAACAAGATTTGTGAGGCGGGATTTGAAAATCTCCAGGAAGAAGAACATAAACCTATGGAGGAGAGGAAGGTTGAAGACTGCCTGGTCCCTTTCTGACTCCCGGAGCTCGAAACTTTCCATAATTATCAGCTTTGTGATGGCTACAGAGACTGTATTTCCTCGTTTTATTTTAATTTGTCTTAGTTTTGTTTGCAACTGGCCAACAGTATCTGGTCCAAAGGAGCCCCTCAATAAATATGTGTTGATGGAATCAGTAGTCAATGTGTCTTGTTTATGATGGATAATTCTTTCCTTTATTTTGTCCTTTTAGTGGCTAATTTATTGTTCGACTATTTCTGTGTTTGAACATTGTCTTTGCTTTACTTGGCACATTTTATTTAATGTAGTTTATATTTTCCTGGATGCCCATTCAAATGTTTACTACACACAAGCCAGGGTGTGGTAGATCATTCATACCACTATTATGAGATCCCCTATGGAGGGTAGGTGTTTGTTAGTTTAAAAGGCTTATAGCAAGCAGTTTCATCTAACTTAGTGACTTTACACAAAAGAGAAAATGTACATTGACAGTTAAGTTTGTTCAAAAAGAGGTTACAATAGTCTAAAGCGACCAAGAATTAGTACTAATAACTCCACAAAGCACCAGTGTCCGCAACACAGGAGCCCGCTAAGTAACTACTGTGAGGAGCTCCTGCATGAAGTCCTAAGGAGCCCAGTGGTGGGGAGTGTGGTTCCAGCCGATGGGCTCCTCCAAGGGAGAGCGCGCAGGCTGAGTGCTGCTGCCTCGAAGAATTAATGTATCAGCAACCCTGAGGCGCACTTCTGCTCTGACCTTCAGGGTCACTGCAAAGTCAGAATAGGCGAGATGCAGTGGATTGGTTTGGACTTGGTATTCTACTCTTGGATTTGAAAAAAAAAGAAGAAGCAGAACCCCTCAAAACATAATTAAAACCGCCCTCTCTAAAGTTAGGCCGAGGAGCAGTTCCCATTATGCAATGAGGCCATCCCCTTTAGACCATTTCAAGAAATTCCATGTCTGTTTATCTTCAATAGAAGAAAATCATAGTGAAACCTTACATCTTAAATATCAGTCGGTGCCTTCTAACAATTAGAGTATGTCATTTCGATCAGTCTTGGCATCAACTCTAATCATGGAGTTTCCCAAATAGAATGCAAGTGGCATGATTTTCAACTATACACAATTTGGTTGTGCTATTGTCTGACCTGATGTTTTAAAACATAGTGTTTGGAAAAAGGGGCTTCAAACATTCAAAGCCCTTGGTGGCGAAGTGGTTATGCACGGCTGCTAACCAAACAGGCAGCAGTTCAAAACCACCAGGCACTCCAAGTGATAAAGATGGGGCTTTCTGTTCCCAGGAAGAGTTATCGTCTCAGAGACTAACGGGCAGGTCTACCCTCTGGCCTAGGAGGTCACTATGAGTCACTGTGAATTGGCTCCAAGACAGTGAGTCTGGTGTTTGAGGATATCTTTTGCAGTGCTCTTGTGAGGAGAGTCTTAGTAGTCCCCATAATACATACTCTAATAAGTTTCGTTTATTGTAAGGGCTTCAATAATGAATATTAATTGTAATGTATTTGAAACTAAGCATACATGGAGTAAATATTAATAGAAAATATGGCGCTAACTTTATATAACTTTTTAAAAACAGGCACTATTTAGGAAGTCGTGATTTGCCAGTGGTTCATGAAAAGTTAGTAGGGTACATTTTGTCACTAGTTTAATATTTTGCTTATTTGCTACTCTTCTCACACTGACCACATATTTTTGCAAAGTACAGTACAAGGCTTAGGAACCGGAAAATGAAAAAGACCACCTTAGCTTATTAAAAATTAACACATACACAAAAGCTTTTGTTTGTGTGATCAAGCAGTTTTGATACAACATGGGATAAATCCCATGATTCTTACTAGACATTTACCATAAGAGAGTTCTACTCTCTCCTTTTAAGTTCTCAAATACTGGGTTGCATTACTTTGTATGACCATGCATCATTCTAATCACTGAATCTATGCAATGTAACAATTAGACTTATAGTAATTTTGTTTGAAAAATGCACACTGTAGTACAATTGTTGTACTTGTGATACACACAAATGCTAAAAACGGAGGCTAGGAGAACACATCAAAGATGGCGTAAGCCTAACAAGATAGCCAAATAAACACGGCCTGTTACCCAAGAACGAAAGGCTGAGATGAGGGACGGCGCGGCAAGGCCAGCTATTCTTGCTGCTGTGGGGAGCTGTCACGTTGGCTCCCACTCATAGCGACCCTCTGCACAACACAAGGACACACTGCCGCTCGCCGCCTCAGTCTGCTGCCAGGTGTTCTCGTTTGAGCCTATTGTGGCGGCCACTGTGTCAGTCCATCTCGTCGATGGCCTGCTTTATTTGAGGCCCCTCCATTTGCCAAGCATGAGTACCTTCTGAGGGACTGGTCTCTCCTGCCAACGTGTCCAAAGTGTGTCCGATGAAGTCTTGCCAATCTTGCCTCTAAGGAGCATTCTGGTTGTTCTTCTTCCGAGACAAGTCTGTCTGTCTGTTTGTTTCTTTGCTTGTTTGGCAGGCCATGGTACTTTCAATATTGTTCACCAGCAGGTGAGTTCAGAATGCATCGATTTTTCTTCAGTCTTTCTTCTTCAAAATCCAAATTTCACATGCAGATGGGGCCCTTTCAAATATCATGGCAAGACAGAAAAATCATATTCAAAGATAGAAAGATTAAGAAAGTGAAGTGAAAATACGTTTATAATGTTGATAGTATGTACACTGTGCTCTCAACATGTTAAGAGATAGAAATACAAAAACGCACTAGGGTTGAGTTGGTTCTGATGCATAGTAACAGAGGAAAGCTGCCTTTCCGAGGCTGTAAACCCGGGTGGAAGCAGACTGATGATATCGTTGTTCTGCAATGTGACGGGCTGGGTTTGACCACTGACCTTTTTTTGAAGAATAACCAAGTGCTTTAACCACTCTCCCAACATGGCTCCAGAAATAAAGTTATATACAGAAACTGAAAGCAAATCTAAGGGAAGAATGGAAATGTTAATGGGGTGAGCCTAACATTGGTCATGGCCACCTTGCACAATGCTCCTGTGTTTTCCATCTGTTTTAACAGCGAGTTTGTATCTTAAAACCATGGAAACTAATTTTTCTATGTATTGTTTTTAAGCAGGCCAAAATAAATTACAAACATTCGCATCTACATTCCTTAGAAATATCACCCTCCCCCTAAAAAGCCAAATGGAACGATTGAAAAGAGACGAGATGAGGACTGGCCTAGAGCCATACCTTGAAATGAAAAGAAATTAGACCGTAGTGTACAGGGATGGACTGAGGGATTTATTACCAGTTGAATACGGGGCAGTAGGGGAGTCAAGAATGGGTGCTTTGTTTCTGACTAGAAGGCCTGGGAGATCTACGTGTTCTGTCGGCACACAGTGAGTCTCTGCCCGTCCAGTGGAGAAACTGAAGAGTAGGCTCTGGATCTCGCGAGTGAGATCTGGGCCACCGGTGAAACTAGGAGCCATGCCCACGGGCTGTAGGAGTCCACTGGGTCTTCTGGAAACCATGTATGACAAGAGGAGAATTTTAAGGTTTGAATCATTTTAAATTCCCCGCTTTACAAAGTCAGAATGAACTAAATCTACTTCTAAGCCATCTGGACCTTTGTCTTGTCAGTTAGGGTGTCACACTTTCTATGAAGAAACCAAGGAAAAGCCTAAGAATGTATAAATCCAGGCAGCAATCTCTCTAAAGGTCTTGGAGGTACTATTAAGTTGATCAGCTTTTAAGGAAGCAGCGAGATCAAAGCTTTGTAGCCAGATTATCTACAATTATAAGGTGTGTCAATTTGGCCAAGGCATTTAATCTCTCACTTATTTATTCAGAATATAAGGATAACCATAGGGTGGGGAGGAATGAAAGGACTTGAAACAGTATCTGGCCCACAGAAAATGAAGAAAATGTTAGCTATTATTATATCACAGAAAATTTCTAGGACAGCATTAGAAAGCAGTTAAAAATCATAATAGAATAGGCAAAGGCCTAGAATTAGCCAAAAATGAAGAAAACTCTCAGTATATCTCAAACTGAAAGAAGTGGGGAAAATTCAAGTCTTGAGTTACATTATTGAAGGAATATATGGGCAAAATATTGAATGATACAGGAAACATCAAAAGAA
>NW_022103900.1:11371584-11376267 GCF_000313985.2 Echinops telfairi
GCACATTGACCAGCAGCTGCCAGAAATTCAGAAAATGGTGTGGCACCATGGATATCGCTGCTGATATCAGAAAGATCTTGCTTGAAAGTAGAGAATGCCTGTAAGTTGCTCATTTGTGTTTCACCAACTATGCAAAAGTACTCAACTGTGTGGATCTTAAGAAACTGTGAGAACACTTGGAAGAATGAGAATTCCAAAACATTTCTTTATACTTGCGAAGAGCCAGTGCATGGACCAAGAGGCAATCTTATAGACAGAACAATGGGCCACTGCATAATTTAAAATCAGGAAAAGTGTGTTATCAAGTCTGTATTGTTACACCGTACTAATTCAACCCAAATGATAAGCAAATGAACCAAATGAAGGTGGACTATATGAAGCAGAATGCAACCTCAGAGTTGGAAGAAGGCTCATTAACCAGCAATGTGCAGGGGACACAACCTTGCTGGCTGAAAATAAGGAGTTGAAGCACTTACTGATGAAGATCGAGTTCTACAGCCTTCAATAAGGATTGTAACTCAGTACAAAGAAAACCAAAATCTTCCAGCTGAACCAGCAGACAGCATCATGATAAAGTGGAGAAAAGACTGAAGTTGGTCAAGGATTTTATTTTGCTTGAATACACAATCAATGCACATGTAAACAGCCGTCAAGAAATCAAACGATGTGTAACATGGATAAATCTGCTGCACAAGACCTCTTTAAATCGTTAAAAGGCAAAGATTTAAAGTGCGCCTTACCTAAACCATGGTCTTTGCAATCACTTCACATGCATGTGAAAGCTGGGGAGTGAGGGAGGGAGACCGGAGTAAAAATGAAGCATTTGGAGTACGGTGTTTTATAGACTGTTAAAAGGTCCATGGACTGCCAAAAGAGCCCACAAATCTCCTCGGGAACCAGTACAGATAGAATGCTCCGTAGAGAGAGGATGGTGAGATGTACTTTGGCCATGTCATCAGGAAGGACCAAGCCCACTGCCACCAAGTAGATTCTGACTCATAGAGACCCGTACCTGGAAAAGGACATCGGGCTTCTTAACATAGAGGGCCAGCAGCAAAAGGACGCCAACCCTCAATCGATCGACATAGGGGCTGTCACCATGGCCTCTCAAGCACGACAGTTGCGAGGCTGAAGCATGGCAGGCAGTATTTGCTGTCAGGGCATCACTATGATGTGGAAAAGACACGATGGTACCTAACAATGACCGCATTGTTCTTAGTCACGCCTCGCCCATGATGAGTGTAACGATTATGCACGTGACGGGCCAGGCACAGTGGCTCTGCTGGTGCTGTGTGTTCGGTTGGGTTCTCTAGAGGAGCTAAACCCGTGACACTTGTATGTGCATAGATATAGATATCTAGAATGAGATTTCTATCAGTCAATGGATTACACAGTTGTAGAAGTCGGGGAGTTCAAGTCCGCCCGTCAGAGACGACCTGAAGGAAGCAGGAAGATGAAGCAGGTGTGCCCCAGGCTACTGGGCAGATGGAAATGAAGTCAAGGTCAGCAGTCTGCTGACTGCTCATGGGAGCAGCAGGTGACAAAACAGGAGATGGATAAACCCGACAGAGGATCCCGTTCTACTTCCAGCAGCAGAAGGCAAAGGGGCAGAAGAGAACTCCGCTCTGCTGAGATCTCTCCTACACAAGGCTACATGCAAAGAGGTATCACCAGGTTGCGAACTGATTGACAGGTTGGACTCCACCCCCTTCCTTCACCCTGGAGGAGCTAGTTGATACAAACTCTAACCCCCACAGACTGCTAGCCAAAGATTCCCAGCGCACTTTAAACTCCTCAAATGCTCCTCTCTGGAAACATGCAGGCTATCTGCTCCCATCAAATTTCACAGTCTGGGAAACCCGATAGAGGGTCACTCTGAGGTAGGAGTGACTCAAAGGTAGTGAGTGGGCTCGGGTCATTGCCGTTCTCTTTGATCACACCCAACAATTGAGAACCTGATACTTTTTAACCAGAGCTGTTTGGTAGAATTATTTTTTAATAATAGCTCAGTAAGCAGGGCTGAGAAAAGAACTTAACTTTCCTTAGCTTTAAGTAGTAGGTGGAAGTTCAGAGGGCGCTTCACATTATGTTCCTACACCTAACTTCCCCTCTCACTGGTTCCCTTCAGCTCCGTGCTCTGGAGCATCAGAGAGAAACCCCCTTAGGACAGTGGCATTTCCTAGAGAGAAAGGTAATGGGCGGATTCCGTTCCACCCATCATCTCACGGGGCCCAGTAAAACCAAATAATTTAATCAAGATCACAGGAGTATTAATTAGAAGTCGAGGGATACAAACCTGGATTAATCACAAAACATTCCCCAGTTCAATCTACCTTTCTTGGACTACCACAGGCCCACCATTCAGCTTAGGGGACCGTGAGTAAATACGCTTGCTCTGCTGAATGCCGGCTCTTCAGGTGCATGCTCCATGGTAAGGTGAGTGAATAAGATACTGTGAATAGTATATAATACGACTGAAGATAGCTACAATAAAAGCTCTATTTCATATTTTGTTCTTTCAGCACAGTTTAATTTTTTGGTATGCACTACCTCCTATAGCCATTTCTACCTTATTATAAAGTTTTCTTGCCTAACACCTTGTATTTTTTCTGTACTCCATAAAGCAAACGACTCTTACCCACAATGGCTCTGGCTGTTTTCTGGTTAGAAGTTAGGAATCGGGGCAGAATATAGAGAGGGAGAGACTCATACTTCTTGATTACAGATCTTTCTTTTTGGAACCGAATACCTGGCCTCTGTTCTCCTAGAAGATACATAATTGTTAATTGTTTGTTAATTATATTAAAGATAATTAATTGCTAATTATGGTGCCATTGTTTCTTGTCTCCTTTTCCTGCAGTCTAAAGCAGAGGTTAGGAAGCTTATGACGAAAGGCCCAGCTAGTCAGTGTTATTGTCTTCGTGGGCTTTGTGTCTTGTCACAGTTAGTCAACTCTGTAGCTCAAGAGCAGCCACAGGCAATGGCAAATGTGTCCGGTGGCTTTTCCGTAAAGTGTGTTTTTGAGTTTTGTGTTTATTTTTTTAAGGTTGGATTTGGTTCGTGGCCATTCTTTACTGAAATAATGATTAGGTTTTTCCACTTCCTTTTTCCTTTGCTACTTACCTGCTATTTATCTGTAAGATATTTAATCCATGAAGAAAATTCTGTTTGCCATCTTACTCATCCACATTCCATTTATTCCATAACCCAGTCACCTATTCTATTCTATCGAAACTGCTTGCTCAGAGAACACGTGTAACTTCATGCCTATTTTCTCTTAATTCTTGCACAATCCATCTTTAAAATTCCTCCCTTAACTTGTCTTTTATGATAACATATCCTATCCCTGTAACTGTTGCTTAATACTTGTTTTTCTTTTTATCTTTCTATTCAGTCCCCTTGGCCTATTCCTTAAGTGTTGGTTTAATTCAAGAATCCCATTCCAGTTTTATTTTGTTTAAACTCTCTCTGCAGTGTCAGTCATTCACCTAGGTGCAACTGATTCTCATAAGCTTATGGTCATCAACTCTCCGTGTAGACCTAGGGTGCCCTCTATTCTTTCCAGCAGCCAGTCTTTTGAATACATGAGCTAGAATCTTTGGAAACATTCTCCAAAAAGGGGCAAACCATAGCCAATTTGTTGCATTTCATCACACGACGCAGATTGTAGTTTTCTAGATTTAGAGGAGCCTTGATCCAAGAGAAAATGATCCTTCACAATATTTTTGGAGAATTGTATGGACTATGCAACCCAATATTTATACTAAGGGTTTGACACATATGTTACAAGTATTGTTATTTTTACGATGCCTTGTGAATGTTAATTGACCTTTCCTTCATTCTTCCAAACCTGACTAATCAACTGTATCTTTTGACTCAACTTTTAAAATCTTTCTAAGATTTTTATTTCCCTGTTTTTCATATAGAAAGTCTGGTCTTGTAGTGGTTAAAGTGAATGGCTGTTAACTGCAAAGTCAGTGGTTCAAAGCAACCAGTCACTTCATGAGCAAAAGATGACTTAAAGATTTGGACTTGGAAACCCTAGGGGGGCAAACGTCACTCTGTCCCTATAGAATTGAAATCAACTTGTGGACCATGAGTTTATCGTTTATGTTTATGCTCTGCTTCTGGTCCTTTTTTTCTAGTCTACTTCATATATTTTAATTATTGTTATGCTTCTAAAGCACTTTATTGTAACATAGTAGGATAAAATCCAACATTCAAGCCCCTTTGCAATTCATTCAAGCTTCATCTTGTTTTTATTTCACCAATGCATAGACTATACTTGCCTTTTATCTGTAGCATGAAAAACTATCCTGCTTCCCAAATGTACTGGAAAAACTTGGCTTCATCTGTGAATTTGACCATGTTTTCAACTAGACAAGAAACCTTATCTCCCTCTAATTGGTGAAATCCTATTCTAGTCTACTTTCAAGATAGACTTTATTAATTCCTCCATGAATTCACTTCTCCCTACCAGATTTAGACCTAACTATTTTCACTTCAAAAATAAATTTATTTTTTCACTTCCAAGTTACACTTAATATGCTTGGTCCTTGGTAGACATTAAACTCTGTAGGGGCAGAGAGCCATATTCCCTAGCTCTTAGGGCAGAACATGTTTTTAAAAATCTTTTTATTGGGGGCTCATACAACAATGCATACATACATCAATTGTGTAAAG
>NW_022103900.1:11377479-11402479 GCF_000313985.2 Echinops telfairi
GTCTGACCTCCTCTGGCTCCTGAGACTGATGGCTACAAGGCAGAGGTCAGACATGTATCCACCCTCCAACTATCTCCCATGCTTCTCAGATTGATTCTATAATTTATTTCCATGGCAACACAGAACTCACACTCAATGCTCTAATTTATGGAGTCTATTAGGGAAGTTAAGGGGTTAAAATTCCGCTCAAGAATGCTCAGGATACAGTTGTTCAGTTTGGTTTCTTCTCCATCATGTTCATAGACACTTCTCTTTCTGGCCCTCAGCTACACTTGACTTGGCCTCTGACCTGCTCAGGCAATGTTGCAAAGCTCTTATAGGGCTGCCAATGAACATTCAAAGAACATGCCACTAGATCATAAGTCTCAGCCTGAAGGCACTCAACTCCAGCTCCCTGGGTCAGCAAAGCCAGCTCCCCCAATTAAGTACCCCTGGGCACCCTATTGCATAACCCAATCTCCTTCCCCATGGTAGTTTTACTTGCCTTGTCAGCTGGGAGGTCCACTGCTCCATCTCATCATCTGGCTCCTCATTCTGCCACTGCTGCTGGCGCTGCTGTTGCCCTGCCACTCCTCTGGGGTCACAGCTGCTTCCTGGATCAAAGAAGTTGAAAGCAGAGAGATCTCAGGGTCCAAAGAACACACCCGACTCCCAGCTCCTCCCTCGTGCTGGTAGTAATATCCCACCCACCTGAGAGGACTAACTGTATATCCCCAGGCTGACAAGCATTCAGGGCTGAATCATATGATACCATCAGTATCCTCTCCCACCTTCTTACCCAGACCCATCAAGGAAAAGTTATTTGGGGGGAGAAGAAAAAACTAAGAAAAGTCATAAAGATTTATTATTATTTGCTATAAGATTTTACACTGCAGTTATTATTTGCTTTAAGATTTTGTGTTTCAGAAGTGTGGCAAGTGGTTAAGAGGTAAGATTGGTAAATCAGGTGCTAGATTTTGTGGGCCATTGAAAATTTAAGAATTAGCCCTCATGGCTTTGAAAATTATATTCAAAATTAAGTTTGTGGATTTTCTGTCCCTTTAGACACATGGCTTGACCCCAAACTGAAGTTTTAATGCTCTTGTCCAGAAAGGCTTTCATGATTAATATGTCTCCCCATTATGCAATGCCCATTTGCCCCATCATTGTTTTTACATGATAATACATATTCACGTGGTTTTTTGTTCTTTAGTACGATCTAATGAGTACTGGTAATATTCTAGGGTAGGTGTTGGACTTCCAATCAAAAGCTCATCAGTTCAGACCCAGCAGTCTCCCCAGGAGAGAAGGGCTGTCTGCTGCTATAAAGATGCACAGCACTGCAACTATATTGGGTTGCTCTGAGTTGGATCAATTTGAGGGTCAAACCAAACCAGCTCACTGCCATTGAGTAGATGCCAACTGATAGCTGCCCTACAGGACAGGGTAGAACTTCCCCGAGGAGCTTATGAGGCTTAACCCTTTGCCAGAGGAGAAAGCTTAGTCTTTCTACAGAGAATGACTGGTGGTTTTGAACTTCAGACCTTGAGATTAGCAGCCAAACATATATGCCACTAAGCCACCTTGGATCCTGATATTGGTGACTTTTTATTAATAGCTTATTTATATGTTTATTCATCTTTTTGAGCTTGTGTTTCTCAAGTTAGAAATGGAGACCAATAAAAATTCTGCCAATCTTCTATAACTCAGACATTAGATCTGGGTGGAAGATCTATTAACTATATATTCAGTTCCCGATTAAAATTTATATTTAAAATGAAGTTTCATCATTATAGAAAGTTATTTTGAAACTTCACCAAAAGAATTATATTTCTTGTCATCATTATTACTGCTATTATTGCTATTAATTGATATCTTAGAGCTTCTCAGTTTTGGTGATAAAATCAATTGTACAAAATACACCTTCTCTATTGCATTAAAAATGATCTTATTCATAAGTCAATCATAGATATAATAAGGCAATCCAAAAGCATTGAAAGAGACCTTCCACTGTTTGTTTGAGTATGTGTCTTGATTGCCTAGCTGGGAGTCATTTGAACATGAAGGATATATGTTTTCTAGTCATTTCACACACATTTTTCTTTTGTGGTTCTGCATATTAATTCTGTTAAAAAAATAAATAAACAGAAAGACATTTTATCCCAAGCCATAAAAGAATTCACAGTAAACGAGTGTGATTTTTCTCCCCGCTGTTTTGTAATGCAGAGACGTTGCTATTGTTGCTGTTAGACGCTCTCAAGTCATTCCTACTCAAAATGACGCACGTCCAACACAACGCAGCCCTGCCTGCACTCATGGTCGGTGACTGTGTGTCAGACCCATTGTCTGCCGCTGTGCCAACCCAGCTTTGGAGGGTCTTCCTTTGCTGTTTGACTTGCCCACTCTTTTACCCGATATAATGTCTTTCTTCAGGAACCACCTCTAACTAATGTCTCCAAAGGAGTCAAGAGGAAGTCTCACACTGCTTGTTCTGAGAAGTATTCTGCTGTACTTCTTCCGAGACAGATTCGTTCTTTCTTCAGATGGTCCATGACATACTCAGTATGCGTCATCAATGTCATAATTCACATGCATGAACTCTTCTCTGGTCTTCCTTTTTTCATTGACCAAATTTGCATGCATATGAGGTGATTTGAAAGTTGTAAGTTCTGGTTCAGGTTAACCGTAGTCCTCAAAAAGACACATTTGCTTTTTGACGCTTTAAATAGTTCTTTTATTGGCAGATTTACCCAGTGCAATACTTGTTTGATTTCTTTGGCTTCTGCTTCCATAATTGTCGGTTGTGGGTCCAAGAAAAATTAAATCCCTTCAATATTTTTTTCCATTTACCACATTTGTCCAGTTGAGAACATTTTCGTTTACTTCATATTAAGGAATAATCCATATAGAAAGCTGAAGTCCTGGATCCTCTTCAATATCTCAGATTGTTTATGAGTTGCCTTCCAGCCCTGGAAATGCATGTTCGTCTCATGCACTCCAGTTCCTCGGGCAATTGGCCAGCATATAGCTTGATTAAGTGTTGTGAAAGGATACAACCCCATACACAACTTCCATAATTTTAAATCATGTACTATCTCCTTGCTTTGTTGAAATGAGTACATTGACCTATGTGCTGCATGAAAACAATGAAGTAGTCTGGAATTCCCATTCTTTACAATTGTATCCATACTTAATTACGATCCACACAGTTGCATAGCATTATACAGTCAATAAAACACAAATAAATCTCATTGTGGTATTCACTTCTTTCAGACAGGTCCGTCTGACATCAACAATAATATATTTCCTTCCATGTTTTCTTCTGAATTTGGTTTGAATTTCTGGCAGTTCCTTATTAATGGACTGCAATCATTTTTTAAGTTATTATCAGAAATTTTCATTTGTATATGATATTGTTAGAAAATTGTTAGAAAAGGCTTTTTACATTAACACCGGTTTTTTCTCTCTCCCTATTTGAGAAGTAATATTCAGGCATGATTTAATAGGAGGTTAGCTGTTAAATACAGCTAAACGATGTACTTTTTTTTTCCTTTTTCCTTTTGGTAATACCAAAATCAAGTTTTGGTATTTCTGATTTCTGTTGGGTTAGCTTTCTTTGGAATGGGCAGAAATCAGGCTCTCTTCCAGTCACTTGGCCGGGTGTCTTCCAAATGTATTGATGTAGATCAGTGGGTGCTTATATCGTGTCAACAGTTTGTTGGAACATATCAATTGATTTTCAGCCTTTTTTTTTTAATAATGCCTTTAATGAAGCTTGGGGTTCTTTTTCAATACTGTCGATTCTAGAGTATATGCTTCCTCTTGAAATAAAGTTTACCTTCGTGTGCAAACTCTGCCAAGTTCTTTGCCATGGATGACCTTGGGGATATTTGAAATCCAGGTGGCTTGATTTCCGGTATTACAGCAATACACAACCCACTGCAATATGACAAACAGAGGTGAACGGTAGATACAAAGAAATGTGCTCCACACGTATCAGAGAACGTAAGCCCTTCACTTGATAGTCTCTGTTCTCATAGCTCTCTTCGTTCAGAAAGTGGAAATCAAGGATAAAGCTCTCTGCTACGAAAAATAGAAAATGTATTGAAAGCAGGAATCATTCCACAGTAGCGTTTTTCTTAGCATTTTATCATGGATTGGTATAAAGCCTTGGTGTCCTGCCATTTTTCATACTTTCTTATGTATTGATTATCTTCATGGACCTGTTTAAGGATGTCTTGAATCTCATTTTATATCCTCTTATGCCATTTGGGAGGTTGTATTTTTCAATGAAAAAATATTTCTAACCTTATCATTTGAGAGACATTTCGTGATGACAAGTTCAAGAGCTTCCTATGTCTTAGATGTTCTCAAAAAGCAGTTTTCAATTAGATGTAATTATAATTCATATAGTTAAGCCTCAAGACATACTGTATTCATGCACTCTCTAGATATATTTCATGACTTTGGTTTTGATTTTGGTTATAGATAGATTCTGACACCTATATTCAAAATTGATACTTTATTTTGAATGGAAATAACTCCTGGGCTGGAGGTGTGTTCTTTTTCTTTTTTTTGGCCCATATCAATAACTCTCATGACCACCCTTTGTGCATATAAATAATAAATGTCTGCAATATTACCCTTTACTGCCAAAAACTTAGTGAATAGCGATACAAAATGAAGTGTACATATATCAAGAGGGAAAATGATATTTTTATCTTCAAAAACAATATCTAATTAAACAATAAAATGCTATTTACATCTGCTATTATGAAAGGCCTCAAATATTCATCTTCGGTTCTGCTTTAACTTAGTGATAAAAATTCCATTCTTCTTGTTAATAAGCATAATATTTATAGCTTTGCATAACTTTTCATATATAATCAGATGGCAGAAAGACTTTTTCTCCCCCCCACCCCAGGTAAGGTGAGGCCACTGAAGAAAGCGTGATAGGTAGCATCAGTTATCAATTTTTAAATCCTTGTTTATTTGCTCACAAATCTTCAGAAGAAAACTCTTTTAACCATTGTGGGCCTAACCTAAAATTAGCTGTAGAATTAATATAATTCAACTCTAATAGGAGATACTGCATTCTCAAATATATTTAAACCAGGAAAAAATGATAAAGATTATTGCAATAAATCTAACATCACAGCAACCAATTCACGGAGCTTAATTATGACACGACTAAATGTGAAAATCTATTCAGTGCCAGGAACACTTTTCACATTACATTCACGTAAAGATTGGCTGTTAAGAGCTCATTACTGGTATTTTTCTAAAGAGTGGTTTATTAAACACAGTTACCTAATAAGCATCTTTGGTGGTGCAAATTGCTGAAAACAGTAATGAGTCTGATTAGACTTCATTTCAATTACGACAGCTTGTCGAGCAGGAAATATGTATATGCATATCTTTCCTGGGTGCTTTGGAATCTGGCTACGGCAGAGTTTTAAAAAGGAAAAGCCACCTCTATATTTTCTTCCTACCGTTCACTAATGAAGAGCGGATTGTCCAAGTCATCATCCAATTTACACACTGGAAAAGTGGATGGACAGAGTGGAGTCACCGTCATATTTGCTTGCTTAAAAACAGCAAAGGCTGCCTTGGCTAATATGTCTAAATAAGGTCACCTTTCCTTTCTCGCTGTTTTGTTTGGCTTGTTTTCCCTCCCCCGGCCCCTTTTCCTTAGAAATATAAAGCCCGAAATGAGGTGGAGACTTAAAATGAGGCATTTCTATTGGTTTGTGGAGGTTATTCTCCAGATTAATAGGCTCCCCTTTCAATTATGTTTTATCCGTGAAGCTTCTGCTTAAAATCACAAGACTGGAGGAGACTGTCACACAGTGTATGTTAATTATCAGACCTTTTTCTTAATACATAGATTGGGAGGGAATGAATTAAAGAAACCAAGCTTCCTGTATGCGTAATAATATTTCAAAAAGTGCAAGGGAATGTTCCTTATATCCTAAACTTGATTTTGGTATTACCAAAAGGAAAAAGGAAAAAAAAAAGTACATCGTTTAGCTGTATTTAACAGCTAACCTCCTATTAAATCATGCCTGAATATTACTTCTCAAATAGGGAGAGGAAAAAAAAAACGGTGTTAATGTAAAAAGCCTTTAAGTGATTAAGCTGTCATTTCTGTCATTTGGGCACTCTTGCAACATTTTAATGCTTCTGGGAGCTATGGCCAGGGATGCAGTTCACTATTTTATGCTATATTTTCTGGAATAGATTCGTTGTAAAGTATAACATCATTTGACATTGAACTGGATGAAATGATTTTCGAAGTAGAATGTGAAAACAATGGTTGGATATAGAAGCACGAAAAAGGAGGGCATAATAAAAGATGTGCACCTGAAGTATCTTTACAAATTAACTTAAGTGAGCGAGCACTAGAATGGCCAATAAGACTGAACATAAAATCTAAATGAAATTATAATACTCTTTGAGGCATTTGGATGCTTTTAAAGATTTACTTAAAAGAGAACCAATTCTAGGTATGCCCTTCCAGTGTGCAGGCATGTACTTTTAGATCTGTGATTCATCATTAATTCCATGGAATTATATATTCTATTTTTTAAAATAACTCACTATGTTAAAAAAAAAAACCACATTAATAATCCTAAATTGCCAAACGAGACATGGCACTCTCTTACCCAATAAGTATAGATTTTAAAATAATTATTTGTGTTTCAGGGACTTTTATAACATTTTCATCCAAAATTATTCTAATCAATATTCTCTTATTTATAATCAACTCATTGGGAAAACGTGTCCGTATGTAATGAAACGTTTACTAGGTTTCCATTTGGAAAAAAACGTTAGGACTGTAAAACCAAGATGCTCCGAAAACAAAAGCACACGTCCAGAAAGTGTGTGTTCGTGGTGCATTTGGAGAAAATACATAAAATGTTGAGTTTTATATGTATGGAAATAAAAAAAACTTGGCTTAAGCTACAAAGAATAAATGTGAATTAGATAAAGCCTTCAGTGTGATCCTTACGTGTGATCGAAAGTATGAGTGCATGGTAACGGTTTGGAATATGCTTTAAAGTATGAGAAAATTAGTAATATGGCTAGATAAGCATGGATTCTTTTTAGAATAGGAGAATTTTTAAATTCCTTTTCTTCTGTGACTCCCATATTTTCTGTATATTCTCACCTCCAGTAAAGAGATACACACATTCATAAGCACCTAGATTTGCTTTTTTCTCTTTAGCTTTCCAGTTGTAAGTTCATAGCCCTGGATACCTCTCGGCTTGGTTGTTGTTTAAGGAACTGTGTGCTGTGAATAGGATAGTATGCAATATGAAGGGTTACCAGGAATAATTATTTATTAATCATATGTAATGAAAGCCAACGTCTTTAGAAATACGTTTCCCTCAAATGATTTCCTACTTTAAAAAAAATTATCTGAGGACAGAGAAACTTTCCCATTCCCTAAATATACAAAAATACTAGCAAACACTGTTACCTACATATAGCTTAAGTGTTAGGTTTGAAACACAGAGTGTTATCAACACTAAGAAATCAAAATGTTTAGGAAAATTTAGAGCACCCATTAAAGTCTACCAAAAGCCCTATTGAGAGCAGCATTGATTGTTACTGCTATGCTAGAGACGAAGTCAACACTGTGTGTTCACCCTGAGAGAACTGGGTTGGTTTCATTGGAGAAGTGTAAGCAAAATAAAGGGGATTCTGTGCTGCTTGTGATTAGAAACCTGGAGGCCTGGGGGTGCTGTTGGGTAAGCATTGTATGCGCCCCGCAATGCGGGCAGTCCCTACCACCAGCTGAAGGTGAGCTTAGAAGTCAAAACTGACACGGTGACAGTGGAATTTGGGGAGGGTAACAGGCCTGGATCATTCATTTTATTCAGTTCCACTAAGTGGTATAGTTTGTCCTAACAATCGATGAAGTGGTGTAGTTAAGTAGCTTCATAAAAAAGACAACCAAGATGTGTCAGAAAAAAACCATCTCGTGACATGGAGTCTCTCCTCTGGTTGGCATTTTCCCATGGAATCAGACTCTGAGCACCCCATCCAAGAGGGAAAATGCCTTTTCCTTTTGGGAGGCTGCGACCCTCTCTTCTGCTCCAGTTTCATTATTTCCTTTGAGCAAGTGGGAGAGCCAACACTGCCAAAAACTGGGTTCTCATACTGATGGCACTTTAGCAATGTTCTTCTTATCTGGAAATGAGAATAAACCCATTAGAGGTGGCGCTCAGGTTTATTTCACCAGATGGAGAAGGGGGTATGGTGGGAAGAATGTAGAGGTGAGGAAACTCCTGTTAGTAAGAACCCTGTGCTGTTAATCCTGCACCATATCGGTTGCATTCCAAAACAGTTTATCTTCATATGCCGTCTTATATGGAAGAAACAACACTAAACCTAACAAAACTCATTTCATATGTAGCTTTTTCCACTGCCTTCAGATCAAAGTTATTTTCTTCAGGCTGAACTAAATTATACACAGGTCCCGGGAGTGAAGGACACTGAATTAATGCACTATGTCACCCAGACCTGACTACAGAATATTTTTATCGAAGTCCAAGATACTATTTTGCTATTGCATTAAAAATTAATGCACGAATTGCCAAAAAGAGAAAAACGCATAAATAACCTAAACAAATTTTGTCTGGGCTTTGCACACTTTAGCATTGTCTTACTGGAGAGGGGTGGGAGATGCGCGGACTCCTATATCAATAGCATACTTAAACCTTTGTCTAATTATGTGAGGAAGCCCTCAATCTTAAAGAAGCATCTTTATTTATCTATCTTGTTTTATGTAAACTGCCTTTTCAGAGGAAGGTTCTAAAGGAACACAGAGAAGTGGGTAAATGCAAATTTCATTTTACACAAGGTTCTGGGGCTTGAAAGATGCTGAATTTCTTTATTGACTCTTGTCAGCTTGATTAGTTGGGCAAGAGTGAATATCTTTCGGTTTAAATATAACTGAAGAGATCTTTGCCTTTATATACTGGAAAGGGAACACACACAAATACCTCTATGTCCATATTGCTATGGTTTACATAGTATTTAGCATTGTGACCTCAAATCGACATCAACCATGTCCTCACTCCAGAGTGGTACCAGGCCTGGTTTGGGTTTGTTAAAAAACGAAGCCACATTTTATCCGGCAAACAGCATCTGGAGAATCAATTGAAATCCCTCAGACTTTTAGGGCGAGGCTCCTTGTTATCTCTACAGAGCCGCTTTTGAATATGAAGAGTCAAAATGCCCAGAAAACGTACACTGCTTTTGGCATTTAGATTTCTCTGTCGGAATCCATCACATGGACTGCATAGTATGAATGGAGCATGGGGCTTTCAGGTTGTGGTAACCCCATTTATCCCTGCACGCTACAGCTCACCTGTTATTTACACACATAAGAGGGTTGATACTGCAGAACAAGGGGAGTGCTCTGCTGTGACACAGAACATACATATTCATTAGTCCTGGCAGTCCCAATGGGCTGATGCGGTATGTCCTGATGATCTTTGTATGTCAGAAAAAACTGGGGGCGGGGGAGGGAAGATGGCCTTAATGGATTGAAAAGTGTAGGAGAACGATGGCGTGAAAGGCCAGAAAGGAACAACTGGCATGGTGAACTACAGAGCTCTAGTTGAACTAAGGCTAACGGGTCTGAAATCAGTCAGGGAGGCGGCATAAACAAATTAACATTGAACTTGGGAAAAGCGGTCTTCTCTTCCAACCTTCCGACACTTCTCTTTCACTAGCTAATGACATCTGACACGACAAACTAAGATTGAGGTTTATATACCTTACATTGCATGTATATCTTTTTACTGTAAATAAAGTCGGATATGCACAGACTTTTAGACACTGGTTTAACATGTGATTAGATTTTTTTCAAACATAATTATAAACATTGAAACTTTTATAAATCACCTTCCCCTAAAACATCCATAAATCTAAAATAGCATTGTAGATCATGTGGACTTTTGTATGCACACAATTCACCCTTTTACTCTGACTCGAGTGTTGGTAATTTTAGGGCTGCCACCCTACCACACACACATGCACAAGTACTTATTTAAATTATGATCATGATATACTATGTTACCTTAAGTGATATGCTGCCTGTCCTGGTTACATATTGAATATAAGTTCAGTGGACTAAAAGTGATATTTCTTTCATCAGTATAATTGCTTTGCAAAAGTGCTTATGCATTCATCCTCATAAATGCAAGCCATCTTCTTATATATGGCTTGCATATTAAAAATGATGATCGGTCAGACCCATGCATACTAAGTTCCATCCTCAGTGTGAAAGATTGGCAAAATAGTCATCTTTACATTTGGTCCCATTCCGATGAGTGAACATTTTGTTGCTGTGAGTAAAATGTAATGTATCTTAGTGAAACCAATTTAGATCAGAAGCTACCCACAGGTTTAATTGAAGGGCGGGGTATATGCCATCCTGGCCTAAGTCCTGGTGTTTATAATAGTGAACATCGGATTTTCATATGCTCAAAATAATGCCTTAGAGAACCAGATCTGTCTTTTCACCCCAATACCACCCAATCAAAGGCTCTCTGTAAGAAATAAGAAGCATGATGGCGGATTAGGTTAAGCAAGCCCCGCAAAGTTGTATTAAAGCTCACGCTTTAACATCGCTGTTAGTTGCATAAATGATAACAGTGTTCTATTAATAACAAATCATAGAGATGATGCATTCAGGAATCATGAAGATCGACCTTCAGAAAGTAGAAGACTGACGAATCAGAAGAGAAGAAGGAACGCTGAAACAACAGGAATGTGGGACCAATGTTTTTAAAAGATCAACATTCATCTGTTTACGCTTTGTACAACTGACACTGAATCAACCAAAAAATGATCATGAATGTGCACATTAGTATGTTCAGCATGATTTTTCTTCTAAAGGGACTCTATATTTAATGTAAAGTTTAAGAGTGGTATATTTGTTATTTTTCAAGGAAATGTACTTCTGTAAAATCAATGGAGTTTGAAGCATCGGAGTGATGTCATTTTCCCAAAGGTCTGTGAGATCTGATTGGTGCTACTGCTACTGTTACCGCTACTGATGTGGTTCTTAGTGGGCGTTGTTTCTTCCCACTGCCATCGAGTCACTCCTTGTCATTTCTCAGTGCCGTAAAAATCATTGCTGGAGGAAGAGGGGCTGGAGGCACAAGGGATAGTGCAGAACAGGTGAGCCGTATTCAGAAGGGATTGCTGCGCCCCAATTTCTGCCAACCATTGCTAGTCAGGAATGAGTTCTGGTAGCATAAGGTCTTTCAGCTTGCCTTGAAAATTGGGAAATACGGATAGATGAATTTTACAAATAAATGGAAAAGTAGACTGCCTTTTAAACTGGTGTTGGCCCCAAAGAACATGTTTGCAGTCTAAATAGTGCTCCCACCCTCAAGCTGTCTAGTTGTAGGTCCCCCATGTTAGAGGGTGAGCTATCTGAATTCTCTTAAGAAATTAGGACCACTTAGCCAGAAATGTCTTCATGATTATAGAAAAGGATCCCTTTATGTAAATAAGGTGGAATGGAAGGGAGAAGTGGGGAGAGAGTAATTTGTTGTAAAATGTATTATAATTTGAAGTCTGGAGGTGTGAAAGTGTGATTTAAAGGGAACACTTATTTGACAGTATTTTTTATAAAATGAGACTATCCTATTTTGAAACTGCAGGGTTTGAGATCAATGTTGCAGGGTCAAAACCTGCAGGTACTGTGTTTCTTAATTTTGGGCAATAAAGTGTTGAGTCACCATTGCACTTAAAATAAATAAAACACAGTTTAGTTTTCGACACCTTTTTTGATGAAAAAGATCATGTTCTGTGTTTGGCTTTGTCTGAAACAATTCTGGTCCCTTTTTTATAACCAACATTATCACTAGGAAATATTCCTTTCCAGGAGCTGTCGTGAGTTTGAAAGAAAACTGAGAAATTCTGAGAGTGATTTTACTTTTTTGTCAATCTGCCTAGTCTGTTTTGTTCTGTTCCAAATGCAGCTCTCAGGCTTTTTCAAAACCAAAGAATAACCAGAAATATGTGTGTGGTTGCTCACAGTAAGGAAGTAATTTCAAGAACATTGTTATTGTAGGCAATCTTAATAATAATCCTGTAAGGCACAGGGCACAGTAAATCAGAATCAACTCCCTGGCAGTGAGTTTGGTTTTAAGGTAGAGGATGTCATTACAATCTACTTTTTTGTTTTTTAATAAATCGTTTTATTGGGGGCTCTTACAGCTCTTATAACAATCCATACATCATTTGTACATATTTCTACAAATGTGCTTGATACAATTGATGTATGGATTGTTATAAATGGATGTATGAATATTTGTACAAATGTGCTTGATATACATATGTCATCATCATTTTCAAAACATTTTCTTTCTACTTGAGCCCTTGGTATCAGTTCGTCATTTTACCCTCCTTGCCCCCAGTCTACATTTTATAGCTGAAAAACAAACTGAGTGAGATGTGCTTACGTTACTTAACCAAGATAGAGCAAGTAAGTGATGGTCTGGCTATACCAGTGGTCTGATCCTCAAGCTTGGGATATTCACTCCCCAAATAAAATTCTAGATTTGTTTTTTAAAACTGTTTCCTTCAATCCTTTGCTATCCAAACAATATAACAATGACTCCCAATAAAATAGTGTACTTGGAATACCAGACAAGAGTAATCAACCCCACCAGACACTACGCTGAGCATGATGCTGCCCAGATTGGGCTGTTATTTTACATGTTACTTAATCTGTAAGATCAACGAGCCTGGTTGTAGAGCATCTAGAATGGGAAATTAGGAAAAGAAAGAAAGCTGGGAAGGTTCTATTACCTTGTAAACAAACTGCTTCTTTTGATTACATTTCTTAGCAGAGAACACTCAGTTTGTTGACAAAATACAGCTGATGGTATGAGCAGTGGACTGTTGGCTGCAAGGTCATTGGTTCAAACCCAGCAGCCTCTTTTGGGGAGAAAGATGAAGCCATCTACCCCAATAAATATTTACAAAGGCTTGGAAAACCTACCTAAGGCTGCTGTGAGTCAAAATGGACTTGGTGGCAGTAGGTTTGGTGTGTTTGTGTAGATCATTTTCAAAGGAGCCTTGGTGACATAGTGGAATAAACATTTGACCAGTAGTTCAAATCCACCAGTCACTCTATAGGAGAAAGTTAAGACAATCTGCTCCTGTAAAGGTTTACAGTTTGGGAAGCCCTAAACTTCCTCTGTTCCCAATAAGGTCCCAATAAGTCTAAATAAACTCTATGGTGGTGTATGTGTGTGTATTTCCATACTCAAGGAGCCCTGGTGGTGCAGTGATTAAAGTGCTCTGCTGCCAACCAAAAAGGTTGTCAGTTCGAACTCCCCAATTCTCCACCATGGAAGACAGATGTGGCAGCCTGCTTCCTTAGGGATTTATAGCCCTGGAAACCCTGGGGCATGTCTACTCTGCTCTATAAGATTATTAGGAGTTGAAGTCCCCTTGAAGACAGTAGGATATCATTTTCCACTGATAAAGGACATCTAATGTGGGCAGACTGAAGACAACTGAGCGAAATAGATTAAAGAACGTATGTAATGTTTGTGTCTCTTCTCATTTGTTCACTTAGAATTACTCTTAGAGCTGAGGTAATATTTTAAGGCTCATTTAATCAGCTGTGGACAGAGGAACATTCCAGACCATGGATCAGTACAAGTCATTCTAGAAATTGCTGTGGTAGCCTTTGGTTTATGAGGGTAGGTAGACAAGAGGGAAAGGCTGCTTAATTTGCTCAAACATTTCATTTGTTCATCGTTCCCCTTGAAGAATAACGAGAAGCAAATATTGCATGGGGCCAGTCTTTAGTGCCTGGAGGTCTGCAGTCCTCCTTTCTCTGAAGTTTCTTTGCCGGATTTTCCCCCAGTGAATTTAGGACACTCACCTGGCATCTGAATGCAATATGAGTTCGTTTTCCCATTTCAGAGGCACGAGATGATGAATCCGTTGTGTTATTTAGGCTGAGGGAGCTGTAACCTGTTGTAATTACTTTGCTGTGTTTATCCCAGTAGTGATTGTTTCCTAAAGAGAACATTGCTAAATAGTGTATTAATTTCCCAAGTACTAAGAAAACAATAATAATGAAAGACTCCAGTCTCATAGCCTAAAGGAATATAATAGGTGATGTTGTCATTCAGGCCTGTATGAGTTCTATGCAGCTGTCCTAGAGCAAGGGAGCCCATTGTGCCTGCAGGTGTTTGCCTCGGGTCCCTGCCCTAAGGAGGTCTGAAAAAACCTACAAATGAAGGTAGAGTCCTGGCAGCTAGGATTACTTTATGGGAACCTTGCAGAAGAGAGCAGCTTTCTTAGACCTGATGAATTAACTGTTCAAGAGCCTGTGTGTGGGATGGGGTTGCGAGGGGGGTAGTGAGTGCCGTAGAGGAGTATTTCCAGGAATGGTTGCTAACAATTGATTCTTGGAGGCCTAGGCTTTCGCTGCCCATTTCTTCCCACCCCCTAGGTGGTTTGGGGACTCTTCATTTTCCTATGTAAGTTTCTTTAACATGTTGAGGCTGTGGCCAAATTTCAGTTGTTTGATTCTGGACCCAGTCGAACTAGAGAGCAAAATGGTGGGAGCCAAGCAGTCAGTAACTGTCCCATTTTGAATGGTCAGTAATGGGGAAAATGGAAAATGCTCTCCAACTGTCAAATGTTACGGACAATATAGACGTATGTGTGTACGTGTGTGTTTACATACATATGTATATATTCTTCATATAAGAGTCAGAACAATAACAAAATGCACAAACTTTTAGTACAGGAACTGTCATTCCCATGTGACACTTCTGTCAAATTAGCTTAGAAAGCAATTGTCTATTCAACTACATATGTGAAAGCAAACCCATGCTTCATGAAACCTGCCCGCGGCATCCAGAATGTCGGGCTCCTTCTCCTACGTAGTCATGATGTTTGCCAACCGTTCCTCGGTTCTCTTTAGGAACAATGTTCTTACCTCCCGCTGTCTTCTGAATTTCTTATGGCACGTATTTAAGATATTTTCCAGCAGTAGGAGAATCATTGTCCTGGAGTCGTGTTTCTAATAATATTGAAATTGTGTTGTTTCAGAACGTTTTCGCTTCGTGTTCCAAAGTGAATCCACATAACAGCGGTTTATAAAGCCTATCGTACTATGTAGGGGCCAAGTTAAGTGACATGTGTGTTTCTTCTCATTCACGGATAATAATATAATCAAAGGCAGCATAATGTTTGAATATAATTCAAAGAATTTGGCTCTGTGTATTCTTCCAAACATTTCACAACAGGAGGATGACTCCCAATAAACAGGACAATACCAACAACAAAATCCAAACTTGCCATGACTCTAAGTTGCTGTCAAAATCAAGGAATTGAAGAAAAGGCGCGTAATGCTCCCAAGGCCGAGACAATCTCCTGAACACTAGCTTCTTCGGCAAATACATAATAATAGTTAGAACTAACTTATGGCGAACTAGTAACTTGTGCTTTTAAAAGACATTAATGATTTCAATGCCCTGGAATAAATGCTCGTGTTTCAGGGGATGTGAACAGTTCTGTTCCCTGAAGGTTATTTAATCAAAGCTAAATCTTGCCTTTTGCAGCTATGCTAAGGTTATTATTATTTAGTATGCATCAATAAATAAACTTTCAATTATCTTGGCAAGCACATCCAAAAATAGCTTGAAAATAACGAGGCAGTGGTGTCTCCAGTAATTGTTCCAAATAAATACTTTTGATGGATACGATCTTTGCTTAATTTCAGATGAAATAGAAAAATCATATGCAATTTCATTAGGTTTGCTAGTTAAACTAGGCAGAAATACCCAGAGATAATGGTTAACTTGTTTTATTTAAACTGCACTTTCTTGTCTTTTACAGTGATTTTACTTTATTAAAATCACTTTTGCACATTTTCATAGATGATTAATTTGCAAGAAAAAGTTGTAAGGCAAGAACCAATGAGGAGGATAATCCTTTTTTATATAATTATGTAAATTTAAAGCAACTTTCTATTTCTTAAAGGAATTTTCAAAAATCATGTCATTTATTTATGTCTACTATCTAATGCCAACAGTGGCTTTGCTCAGCTACTGAACATTAAGTCTTTACTTGTGGGTAGGGGACAGGGAGGGGTGTGTGTGTGCATGCGTGTGCGTGTGTGCACATGCGCACACACTGTGGTAAATTCCATGACTTGTGACTTCTAAATTATTTCCCGAGATCTTGTTTTGAGACATTTATTCACATGTCTCTGCTATGTCAACCTGATTAAATCCCTATTCTTAGCATATGTGTGGTATAATTTTCCCAACTCTGTATTTTGATAATCTTTAAAGAAAAAAAATTCCTAATAGAAATTCCCTAGAAATATTTACAGGGCTAATGAATTTGCAGGTCTTTTAGACAGTTCTACATTATAGTCACATTAATATTCTCTCATTTTTATAAGGCTTGAAGTAAATCCCATGACACAAGAAAAAATTAGATACTGATTACTTGCGATTGGTTCCTGGTGATTTGCTCTTAATAATTTCCAGTTGAATTTAATGAAAGTATGATTCCTGAAATGCTGCTTCATTAAAATTGCATCTCTTCCCCTTTAAGTGTGGTTTCAGTCATTCCACCCATTTTGTGGTGTGTTTTCCTCTCCTTCAAAAGTAATGATTGGGAAAGTGAGACAATTAAGACTGTCATTTTAGTTCTTCCTAGAACTCACCCAAGTTTTTCTGAGTGAAAAAATACAACTGAACTTCCATCAGGATTTCACGACACCCTGCACAAATGGATGAGATTATTTTTTAAAGATGGATTTTAACAATCGAAGCATGATGATTTGGGGGGAGGGGGTTGGGTTATGAGAAAAAAACAGAAATCTATTGTATATGCAAAATATGCAAAGTCTAGTATTTTGCATGCATATATATATATATATATAGCTTGATTAAGTTATACTGCATAGTATTCAGACAATCTAACTGAGATAGTGATTTGCAAATGAATATCTACATGGTTCCTTTTTTAAAAAATCCAAATGCAAATGAGTACAACTGCAATAAAATATATTTGCAAATGAATCCTGTTGCTTTATTCATTTATTGTGTAATTACTGCAATCCTTCCCACCTTGTTTTCAGTATTTCTTAATCATTAAGTCGGAAGCATGACAGCAGTGCCAGCCCTGGCATGATTCTCTTTGACTAAAACCTTGTAAATTAACACAATTAGCACAGCATCATCCTGCTAATTAACTTCCAGTGTCTGGTGCAGTGGTTTTGCAAACAAGGAAGAGGGAGTCAGAAGGGAATCAACATGCCATTCTGTTACCAAACTGTGTGCTGTGCTCAGTTTAGCTCAGTGCGTCTAATCTGGCCATGTCAGAAGCCAGAGGCAGGCAATGAAGAGCTAAAGGGTTTCCGGGAAGAGAAGAGAAGGGAGCAGGAGCTGTCAAAATAGACTGGCGATTCAGAAGGGAACCCAGATGCTTCATTTAGACGGGGCCTCCTCCTTACCAAGGAATCTGTGCCAGCGGGCACAAGACAGTTTGTAAAAGTCACTGTGGGTAATACAAAAGAGATTAAGGAGGCCTGCTTAGTCTAGCTGTACCAGAAGAGGCAGTGTTTGAACCCAGCAGATATTGGAGTAGGATGAGTCAGTTCTGGGAAATAGGAGAAGTGAGTTCTAGTATGTGTCTGTCCCTCACCCTGAAGGAGATCTCAGCCGCAAGTTGTCAGTCTTCTCCTGGGCCTCAGTTTCCTAATCTCTGAAATAAAAGCATTCCTAAGCGGCCTTATTTAAACCTTTAAAATTCAAATGAGTTTTAGATTCTGAAGGTTATTTTCTTTAAAGCAAGAAAATGCTCTTGTTTTGTGGATTCAGAGTCTAGCAGATGATAGAATTAACCGTACCCTCTCCTTAGCTACGAGCATTCTTAGTTTATGCCAGGCTTTGCTTCCCGTCAAAATGAAAGGAGTTAGGGCACAGATTAGTCCTCCATCCATATCCTTCCCTTCCTTTCCACCGCCTTTACATACAATTACATATACCCACATATGTATAATTGCATATGTGTATGTATAATACATATGCAAGAGGGCTTCAAAAAGTTCATGGAAAGGTTCCATTCATTCTATTCCATTTTTCCATGATTTTGAAGCTCCCTCATGTCTGCATGTGTGTGTATAAATATAGTTCAAGGAAAAATTCCACTATCTTCCTATCTCATTTTCCCCTGAGTTTTTTGAGGCTCCTTTGTCTATGTGTATATCCACATACACACACACACACACACACACGTACACAGAAAATGTCTCCTTCCTCCTACTACTTTGGAGGCTGTAAAGGGAAAGGGGATTATCAGAGAATGGAGGCAAACTCAGGAAGACCGACAGACAAGTGATGCTTGTTTTTTGTTTTTTTTCCCAGAGACTCAACAACAGAACTGAGAGGCAGAAAGGAGCCCGTTGTAATTCATACCGAGTTGTAGGCTTTGTGTGATGAAAGCGGTGGAGCGCTGCCTGGGAGATTGCTTTGCTGCACTCCACGAAGCAGATTTGAAACTGTCGTGGACCACTTTAGATGAGAGTTGGATTATGGAATGACCTGCTATGTCTGTGTCACATTGTTCTGCACAGGGAGCATTATACTGTGCTAACTAGGTGTTCAGTACCAAATAAGAGAGGTATCCTAGATGTGATCTGTCAGCTGTGACTCATTTTTATATTGGTTAAAATAGAAAACAGAAACTATGATGTGTAGAGACAGAATAGCTAGATATCATACATGTTAATATTGTCATGTGCTAGGTGCTTTAAATGTATGCATATTTTATTGTAAGAGCCTGTGATTAAATTAAAATTGGACAGGAATGTGTATTTGTATGTGTGTGTGTGTGTGTGTGTGTGTGTGCATTTAGCAAATAATTTGATGAGTTCCTTTTAATGGAAACAGATTGGCTTATTATTTTAAAAGCAGAAGAATTTTGGATCTTCTCCAGAGTTTTCCTTTAAATCCTATTTACTTTTTAGACTGGGCAGAAATGTAATCCATTTTAAAGAGTATAATGATGGTAACAAGTATTAAAAACTATGGAAATGGGTTATCATGGGGATAAACATTAATGGAAAATAATAGGTAACAAAAGAATTTGGGGGTGGGGAGAGGAAAGCTTTTAATACTTTGGATGAATAGCTAAGTAAACGAACTGTTTCCCCCCCCACCCCCACCCCAAAAAATCTTTAGGCTTGAAGATGCAGTGGACGCCGGAGCATGCCCAGTGGCCAGAACAGCACTTTGACATCACCTCCACCACTCGGTCTCCAGCGCACAAAGTCGAAGCCTACAGAGGGCATCTGCAGCGCACCTACCAGTATGCCTGGGCCAATGACGACATCTCTGCTCTGACCGCATCCAACCTGCTGAAGAAATATGCCGAGAAGTATTCTGGCATCTTAGAAGGCCCCGTGGACCGGCCGGTGCTGAGCAACTACTCCGACGCCCCGTCGGCCCTGATGAACGGTCGCAAGACGGAAAGTGAACCCTGGCAGCCTTCCTTGAATTCCGAAGCCGTTTATCCTATGAACTGTGTCCCCGATGTCATCACCGCCAGCAAAGCTGGCGTCGGGGCAGCCCTCCCGCCCGCAGACGTCTCTGCAAGTATCGGGAGCTCGCCCGGGGTGGCCAGCAGCCTGACGGAACCGAGCTATTCCAGTAGCACCTGCGGGAGCCACACTGGCCCGAGCCTCCACGCGGGGCTCCCTTCTCAGGAATATGCCCCCGGCTACAACGGCTCGTACCTGCATTCAACGTACAGCAGCCAGCCAGCACCTGCACTTCCGTCCCCGCACCCCTCGCCCCTGCACAGCTCTGGGCTCCTGCAGCCCCCGCCGCCGCCCCCGCCGCCGCCAGCCCTGGTCCCAGGCTACAATGGGACGACGAACCTCGCCACGTACAGCTACCCCTCTGCTAGCTACCCGCCTCAGACTGCGGTGGGCCCTGGGTACAGCCCCGGAGGGGCACCCCCGCCCCCGTCAGCATACCTGCCTTCAGGAATCCCCGCGCCCACCCCTCTGCCCCCCACCACCGTTCCTGGCTACACCTACCAGGGTCACGGTTTGACGCCCATTGCACCGTCGGCCCTGACCAACAGTTCAGCCAGTTCTCTCAAAAGGAAAGCCTTCTATATGGCAGGGCAAGGAGAGATGGACGCCACTTATGGAAATTACAGCTATGGCCAACAGAGATCTACACAGAGTCCTATGTACAGAATGCCCGACAACAGCATTTCAAACACAAATCGGGGGAATGGCTTTGACAGAAGTGCTGAAGCATCATCCTTAGCATTTAAGCCAACGAAGCAGCTAATGTCCTCTGAGCAGCAAAGGAAATTCAGCAGCCAGTCCAGCCGGGCGCTGACCCCCCCGTCCTACAGCACTGCTAAGAATTCGTTGGGGTCGAGATCCAGTGAGTCCTTTGGAAAGTACACGTCGCCGGTCATGAGTGACCATGGGGACGAGCACAGGCAGCTCCTCTCGCACCCGATGCAAGGCCCGGGACTCCGTGCAGCTACCTCATCCAGCCACTCCGTGGACGAGCAACTGAAAAATGCCGACGCACACCTCATTGACCTGGTCACCAATGAGATTATCACGCCAGGACCTCCCGTGGACTGGAGCGACATTGCGGGCCTCGACCTAATAAAGGCCGTCCTTAAAGAGGAGGTTTTATGGCCGGTGTTGAGGTCAGACGCATTCAGCGGGCTGACGGCCTTACCGCGGAGCATCCTTTTCTTTGGGCCTCGGGGAACAGGCAAAACTTTGTTGGGCAGATGCATCGCTAGTCAGCTGGGCGCCACGTTTTTCAAAATTGCTGGTTCCGGGCTAGTGGCCAAGTGGTTAGGCGAAGCCGAGAAAATCATCCAGGCCTCCTTCCTCGTGGCCAGGTGTCGCCAGCCCTCGGTGATTTTCGTTAGTGACATTGATATGCTTCTCTCCTCACAGGTGAGCGAGGAGCACAGTCCAGTCAGTCGGATGAGAACCGAGTTTCTGATGCAGCTGGACAGTGTACTGACTTCGGCTGAGGACCAAATCGTAGTCATTTGTGCCACGAGTAAACCAGAAGAAATAGACGAATCTCTTCGGAGGTACTTCATGAAGCGACTTTTAATCCCACTTCCTGACAGCACAGCGAGGCACCAGATAATAGTCCAACTGCTCTCACAGCACAATTACTGTCTCAATGACAAGGAGTTTGCACTGCTCGTCCAGCGCACGGAAGGCTTTTCTGGACTGGATGTGGCTCATTTGTGTCAGGAAGCAGCGGTGGGCCCCCTCCACGCCATGCCAGCCACAGACCTTTCAGCCATTATGCCCAGTCCGTTGAGGCCGGTTACATATCAAGACTTTGAAAATGCTTTCTGCAAGATTCAGCCTAGCATATCTCAAAAAGAGCTCGATATGTATGTTGAATGGAACAAAATGTTTGGTTGCAGTCAGTGATAAGTTCTTTACAAAAAAATGTAATGAATGTTGGCACACACACACATAAAAACCTGCTACATAGGGTAGAGAGCCCCTTTCCAGTAGTGTTTCAATCGCAAAGGGCACCGGGGAAGACGACAATGACGCCCCATCTTTAGAGTCAGGGTAGTCTTGGGAGGAAAAGCGCATCACAGGAAAGCTTCTGATTTGAAAGCCCCAGACAGAGAGCAGATGTGGATGCTCAATTCGGTTCCAGCTAGACAACACTCACCAAGGAGCAAGGTGCAAGTGTGTTGATTTGAGAAGGACATGAGCCTCGTGTGTTGATTCCATTCTGCTGTTCTCGAGATTTAGTTGCTGTCAAGTGCCTGGAGTGGTGCTTTATGTTTTTGTTTGCCTCACAATTACCTTGGTGGCATGTGCTAATATAAAGAGCTTTAACTTCAAACATTATTGGACTAAAGAGATGAACAGTTGTGTGACGACAGAAAACCAGATTTTTTGCCATTTTAAGAGCAACAGTATTCCTCAATCCTGTCTGTTCTGCAGTATTCAGCTAAGAACAGGTAAAACAGGGTAACGGTAATCTGGACCTTAATTTCTGCAGTTCATTTCTTTTAATGTTCTTGTCTGCAAAAACTCAGGAAAGCGATTGTGATTTGTACAGTACCTCAAAGGAATGCGTTGAAAGCACTCTGTACTGCTGAGAGAAATAGGCTAAGCTTCATTGTTCCTTTATATGAAGATGTATGTTTACCTCAACAATTGGAAAATAGCAAGGGAAAATTACTTTGAATGTATCCGGAAAAATACTGACGTGTGATACAACTGAATACCAACAATTTAACGTTAAAGGGGGGGGGGGGAGGAAAGATTAAAACTAGTAAACTAAAACAAGGTTCTTTTACTGATTGTGGGGAATTAACCAGAGCAGGAGAATTCTGTGATATCAATAACTGCAGGAGTTCTGGGTACACTGCTCCCTGATAACTAAGTGAAATGTTCTTAAAAAGGTACACTGGTTACTGGAAAGCTACTTACTTAGTGTGTGTGTTAGTGTCTGGGACAGCCAGCCACAAGACCTTTGTAGGATCCTGAAGAGTCACAGTGTCTGAAAACTACGACTGTCTTTGACCGGAGCACGGTGGTGGTGGTGTCGTTTGTAAGTTCTCTCTTCAAACCGCCGGGAACGGTGTCATGTAGCCCCTACTCGAGTCTATCGGCTCGTCATACTGCTTCATAGAATGCAGAGGATAGCAACCAAAACTCAGATCATAAAACAGCATATATACATATATGTGTGTGTGTGTACGTATGTATATTATGTATATATACACGTATATATGTCCTAAAGGAACCTCTCCATCCCCTCACTTTCTTTTTCCTTTTGACACCACTCTTGTCAGTGCAATTTTGCTTCTCATTTTGAAGTCTCCTGGGCTATAATGCTCCCACGTACATGTCTACCTCAGTTTTGTTGCATTTCTATTGGAAAGTAAAGTAGAAAATTGGGAGTGGACGCACACACATGCAATAGAACTTGCCAAACATGTCACTTTGTTTGCATCCATCTCCGCCCATTAATCCTTTTCAGAATCATCTGTCTTTATGCTTTCTCCCATCTCAATCCACCCATCTCCAAGTGGCATATGTAGAATTTTGCTTAATTCCACACACTCCTCTCTGGCTCCCCATGAAGTTGTTCTTTCTGCCCTGTAATGCTTTATGTGCAGTGTTTCATTGGCAGCTGACTGATGCTCAGCAGTGCCTCTGAACCCACAGTGTAGGCTGTAGCTGCCCAAGGCCACTGCCCCACCCTAAGCAGAACAGCCTCATTCTTTGAATGTATACTTTCTTGTTTGCTTATCCCCTCTTCTCTCTTTTTACCTTTATTTTACTTTTTGAAGCTTAAAGATGCAGTAACAAAACTGTTGCAAATCACTGGCATTTTATGTATCCAAGAAATGATGTATATATTTTTTGAAAATTAAATAAATACAATGCGATGCCCCACGAAAGGTCTTTCTGTTATTTTATTCCCCTTCACTTTTTTTTAACTGATCCCATTCACAGTGTCAGATTTTCTGAAATGCCTAACATCGAGACAGCTAATGAAGGATTTTGTAATATTTCTGAAATTTTACAATGCTTGATCCTTACTCCATCCCCTTTTTTAATGCTACTAAAAACAGAGCAAATGAACCAGAATTTAATTTATTATGAAATTCTGTCGATAAGACTGTGCTTAGACAAAAAAGAAGAAAATGTTAAAAAGCTGTGCCTTTTATTAAGGACACAAGAACAATATTTAAGTATCTCCTCTGCTTTTCACAAGTGAATCAACTCTGATGGTGTTCTGGTCTATCTTGCACATCTCTTATTGTAAAGGCATTCTCATATTCCTATTAACTGATAGGTTCATATTGAGCTCACTGGCAAGTTTACTTTTTCAAAGTGCTGACCTATTTTCCGTCTTTTAGACATTACATTTCATTTCCGCCAACATGCTGTGTTCACTTGAAGGCATCTGGCAAGTCTTGACATGCCCAATCTTATTTAGACAACTTGGGAAAATCCATTATGGACCCACATTTTTTTTTTACAGCTCTTAAAAATTATTGCCAAATAGATGACTACATTGTTGTGTTTTACACTCACTTATAAAATGAAGGGTAAATTCAAGTTATACATATTAGCTCTTGGCATTATGTGACTTAAAATTTACTTTAAGAACAAAGTAGTCCCAAATCCATCCACTTAGGCAGAAGCTGAGGTCATGTGTAAATTTCATCTAGCCTCATGAATTCTAGGATTTGATCTCTTAGGAAATTGGGCATGCTGAAAAAAGGAAGATCTCTTGGGGGAGATAAGACTGACCTCTGAGTAGATAGTGCTCTATGTGATAGTGAGTATGATTCTTTGATGCTACATGACAGCATTTATGAGCTCTTCTATGAACTAACCTAATAATGAGCTCTTTTCTGACCATCCTTTCTGGATCTTGGGGTAGGGTTAGGATACCATATCTTTGAAAGTACAACTGAATTAGGCTTTCTACTCTTGGCCTCCTTTGGATTGGTAAACATTTGAAGAAGGCTGTTAATGAAGGTAAGGTAATGAACCAGTCCAAATCCCTTGCTGTGTGGCCAGGGATTGGACCAGTCCACTAAGTCTCTTCTTCCCAACTGCAATAACATTTCCAACAGGAACAAAAGAGAGGAATGGAACACTGTTTCTATACACGGATCCATAGAAATTCAACAGATTCATTGTTCACAATGACCTTACAAGTGACACAACATTGGAAATCCTCCGACACTTCTGGCATGCTTCTCTCCGAAATATTTAGCGCATTAGTAACAATATGGAAAACTTTGCTGACTGAGCTGATCAATGAAATGTGAAGAACAGTATTCTTTAAGGCTATTTACTTTCACACAGAATGTTTATCTATTAGTCAGTTTGTATTCTACTCAAATGCAGATAGACGGGTCTAATGTTTTCTTGTGCATTTGAAACCTATCAAGG
>NW_022103900.1:11407598-11462710 GCF_000313985.2 Echinops telfairi
GTAGGAACCTCACTGTCTGGAATTCCTGGATTCCTCCCCCTCCTCCTCCCTAAGCAGGCCACAAACACAGCTGGTATGCTTAACATTAAGGAATTCACATAAAATACTGACATGTTTTTACTGTGGATATAGGGCAACTATTCCGAACATATAAAATTAGCTGCTTTCAAATATTTACAAGGAAAGGAAACATGGATTAACCTTTTCTCCATTTGCTCTCTCCATTGGTGTTGGTCCCCCCCCACCCCACCAGACTTGAATGAAGTTGACGTCATGGTGACGTTATCCTTTAAAACAAATTAAAACCCCCAAACATGAACAGACTCTCTTATTCCGTCTCTGCCTACTACACTGCTAGACATGGAATCGGACAACGTGGCATCTGAACAGGGCATGGGCATTTTGTACTTTAAATCAGAAATGGGACAAAATTCAATAACTCTTTTAAAGACCACATATGTAACTTTTAGTTCCAAGATAGCTGTCCTAAATGGTTAACAATGAAGAAGTCAGTCCCCACATTGTAAATGGTAGGTATCTGTGGGGCGGGGGGTAGGGGTAGGGGTGGGGTGGGGGGGCCGGGGAGCATAAGAAACACTTGGTTTCAGTTTATGAATCCTTCTGAGCGTTAAGAAGTAGGCAAGGGACTAAGTGTGGATGAACAATGGGGGCTCACAATCGACGAAAATGCTGTGGGGGAGGTTTCAAAAGGTTTAAAAGTATAGCCTCTGTTTCTGCCCTCTGTATTCATACTGTGGGCTTTGCCTTGTTTCCTACTTGGGCAGAGTAGAGTGTGTTGTTACCTTCTGCATAAAGAACGCTAAATATATTCCCTATTGAATAATGTTGGGAATATATATCAATCACATTTACAATTTTTAGCAAATCATCTCAAAAGCAGAGACCATGAAAATCTCCTAACTTGCTCTCAACATCTGTAACATGATTGAGCGATACAATTTAAGGGATCGTTATGCTGTGTTATCGGCAAGTGAATGCTACTCCAAACCAAAAAACCAACCTCACTGCCATCGAGCCAATGAGGACTCATAGTGACCCTATAGGACAGGTTAGAACTGCCCCATGTGAGTTCCCAGGACTAACTCTTTATGGGAGTAGAAAGCCCTATCTTTCTCCCGTGGAGGGGCTGGCGATTTCGAACTGCAGACCTTTAGGATAACAGCCCCACATACAAGTACTACAATGCCACCAAGGCTCCCAGTTCAGACTATATTTTCCTACCATATGCACAAAAGGTACTGCTTATCTCTCCAAACCTTTTCCTGCCCCCACCCACACACACTTAACACACTTTCTTTTCTCCTTTTAAACTATGACTGTGATGCTAGAGGACTTTGTAAGAATACTACAGGACATGGAGCAAATGGATGTTTGTCATGGACTGAAGATAAAGAAAGATAATAAATAACCTAATGCTCACTGTTTCAACCAAATCTCTAGCCTTCATGACATTTCGCCTATTTAATGTATCTTTTGCCTACTTTATGCCTGTTTCCTTTATCCCTCTTTCACCTAGGGCTGTGATTCTCCAACTTCAACCTTCTTAAGGATTATTTGTTAAAAGTTCATAGGCCCCAGGCCCAGAGACTCTGACGCAGTAGATAGAGTGAGGCCTATGTCCTCAACTGTCTGATAAGCTCACGGATGAAGCTGGGCCTTCTAGTTTGAGAACCACTGGCTTTGAAGTAGATTTTTTTTTATCCCAAAACAGAGCTCCAATTCTATGGGAAATTCAAGAAAACATCTGGGGCTGAGTCATCCTGTGGACCCTCCTCTCTGTGAGTAAAAAAAGCTTTAAATACCACCTAGAAATGAAAGACAAAGGAAGTCGTATGGTAAACATCATTTTGATTCGTTTCAAATCATTCTTAGAAATCCCTTTCTAACCCTAAATAATTACTTACAGACAGACTGTTGCTTTCCAACGGACAATACAGAGTGCAACTGGCTACAAGTACTTATAATAAACATTGGTAAGTACAACAACCATGGACAGAAACAATGGATATGACAAACAGAGACCATGCATACATGGCTTAAATCCTCTTTCTCCTCTCACCCATCCTTCAATTATTGTCCACACCTAGTAAAAATCTTCAAATAGAAAAAAAAATACATGGGAATATAACTTAATAAAGTACCAAAGGGATGATATTTGCATTCGTTTTGTATTTAAATGCTTTGTGATAAGAGGATATTACCCAATGTTTACCTTAATTGTTCTGTTAATGCCAGGAGAGAGATTTAAGGGTTCATCTATGTGCAAGTCATATTACATAACCAAATATTCACTCAGTCATATTTAACACATTTCCTCTGTAAATAGTAAGTAATAAAGACACAGGGCAGTTACCAGGAGCCTTAGAAAATAATTTCTACCAACTCCTACAAGCCAACATTTTCCTGCTATATATGCACTAGCACTCCACTATATGATAGTTAAATAATAGAGTTTAAATTGAGCCTGCATTATTCATAAACCAATATATTATGCTAGTAGTTAGGTTTTGATTTTAAGTAAGAGATACCAGAGTCAACAGTCGAAGTAGCAAAATTGTCTTTCCCAACTCTTGGAATCTAACCATTTTCTGACAGTGCCTTTAATAGTGTCACCTACCACTTTGTTATTTTCCTGGCCCCCAACTGAGCAGCTTCGATTACACATTCTCATAGTTTGTATGAACTACATCATATTTGATTTTCCTTTTAGAATCCATAGCTAACCTATGATCAACAGGATCGGATGACCAAATAAGGGTCTCTGACAGAACAGAATCTGCACTATTAGCTAAGAACACTCTTAAAACGTTAGATGAGTTACATCGATACCTCCCATACTCCTAATTGACTCTATAAATGGCATTGATAACAATTTGGGGAGGTGGATCCATCACCTATCCCCCATATATCATCTTTTAATTAGGTTCCTTATTCTCTTTAAGTTTTCAAACTTCAGAGAAAGTTGAAGGGGGTAGAAGAGAATATGAGGAAGGTAAGGAAATTAAATGAACCTCATTATTATATAAATTTATATCTTATTTTTATTTATCAAATAATTCATCCAATAGTTTTTCTCTAATGCCAAAGTCATAAAACTATGCTCCATATCTTCAGATTAGCGATGTAAATGAGATAGCTTTGTGTGATGATGGGTAACATTGGTGGAGGAGGGGTGAATGAGGGATGATTACTATACCTTTTTAAGGCAGTTGGGTTTGAGTAGCCCCCCCTCCAGTATTCTTTGTAATTGAGAGAATGTAAAATAAATTAATTATAGGAGGTCAGTGACATTTAAGTAAAATCTACAGTCTCTGGGACTGTAAGTCTAGTAAGCAAATGTCTTCAATTGAAGATCCCCAAGATTCAAGTAGGTATTATTTTTTCTTAGTATTCCTTTTCATAAACATCCAGTTATATTCTAATAACTGAATGGATAATCATTTTTAAAGAAAAAATCAAATAAGAATTATCAAACTGGTGAAAAGGAAAACATTACTTTTTTTGTACTACAATGCCTCATTATGCTAAGACAAAAATGACTTAGAGTCTAATAAAATGATAAAGTTTATGTTTGTAAATATGCAGTATACTATAAAATATATTAAATATTTAAGAATCTCTACTCTAACTATATGATTATGTCAAGAAGGACTGGATTTGAGTGCATTTATTAAGGCAAACACTTGACTTTCTTTCATAACACTAAGTATTCTTATAAAGGACAAACATCAAGGCAAAATTTGTTTTAAATCGGGGGAACTGATTACAAGAATCTACGTACAACCTCCTCCCTAGGGGATGGAAAACAGAAAAGGGGGCGAGGGGAGACGTCGAACAGTGTAACTTATGCCAAAATAATAATAATGTATGAATTATGAAGGGTTCATGAGGGAGGGAAAAGTGGGGAGGGAGGGGGAAAAGGAGGAGCCGATATTAAGGGCTCAAGTAGAAGGCAAAATGTTTTGAGAATGATGATGGCAACAAATGTTCAAATGTGCTCGACACAATGGATGCATGTATGGATTGTGATAAGAATTGTACGAGCCCCCAATAAAATGATTTTTAAAAATTTGTTTTAAATCATCACAGAGATGTATATAAAAATATGAACTATACCATAGTTCCAATCATTATAACAATGACCATTTCAAGGTAATCAGCTTGACCCAGTGCTACATGTTTTATTGATCTGGAATCTCTTCAATACCTCTGTGAAGTACATGTTAATTTTGCAGAGGAGAAAGATGAAAATTAGCAAATTAAGGCATGTGTTCAATGTGAAACAGACTGTAAATGAGGAAGAATTTTAAGCCAGTGTGCTGATGCGAAATGCAATATTATTCAACCTTGTATTCCCATACCAAAGGTCCTGAGTGGCCCATGTCCACAGTTAGGCATTCTTCAAAAACCATGATAGTTGTAATTAAAAGAATGAAAAATCTATTATTTTGTGTACCAGAAGTTTCTGGATTTCAGATTTGACCTTTCGGACAGATACATAGTCAATTCTTTCTATTTTTTTTTTTTGTTTTAAATTTTCTCTAGTAATTCAGTCAACATTACTTGACCATACCATGCAGATAAAGTGTCACTTTACTTGCAATTAATACCCATAGATGGGATTTGAATTTGGTGTAGTTGAAGACTAGTGAAGAAGTACAGCCAGAATGTTTCTTAGAATAGAGCACGTCCCTTGAACTTGTTCTCAGGAGGGCTCAGTTTCTGAAGAAGGCCACCTTGCTTGGTAAAACAGAGAGTCAGTAAAAAAAAACAAAAGCGGGTGGGGAGTGGGGAGGGTATTCTCAGTCAGATGGTTCAAACATAGGAATGACGGTGAGGATGAGGATGACACACCATCAGGCAGCCTTGTCTTCTTTTGTACCCAGGGACATTATGAATTAGAACCAACCCCACAGCACCTAATCACAAAACCACAGAACTCATGAGTTAGGTACATTAGCATTGTGATCTCCCTGACCCAGAAGGAAGCAAGCTTTAAAAAACAATATTATCAAGATCAACGAATCCCTGACAACTATGTAGCAGGAGTAAGGGATAGCGTCACAGGTTTATGAAAAAAAAAAAATGGAATCAAAAGATAATAGATATTCCCATGCACTTTTGGGAGCCTCCTCTGATACCTTAGATGTCTCCCTCCTTTCCAACTCTCATTGAGTCATGCTTCGTTTTACAGTTAGAAAGCTGTTAAAGGTATATTTCTTCCCTCACTAAACTTATCTGAAGAACCATCATTTGTAATAATGATCTTATTCCATTTTATATCACAAAGGTAATTTTGTATTAAAAGTAAAGAGAAAACACTATGCTTAGAGATCTGTATCACTCCATTGATTGCTGCTATATTCAACAATATTGAAGGGTCTTGTTAGGATTGTCATCTTTGTTGTTGAAGGAGCATGAATAATCGGCAGAGTTGAAGAGTGTTTGCAATTCCTTTTCTCAATGTGTCTTTTTGAGCAGCAGCATGGTTACACCTTACCTCCCAAAGTAAGGAAAATCAGTACAGCAAAAGGAGAAATTTTGACTCAATTGATTTAACCAAGGACTCAGATACAAAGAGGGCTTAAGACATAACTTCCTTCATGTCTACTCCATAGGCGAGAATGAGATAGGGTCTAAGCTTTCCATTCCCTCTTGGAAATTATGAAAACCTTCTCAAAACATTCCATTGTTTTCAGGATGTACTTCCTTTCCTCCTTTAAAGAGCTTAAGTAAAAGGAATGAGTATATATGTGTATATGTACATGTCTATATGTGTATATCTTCGAAAAAGTCATGGCAGATCACACTTGTTCTCAAGATGAAAGAAAGAAATCCGAGCTGACATTTAAAAGAATGCACTACGTGAAATTAGGACACAAACACTAAAAGATCATACTGGAAGTCAGATCAACTCCAAAAATGGTCTGTTCCTTTCCAAGTTCTCAGTTCATATCTTACTCTGACCTGTTGTCTATCTGGACAATGTGCTTTTTTATATGAGTTTGCTATAGATGGATAGTTTTTGTAGGCTAAGACCTACTTCACTTACTTTTCAAGACAAATGTTTGCTTAGTGTCTACAAATGTGTGCTAACTGCAATCCCTCAGACATTCATTAGTGTTTAGAGCCTGCACTTAAGGAGGACAAAGGCGTTGTAAATGAAAATGACCAGTAGCCAAAGGGAACATATAATTGTTTGTAATTAAACAAAAGTGTTGCTGAGTTAATCAAATTCACATCTTAATATACTTTAAAGCATTGCTGTCTTGTCAAAATGAAGACTTCAATTTTCTGTCTCTTTAGAATTTTTTTCTTAATTGGTAATGAAAACTAAGCAAATTATACCACTGCGGTTTTTTTAAACCCACTTCAGTACAAGAAATAAGCCAAGTATGTTTTGATCAAAGTTTTCATCAGAATTTCCTTTTAACTTTTCACCAGTTCCATAATTAACAGTTTGTACAGGCATTGGCCTATGCACAGCTTTGGCTCTGCAGTGGCCTGTTTGAATTACAATACAAGCGTACTGGAGCATTACATCCTTCCTGTGGAAATGGTACCCTTTATTTGAAACACCACCCCTCTGATATAATTCTTCTGGGAAAAGTTTGTTGTTTGATTGTTGGTGTTTGTTTTTTGCGTTTTAACGTCATACTTAGAAATTTTCAGTCGATTAACTCACTCACTGTCATCACGTCAATTCTGACTTATAGGAGGTGGAGGAAAACTGCCTCCTCCGTGTCTTTCGGAGGCTATAAAAGTTAACAGCGGCAGAAAGCCCAGACTCTAACTCCTCACCTCCAAAGGATCTGCTTGTGGGTTCGAACTACTGACCTTGTGATTAGCAGCCCGGCACATAACTGTGCCACAAGGGCTCCATCATTTGATTAAAAGAGAGTTCAAATTAAAGAACTCAAAATGTAATGTCGATTGCCTTGTTAGAATAAAAAGAATTGGTGTGATTTTTTTTTACAACAAATCCTATTTCTAGAACCTGTAGAACAGTCTCCAGTTTAGAATGGACTATCTTCTACTTTTTCTAAAGTCCAAGGACTTATCGGGCTTTGTTCTTAAAAAGGAAAAAAAAAAAGCCAGAGTGATAAGAGAATCTAAAGTTATGTCAAACAAATTACGTTTTAGTTATTAGTGGCTAGTTTGTAAATATCAAAGACCCACTTATTGTAGCGCTCGGAGCTGCATTTGCATGCTGATGAAATGCAAGTGGCCGGCCGTGAACTGTGGGTTATCTCCAGTGCAGCAGTGGGGAGCGCCAGCATCAGGCAGTTGAGCGTCTGACCGACTGGAGAGTCCAAGCTGCAGACCTCTTCTATTCACTTTCTTTACAACAATTAAAATATGCAAAGTGATAATTTTCCTTAAGTAGCCTTAAATGTGCGATCTATTTAAATGTGAAGAAAATTGCCTGAAGCTTCTGGTGTGAGGGACAAAAAAGAATAAATTATGCAAATAGCAGAAAAGGACTCTACCACTTGAACGCCTAATTTTCCTGTAATAAGCATACTGTTTCATTTAATTTTTTGCCTCTTATTAAAAGTGACAGTTCTTTTGCACTGTCTGATGGTTATATCTGACACAAGCTAGGGAAATGACTGCTAGACTAAATGCTAAAGCATTTTGGTAGCTTTTTTAGATGATGGTTACATTCACAAAGTAATTATGCACTGAAGAGTGGAGAAATAAGGTTTAATTACACAGTAATCGCTTCTGATGGACACGGCAGAAGTGTGAACACCGCCAGACTGCAATCCATCAATGACAAACCCCTGGCCACTTTTAATTCCTCCTCATTTGCATCATAACCTCCGCACCAAGTTGCACAAATGCTGTGAAATGTTAATAGGAGCTGTCTCTCCACTCAAAATGAATGCTTAAGCTGTTTCATTTTTTTTCTCCTCCACCTCAGACCTTCAAAACCAGCTCCTCTCCAAGAGCAGGCATTAAGCACAGAGCATGGTGCGTGGTCACTGTTGTGCTAATTGGGAGCAACACTTAAAGTTTTATCTCTCAAGCGCTAATAATGCACACTGCTGACAAACCAGTGAATAAGTAATGTACTTGGAGGCGGGGGCTGGGGTGCGGGTGGGGAAGGCATGCCTAGAATGAAAAATGCAGTGGGGACCGTCGTTCAGTGACTAGCTATTTGATTAGACCCTGTAGTCATATTTAATCCAGATCCTTAGGGAGCATAGACAAAATTACATCTTCATCTCATCAAACATTCAGCCATATTTAAGCATTCAGCTGATCAAGCTTTTATTGTTTCTCTTGCAGCACCACGGAGGCATTCTTGTCCTGCCCTCTCCACTCCAGGGGCTGCCAGAGGAAAGGTCCTGGGGGCTTCTTAGCACCCACTGGGGTCGGGGATCGGAGTGGTGAAGGCAGACGGTAATTCTAGTTACTGTGGACCCGTGTCCACATGGGTGACGCCTCCTCCAGAGCTCCAGTTCTATTTGTTTATTGGTATAGGCCTGAACGCTCCGTCTAATTGCCGCTATTTGTGTTCTCTTCCCTCTCTGCCTCATCTTCAGCCCAGTCCATTCCCTGGGACAGGTCTACAGCATTAAACTGCAGATGGCTCTTTTTCTATTAAGCAGCAGGTATCATTCCTGTTAGGACAGAAGGAGGCTCCACCTGCTGCCGGCCCACCAATACTTCCAGCTGACTGCTTTGCAGAACAGGGAAGGCAATTTGTAAGCAGTCTGCTAAGTTTAACAGTAGACTCTAAGAAGTGACAAAGAGCCATTTTCTGCATGAAGATTGAGAATTATCAACACCTTTCGGTGCATAATAGTTAAGCCTTTATCGCTTGAGGAGCTGCTGATAAGGTTAAGAACACCAGACAAACTGCTCATTAGTGGAAAGGTTTGCCTTTTACATTAAAGACTGCTGGGTACTGAAGTTCCTCCAGTGAGCAATACATCCCTGGCATTTGAAAAGAACGAGCTGATCGGTGTACATAAATGAATACGGAAAAGGAGACCTGGTATGTTCTAATGATCTTAGTGAGGTTTTTCTCAAGCATCAGGGATGATAAGCCTGTTAAATATACTCAAACACTGTGTGATCTGCTAGGTGCGGCCCGAGATGAGAAGCCAGGAGCCCTATGCTCGATTCTCTATTTCCCTTCTGTCTAGCTGTGTGTGACCTTGGATATGTAATTTACAGTTTACCTAAGATAAAAACGAAAACATGTTGGAAGATGATTAAAATATATCAGTATTCATTAGGTTGCATCTAAATCATCTGAATCAGCTGCATGCACTAATATACTGATAATAAATACAAGAGAGAAAGAGATCATTCCTAGTCATTTACTTTATTCCGGCAAGTTGGAGTTAAAGCCACTTTCACTGTGTCGATTGTGACTCATAGTGACCCTATATCAGGTTTCTGAGCCTCTTAACCTAGAAAACGTTTGCTCAGCCTCCTTTCTCCTGCAGAGCACCTGGTAGGTTTGAACTGTCAACCTTGCAGTTAACAGTTGAGTGCTCACCAGTGCTTCTTGGTAGGTTTGGTTAAATAATTCAACCAAACTCACTGCCCGATTAATAGCAATAACAAACCAAAAATGAAACTCACTGCCATCGAGTCAATGATGACGCATAGTGACCCTTCAAGGGGTTTCTGAGGCTGTGATTGTTTACAGGACTAGAAAACCCAGCCTTTCTCTTTTGAAACTGCTGGTGGTTTTGAACTGAAGACCTTGTACATTGCAGCCCAACTGGTAACCACTACAGCATCAGGGCTACCCCCAAAAGAACAACAAACTATCGCTGCCACTTAGTCAATACCAACTCACAGTCACCCTTTAGGACAGAGTAGAACTGTCCCTTCGGGTTTCCGAGGGACCCTTTTGATTCATAGTGGTCCTATAAATTAGAGTTCACTTCATTTATTCGAGAGCCCTATGTGATCAGAAGAGTGAAATCTGTATTTCTTTTTTTTTTAATCTATAAAGTGTTTATTACTTGGGGGATGAGGACATCACACAATTCAATTCAGTTTACCTGTAACCCTGTCAAGTCAGGCAACTGGAAAAAGACATCTTAAGGTACAAACACATGACAGCAGTTAACTAAACCTCACACTGATAGGCCAGAGTCCCATTCCCTTGACCACACCCGACCTAGGGGGACTGCTGGAGGGCACAGAAGTGGAGGCCCTTCTGCTGGGTACTGACCAGTCAGGGATGGAGTTGGAGCTTCTCTGATATGGCCCAGGTTTGGGGCAGAAGGGACAGCAGGGTGACTTCAACTCACTGGAGACTAGAGTTGCTGCTTTGCTTTAAGATTAATTTAAGAGACTTTTCTGCTTTGCTTTAAGATTAACAGCAGCTTGCGGCTCATCAACCCAGGCCTTTTCCTTCCTCTACCCCTCTGCCCCAGGACCTTTGACATCACTTCAGTATCATCCAGGAGACATCTTATACATTGCCAGTACAGGCCTGACAGCTTACAGGTCCCAAAACCCTGCCCTCCTATCTCACTTTCCTGCTTGGACTAGACCCCAGATTCCCACCTCATAGCCCAAGGACAGATGTCACCTGCAGCAGGCCCCTCAGAAATCAGCCTTTCTCAGCCTCTTCTAAGCCATAGCATTTGGAACTCTTGGCTGTGGATGGAAAATACACTTACCGACGCCATGGCAGTTCCAAATCCAAACCCGTTTGTGGAAATCTTCATTTTTAACAGATACATACAGTGGAGGCTCCACCAGGCTTCTAGAGAACTGCCCCCTTCCTTTAACAGCCACTATGGATTTATTAAGGAGCCCTGCTGGGACAGTGGTTAGGCATTTGGGCTGCTTACCTCAAGGTCAGCAGCTCAAAACTACCAGCACTCCTCGGGAGAAAGATGGGGCTTTCCATTCCTGTTAAGTTACAGTCTTAAAAACACAAAGGGGCTATTCTACCCGGTCCTACAGGATCACTATGAGTCAGTATTTGGTTTATGGCGTTATCCGGGAGCTGTGTTGGGCTCCCCCTGAAGCTCCTGCTGGGTGAAGGTCTCAGGCTCAGGCAAAACCTCCAGGGATCTCACTTAGGTAAGGTTAGAAAGTGAGGGCTAGAGAAGCTGTCAGAACACACATTTTTATTTACTCAAAAAAGAAACACAAAAGCCCAAAAGGTCAAACATGTCGAGGGAAAGCACTCAAACTCAATTACCAGTAAGGTATAGGTCGAGATGTTGGGGGAAGGGGGGAAAATTCCAGAACAGGATGTCTGGAGAGAAAAGCATCAATGCCCAGCTGTTGGGAAGCCCCGCCCATCCCCCCAACTGAGTGCCAGTCTGGAAAGGCTATAATCTGTGCACGCGGACCCAACATCCAGGAGCGAATTTGATTTTTGAAAGTTCTGGGATACTTTTTAACAAGACTTCAAGAATTTCTGGGTCAAATGTGCTTGGCTTTGTAGTTTCACTAAAGTTTTTGTGGGACTCAGGGATGGGGGTAGACTGTTGAATGGACTTTCTTGGCCCACGAGCCATGCTTCTAATAGGATTCTCTAGTGCCCAACAGCGGTACTGAGTGGAGAGGCATCTTCCAAATACAGCAAAGATGAGTCTGTGGGTGGTGCCGACGCCAAGTAAAAGATTGGAGGTTTGAGTCCATTCAGGGGTCTCTTGGAAGAAAGGCCTGGCGTCTGCTTCTGAAACAGCAGCCACTGAAAAACTTGGGGTGCACTGTGCTAGTCTGTTACCCGGGGTGGCAATGACTTGGAGTCTACTCTGAGCCAACTGGCTTAGCTGGTTCCTTTCCTGTGACCAGCAGGGGTCCTGTCCTGACTCTCCTTATTCATGATGCTTATTAGCTTTTTCTCCCACTTACATCTCCGCTTCTCCCCAACCCCTACTGCTGTCAGGCAAGCTATCATTAGCTTACCAGAGGGAAAATGTGCCATTATCATCTTTCATCATCAGGCGAAAACAAGAATCTTTGTATTCTCTTCCTCTCACGAATATGGACTCTGTAGGAATTGGGTCCAAGTTTACCTTCAACACAAGCCTCCAGAAAGCCAAAACTTCATAGCAACCAAGCCCTCCCTCACTGAGTCCTTTCCCATTGTCTCTGTCATCTTACCTTCTTGGTTTCCCAGGACGTCTGATCTGTAACCCATGAGCCTCGAGGCTCCCTTTGCATGTTCTGGGAAACCTGGTGAGGCAACAGGTGGATGTTGCTGCCTAGCCTGCAGAGAGATCACCAACAACCACTTTGGAATGTGGATATGGTGGGAACAAATTCACAATAGGTGGCCTTTCACCGGGGAATTCGCAGTAGGTCATAGAAAGGCCTCCTCTTTCCTTCTCCTCCCTGTCTTATGGTCCATCGGCCATCCTCCATGGATGTCCGGCCCCCCATTCTATCTTCAAGAGCAGCTCAACCTGGGTACAGGAGGGAAGGAAAGACAGCTACAAGGACAGCCAATGGGAGCCCATGGGCCACAGAGTGACCCTGAACCCCAGACAGCATTTCTCTGTGGCCACCCTTGGGCCCTACCTGGAGTTCAAGGCCGGGCCCACCTAATATTTTCTAAGGCTGCTAATCGAGATCCAGTTCTTGTACTTGCAATTCTCTTTTCAACAGCCTTCTTAATTTCTGCCTACTTCCTTATCACCTGTCTTCTGCTTCCTGTTTCCTCCTCTGAATCACGCACTTTCATCTGCGGGCATTGTGTCTTGCTCTGTCTTGTCCCCTCCATTCCAAGCCAAACTACATCAAATCCAGTTGGCTTGTGGCATCCATCCAGAGTGGATAACATGGCTACGTGGATAAGTCAAAAGCCAAGGCCTCGGCTGGTGCCGGAGTAGGCAGTGGCGTTGGCTAATGTGAGCTGGACGTAAAAGCCCTTAAGAGCAGGCCCTCCAATAACCAGGACCAGCCACCAAGAGCTGTGACTCCAGCCCTGGTGGTCAGCAGCCCCTCAGCTCAGCGAGGGGCGAGAGAGAATGAGGAGCTTTTATCTACTTGTAGCCGACCGTCATGGCAGGCCCATCAAAGGTCTTCGAAGTATCATCACCTTCAGTAGGATTCTTTTTCTTCTTTCCTCCTTTCCAAGCCTGTCACCAAACTCCTGGCAGCAAAAGAGTGGAGTGAGGGGGAGCTGAGGGAGGATGACTTGAGAAACAAGCAGCTCCCATGCTGCCCTCAGATGATGGCAGTCACAGGCTGACTTGCCACTTATTGAAAACAGGCCAACTTGCCAGGTTCAGCTCGAAGTCCTCCTACTTTCCCCCTTTGTAACCACCAGGCTGCACACCCACCCATGTACTCTTGTTTGTCGTTTTCTTCCCCCTCGCCTTCTTCATGGAAGGATCGGACTTCAACCAACAAACTTCCAACTCACCCCTCTCTACCCATGGCCTAAGCCTCTGAGGACTGGCCTTCTGGTCTACCTGCATAAAGAGACCTGAACAGCTGACTCAGTAGTAAGGGCAGGGGTGACTTCGTTCTCCCACTTATACAGTTCTACTAAGAAAGAGTTCACTTTTCCTCTAAGTATTTTTTGTTTAGGTCTCCAATAGTCTTGGCTTGGCTGGGTTTTCAGAGCAAGGGCTTCCATTCTCTCTTGTGGCTCCTGCCCAGCAGCTTCCACAAGAGCACAGAGGACGCCATGCTGGTGGCTACTCGAATCCCTGCAGGCTAAGGAACATAGAGTGGCATCCTTTGGTGACAACCTTGCCGACATTCTTGCCATACTTCTTCAGCTTCTGCTGGTACTTTTTCTTGGGCTTCTCCCAGCTCCTAGCGCTCGGGGAGGAAGGCGAGTGCGCCCTCCTCGGGGGTCTGCGCCCCGGGGGACGGGGGACGCTCGCCCCACTCACAGCCACCGCTGTGGTGTCCTAGTCCCCACACTCCAGGTGCTCCAGGATGGCGGTCCCCTCCTTGTCACCCTCCCGCCCTTGCCTGGGAGTGCAGGCCGCCTTGCTTCTGAGCCGGGCTGGGACCCCACAGACCATCGGACAAAGAGAAATCAGTATTTCTAGATCCCTGTTGCCATGGTTTGATATAAATAAAAAACGGAAATTTCCTTGGAGACTCTTTTCCCCATAAACTTAATTAAAGTTTCCCGATAAAAAAGGAGCTCTGATGGCATAAGTGGGGTACACACTGGCTGCTAACCACTAGAGCCCCAGTTTGAACCCACTGCCAGCTCCAGCGAAGAAAGCCGAGCGTTTCTACTTTGGTAAGGATTTACCACCTCAGGACTCCCCAAAGACAGTTTTACCCTGTCACACGGGGTTCTCGGAGTAGGAAAGGAGTCAGTGGCAGTGGTTGGTACAGAGAGTCATCTTTCTACAGCGCGCACTGTGCTTTCAGCTGCTACCCAAGGCGGAGGTTCCACGGAAGAAAGATGTGCCGATCTGCTCCCTAAAGATTCTCTCCAAAAAAACCACTATGACAGGAGTCTGGTCTACTCTTTCATCCGAGCCAGGCAGCACCAACAACTCAACCTGTTTTTAAAACTGTTTTGGTAATCAACCAGGAGCCTACCTAGGTGGCTGACATGGTTTGAGCTGCACCACCAATCTAAATGCCTGTGGTCTGAACCCCAGCACCAGGACCACAGAAGAAATGCCACCCTTCACGGTTCTCACCAAGAAAACCTGGTAGAGCCGGGCCACTCCGTCAGGCCTTGGGTGATGGTGAGTCAGGACAGATTTGACAACCACAGGCCGTTGTTCCTAAAAATCAGATAAAGTAGATACTGTGCACTGTCTTGTAAAGACGACCACAGAACCAGTTCTGGAACTTTGGTGGGCTAGTGGTTACACATTGGGCTTCTAAGCCCAAGGGCTGCAATTTGAAACCAATAGCTGTTCTGCAGCCAGAGATGAGGGGTTTCTACTCCTGTAAAGAGTTACGGCCTCAGAAATTCAGAGACAATTCTAGCCTGCCCTCTAGGGTCTCTGTAAGTCCACATCAACTGGAGAGATGGCTGTGAGGTTGGTTTGGGATGGGCAGTTCCTGTCTGTCCCATGGGGTTGCTAATGGTCACAATCAGCTTGATGGCCCTGGGTTTGGCTTAAGCAAGAGGAAACTGAATTTATCCAACTTTCACTTGGACACTAATGTGTGAGAAGCTATAGTGGGATTTGAACCCATGTAAGTATATATTTATAAAGCCTGTAGACTTACCCGTGTTTGGGCTGTAGAGTTCCATCTGCACAGGCTAGCAGAGCAAACTACACTTATTTCCATCCTTCTCGATTTCTTTCTTGTGCCTACTTAGCATGTGGCTAATGTCCCCTGAGGGAGAACAAAGCTTATCTTCTATCAAGTTAGGTACAGTTCAGATTACTGATAACATTGGACCAGTGGTGAGGGGCTGTCCTTAAAAACAAATAGGGCGTGCTATTCAAATTGTTGAAATAAAGCATAGCACTGGAAATCTGTTCCCACACATAAAAAACTGGGGTGTATCAATGAAATGTACACTTTGAGTAACATTGCTGTGCACCAACATACCATCACAAGCATACAAGCACCATCATTGCTTTGGTACAGACAGCCTCGTCTCTAGAAGCATCTTTTTTCCTTCACTGACAATCTCTCCCTCTTTGCAGGACCTCAAAAAAGGGTGACCAAGAACGTTAGGTACCGGTGCCTCATTGCTTGATCAAGTTGAAAAGGGAAGAAATGATGGTTCAGACTAAAGGACCCAAACCCAAACTCACTACCACTGAGCCAAATCCTTCTCCTAGCAACCCTAGAGCACAGAGTAGAAAGCCCACTTTGAGGTACTGGGGCTGTAAATCTTAGGGGAGGAGAAAATCGCATCTTTCTCCCATAGAGCCACTGGTGGATTTGAACTGTTGACCTGGTGGTTAGCAGCCCAGGAGATACCAAAAGCACTGATGAGGAAAGAGAATGTACAATCCAGAGAAGTAGGAGGAGAGACACATGCGTGAATGCATGAAATTTGAAAGAAAAGCAAAACAGTGGTTTTCTCTTACAGCAGCTTGATTCCATTGTTAGTTATTTCCATTTGGATACAAGTGTCCCAGTACACGTCCCCAATCCAATCTGGTTCATCTACTCAATTATAGGTTTCAGGATGTGACAGCAGTAATCAAATAGTCAAGGCAGTTTATTCTCTCTTTAACCACTGCAACAAGAGACTGAGAATTTAAGTTCTTTTGTTAAGTGATTATTGTGTGACCAGCTTTAGAGTTAAACATCCATAGATTTGTTTTAAAAGATTTTGCATAGTCATGTAATTAGTACAATCATTTCTTGGTCAAGGTCTTCTGCCCACCCCCATCCCCATACTCTAAGCATATCTTTGGTTGATCTGTCTTGTATAGCACAGCACCTTAAATCCATCAGGGCAAGAGCATAAACAATCTTTCTAGGAAGACTAGCAAGGCGCAGGGAAATAAGACTTTTTTTAAAAAATGTGTCTGAAGCTGCACTAGAAACCTAAGCTCTGATGTTTTTTGGAAGAGAGACTGGAGATATCAAGCTTTCAAATTGAGACTCCACTGTGAATCTTGGGATGAAGATTTGAGTATCTGGGACTGTACACAACATAATAGAAAGCAAACATACTGAAACTAGGTTCAATACAAAAACATTTTACAAAGAAGACCCAAATTATAAACTAGTGATGAAAACAAAATTTCTGTTTACTCACTGTTTGTAATATAAAAGACTTAACCACTAATATATAAATAGACCTGCAGCAACATACCTGGTATCCTGGTCATTGTGTGCTCAATTAATTGTGAGGTGTCATTTGATTTTTTTTCCCTGTATAGTCTGTGGCCCAAGTAACATTACCACCTACCCCATACCATTACACTGAAGAGAAAGTTATGGTAAATTTGAATTGAAAATCTCTAATTACAACCTTAAATGATTTTAACAAAGATCAAGAATCTATTCCTGATATACACTCTGGGGTTATTTTCTGGAAAGTGCATGTGATGTGGTGACAGTTAATATTTAAGTCTGTATGAGTTCGGCTCTTCTACCCCAGCTTCAGAGAGGCACCAGTATACTTTGAGATTCCAGAATCAAAGGCACGGCACAAGTAGAAAGTGGTGCACGTATTATTAACCTTTCTGCGCTTGTTTCCTCATCTGTAATATGGGGTTAATGATATTTCTGTACCTCACAAGAATGTTGTGCGAATTAATGTTTGTAAAGTCCTTTAAGATCCACGGATGAAAGATGCTATAAAAGTCCAAAGGTGATAATATTATAGTTATTGAAATTGGAAACACCAATAATGCTGGGAACTGAATATATATTTTGTTGCAAGGCACCCTGTACATTATAAATTCACCAGGCACTTGCAGAAGCTTACCATTTCAAAATTAATGTTTTGATATATGTACAGAATAAATCCTAAAGAGATACTACACATATGGTATAAGCCAAATGGAGGTAATTTGTTCATAACTGGTGAGAACACAGTGGCACACATTATTTCCATGTGTCTTTATAGAAAGTACTGCAATAAAGTACACTGGATCTGTGCTCAAAATTATATAATGTCAAAATTGTCTTTTTAGAGAGAGGCAGTAAATGACATGTTAAAAATGCTAGCATGATTTCATGAAATCATTATCTGTACCTCTCTTTTGTTACTGCTGTAGTTTTTCATTTACATTTTTGCATCCAGTTGAATAGTTTATAAATATTCAGGACAAAATACCTAATAGCAATCTTTTTTAAAACATTAAAAAATAATGCTAATTCCAGTTGTCACTGCTTGAGCTAATTTTTACATGGATATTAAATATTTTTCTAAAACTTAACAAAGGCCTTGTGTTAAAAATCATTACTATACAAAAGAGAGAAGAAAATAGATTTTCCAATATCATAGAAATGGTTTTAAAATATTCAAGCATCTCATGGGACATATGACAGTTACCTTGTTTAATTACTACAGTAATTTATTCACTCATTTCCATTGGTGTTAATGTTTTGTCATTGCATGAGATAACGATAATTTTGAAACACAAGCTTGTAGTGCACAGGTGAGTGCCTGTGCACTCTATATGTACAGAAAACAGTCTACAATCATGTTCACCATTCCACTACCAAACTTCATAGCAATTATGTCTAGGAAATTGTCTGGGAGTAGGAACAGTGAAGAAGAGCTTTCATTTTCCACCCTACATAATTCTGTACTTCTCGATGCCTGACCAAAAACACCCAACCCATGGCCATCGAGCCAATTCTGACTCTTCATGTTGATGAAAAAATACGTAATGTTTAATTCTTTAAAAGCAACACTCTCCGAACGAAAAATAAGTTTGAAACCCTGAGAAATAAAAATGAGATAGAAGTAAAGTTAAAGAAGTAAAATGAGAATTTAGTATTGGATTTCTTGCCAGCCAGACTGAACAGTAAGGACAACAATTCAAAGGGAGAAGCCATCATCCTTGAGAACAATTTATGAGAATTAGCATGCATGTGTCTTCGTGTGTGGTTTTTTTTAGTCTTTGTTTTTTAAGACATATATTAGAAAGCTTCAGATGTTTAATCAGAGAGAATGCAATTTTGTCTTCTAATTCTTTGAAGCACAATTTTCAAAGAAGTAAAGAAAAGGTTAACTTCAAATGATAATGGCAAACCAGTCAAGGAAAAACAACAGAGTTCACAATTAAGTCAAGGAGTCAAGCAAATGTTGTATTTAGAAAGTCAAGAGCTTTGTTTTGGGCTGCTTAAAGGTTTTCTCCAATTTATGGAAGGTTCAAGGTTACAAGCTCACCATCTACAGCTTAAAGTCACTCTGGAGTTTATCCAATAGTAAAGTTCAAATATTTAAATGTGTATCATGAAGGGAAAATTTGAAATCTGTAACTAGTGACCTTAAAAAGCATAAGTGAATTACAGTAGAAGGCTACATTTGTTAGCATACCGTTAGAAAATTACAAGGGAGAACTATATTTAGAAGACTGGACTCAAAGAATATTAAAACCTATTTAATGCCTAACAAAGAGTTACAAGTTCTTATATGCATATATATAAATAATATATATAAATAAGATGCTTTCTAGAAAATGTAGATAATAGTTCACTAGAATAGAGATATTGTGAACTCTGATTTTATTTCTTTTACTATAGTAATAGTTAAAGTATCTCATTTATAAATATACATAAAAGAACTTGTAATTTTTTGGTAACCATTAAACATCATTCTTTGATTCATTATTTTTTAATGCAAATCTCTAAATATAATTTTGCCTGCTTACTGATTTACTTTAAATAGTTATCTTGAGATATAATTTACATATCATACACTTCCATAGTTCATTCAGATTAAAAAGAGTTCCATAATATTATTACAATCAGTTATAGAACATTTTCTTCCTTCTTGTATTAATTACTAGCTCTCTGCTTCCCTCCGACCTCCCCTCTTACAGTCCCAAGAAGCCATTAATCCATTGACCGTCTCTATAGACTTGCTTATCCTGAATTTCAACCCCCCACCCCACCCACGAAGACCAAATAATCAAAATAAGTCAAAGGAAAAACCTCAACCAAGAAAAAGCAGGGAATATAAAAACTAGAGCAAATTTTAAAAGTAGATCAAAAGTGAGATCAAATTATCAGATATTACATTTTCACCTAATTACAACCATCATAGCCTTAATTGACTTTACAAATACACTCTGTCCATTCACAACCCTTGACTATGGTCAGATGGGATTCATCAGAGGCTGAATCCCCGTAGGGAAACTGTAAATGGATGTCGGGTTTCCACTATCATACTTAGCTTTCTGCAAACGGGGTGTTCACAATTCAAGCTCTGACCCTCTTCTTTCCTTCAGATTTGGATTGTATTATTCATCATCCTTGGATCACAGACTGATATGCTTCTTCCCAGTGGACTTAGTTGATGCCTCACTTAGATGGCTTCTTGTTTGAAGACAAGCCTTTAAGGTCCCAGGTGCTATACTTTTCCATAGTCTGATGGCCTCTGCTTTCTTCACCACGCTTTGTGCTAGAGGATCCATATCTTCAGCGAGGGTTAGCACTGATCCCTGCCATGTCATAAGAACTCATTGTTCTTGGAATTAAGTGTGCCTCTCTGCTGAGTCATTGTTTAGAGCAAGGGTGTCAAAATCAATTAAATCGCGGACCATTTGGTGCAACAGGCAAGATTCACGCGGGCCACATCACATTTACAAATTTTGTTAAGTTTATATTGTGATGTGAGAATTCAGGAATGTGGATAGGATAATTAAAACACTATATAATTGCTTTTATTTAAACACTTATTTTATTTAATGTATTTATAAAACTAAAATTATTCTTTTTTTATCCTAAACTTGCCAGCGCTTTCCTCCTACTAGTTTTCACTTACCTCTTATGTTGTGACCGGGAAATATAACAAAGTAACTAATAAAAAACACAAATGTTGGACAAACGTGATGCACAATCGTAATGGCTTCCCTCCAAAAATGTGAACTAGCGCTGCTGTGAGGACAGCTAGGTATGATTCATAACAGCACAACCCAGAGTGCTCTTTTTAACCTCTTCGCTATTGGGATCTGTTTACATTACGTGACACTCAGAGTGGCAGACATATCGCTTCCAAACGTCACTGGAACTGAGTCAGCGCTTTTATACACTCCACAGGCCCCGGGATAGGCACTGGGCCATGTGTAGACGCATCTTCAGTAGTTAAAGGGTTAACGGGGGAATTGTGTGTATGGTATTGTCTCTATTTTCCCTAAGCGCAATTTTCTGAATAACAATGTTTTCTATTTTCATTTTCTTTCAGAGCATCGGAGGGCCACAAACAATTACCTCGGGGGCCGCATGCGGCCAGCGGGCTGCCAGTTTGACCCTCCTGGTTTAGAGCAAAATCTGACTCAAGAGCAGGGTTCAGTAAATTTTGAGCCAATCCGGTCCCTCACCACCATTTAAAAATTACCCAAGAACGATAAATATATTTTCACAAACAAATACAATTACCATTATCTGAATAATATCCTTAATTTTTTAGTGCACTTCAATCTCATGTACTGAATTTTTTAGTGTACTTCAATCTCATGTACTGTGTATGGCTTGTGAGCCTCAGTTTATTGCCATCTGGTCTAGAGATATGCTGACTCTTGTTATCATCTATCATACATTACTTGCAATTTTTGAAGGCACTCCTGTAGAGGGTCATCTATTGGCCTGTTAATCACGTGGTCACCAGTTTGAGCCTATCAGCTCCTCTGGAAGAAGACAAAGCTGTGTGCTTCCATAAAGAGGGACTGAAGTGCTGCTGTGCCCCACAGGGTCACTCGGCGTGGGAACCAGCTCCCTGCCAGACTTGGTTTCTCTATGACTGCTTCACTTCAGCTCTTTGCTTTTTTGTATTCTTCTTTTCTTTTTTTAACCTATAAGAGCCTTAATATTTAGGGAGAAAAAACCCAAAAAACCAGAAACATGGTGCTCCAAGAGATAAAGTACACTAAAAATGCCAGAAGCCAGTAACAATTTCTTATTTGTCCATTTTATTTTGATCAGTTACATACATGCCTTTTTCATTTCCTTAGCAATTATTTCAGAATCCCATATAAGATCATATCATCTGTCAGTGTCCTTACAAATTTTCAGTACAACGTATTGGGCTGTGATGAAGAGATCAGCGCTTAGCAGAGTGTCTAGTAAGTAGTCAATGGCCAATAAAGATGAACGTATCAATGAATCAATGAAGCAAGCATTATGCTCTTATTAAAATAAAGCGGTTCTCTCACCCATTTGAAGCAAGTAGGAGACAGAAGTTAACCCCTTTGATATCCTCTACTCTCCATTCAACTTATTGTCCTATCCTTTTTCCTTTTCTTTATTTACAAATTTGTGTGTTTAAAGTTTTCCTATGTGTAAACATTTTGTAATTGACCTTTCATCATCCATTCATGTTCTCTCTCAAAGGACATAACAAGCAAAAGTAAAAAAAATAAATAACCAAAAATATCTATTCTGGAGGGAAAAAAAATACCACAGTTCTCTCTGATCACTATTTTCACGTCTCCTTTACTAATTCCACTTTCTCTGTTCATCACTCATTTGATTATTCTCAAAGAGTCTAGCTCTAGCGTCCCCCTTGTTGCAGCCACTTTTCCCTCCTGAATCCATCTTGTTTAGGCTCTTCCTCTCTTTAGATGACTTCCTACCTCAGACAAAACATGAGGTTCTCCCCCCTCCCCCAGGGACTGATATTACTTGATAATATATCCAATGTACATTACATAAACTCTTACCACCTTTGATTCTAATGAGCATTCGGAGTATACTTTTCCCAAGCCATATTTGTTTGTTCTCTGGCAGCCCATGTTACTTCCAATATTCTTTGCCAACACTGTAATTCAATAAGTTGATTCTTTTATGGTATTCCTGATTCACTGTCAATTTTCACATGCTGTGAGGTGATTGAAAGTACCATGGCTTGGGTCATTCACACCGTAGTTCTTAATGTGACATCATTGCTCTTTAATTTAAGAGGCCTTGTGCAGCAGACTTGCCCAATGTAAGACTGTGATTTCTTGAGGGGTACTTGAATGAGCATTGACTGTGGATTCAAGCAAAATGAAATTCTTGTCAACTTCAATCTTTCTTCTGCTTATCATGAAGTTGTCTATTGATCCTGCTGGGAGGATTTTGGTTTTCTTTAGCACTGGGCTCCTAACCGTAAGGTTGGCAGTCTAAACACACTCACTCATCAGCAAGTGCTTCAAGTCTGCCTTCCTGTCAGCAAACAAGGTTGTGTTATTTGCATATTGCAGCTTGTTAGTAAGCCTTCCTTGAATCCTGATGCCCTATTCTTCATAGAGTTCAGTTTGGGGATCATTTGTTCAGCATACAGATTAAATAAGGCTAGTGAGAGCACAACTCTGATGCAGCTTTTCCCAATTTAGAACCACCCAATATTCCATTGTTCTGTCTGAATGACTGCTCGGTACAAGTACACATCCACATAAGCAAAACAAAGTGCTCTGGAATTCTTTTAAAAAAATCATTTTATTGAGGACTCTTACAGCTCTTATCACAATCCATCCTTCCATCCATCATGTCCAGCCCATTTGTACAAATGTTGCCATCTTCATTCTCAAAACATTTTCTTTTTACTTGAGTGAGCCCTTGGCATCAGCTCCTCATTTTCCTCCCTTCCTCACCACCCTCCCTCATGAATCCTTCATAATTTATAATTTTGGGGGGTCATGTATTACACCAACTACCGTCTCCCTTCACCCACTTTTCTGTTGTCTGTCCCCTTGGGAAGGGATTATATGTAGATCATTGTGATCAGTTCCCACTTTCTCCCCCCCTGGAACTCTCCCCCCCGCCCCTGGAATTCTTATTCTCAATGTCATCAATAGTTTGTTATGATCCAGACAGTTGAATGTCTTTGCATAATACTCAAAATCTAAAACAAATCCACTGCTATAAAATTGATTCTCATTCATAGGGGCCCCATCAGGGTAGAGGACTCCTGTACCTGGTGGTTTCTGTCGCTGTAACTCTTGAAGACAGTAGACAGCATTGTTTTTCTCTAGCAGAGAGGCTGATGGGTTTAGACTGCAATCTTGTGGTCATGAGCCCAATGCTTAACCCTCAGCACTACTAGGGCTCCTAAAAAGCAGGAGGTACTCGACACGTATTTGTGAACAAATGAATCACCTAACATATGCCAAATGTGGAGCACGTTCCTGGGCACAGAGAGGACCTTTGCGCCCTATTTAACATATGCCAAATGTGGAGCACGTTCCTGGGCACAGAGAGGACCTTTGCGCCCTCTTTAACATATGCCAAATGTGGAGCGCGTTCCCGGGCACAGAGAGGACCTTTGCGCCCTATTTAACATATGCCAAATGTGGAGCGCGTTCCCGGGCACAGAGAGGACCTTTGCGCCCTCTTTCCGTGTGGTCTTGTTTCTCTTTCATTTGTCCTTCACACAGCAAAGTTTTTTTAAAAATAGCAATTTCACATCTCGTCACACTTCAAACATCCCTTTACTTGTTTCACTCATCTAATAACATTGCTAAGTATTTACCTTATAAAATAGAAACAGCCTGAACAAAACTAATATCAGCTTTCAGTACTTCTATGAGCGTATACTATTCTGATTATATTTACCCCATTTATTTCTGTCTCCAGTCCTATTAGGACGATGATCAGTTCCATATTCCCCACCAAAGCTCCATTCCTCTACTCCCTTTATTCGGAAAACTCTTTTTAAAACGTTTCTATACTTGTCATCTCCAGTGAATTAATTTTCATTCACTTTTTTTAAGTTCATTAGGATAAAACTTTCATCCCCATCACTACAGATGAAATCTCATTGGTCAAAGTTACCAACAACCCATTGTCACTTGGTTATTGTCCTCACATTATTTGACCTTTTAGTAACTGACAGCACTGCTTATTACTTCCATCTTAAAGTAGTTCTGTTTCATAGATACCACATCCTTTTGCTTCTCTTTCTAGTTCATAGAATTTTGGGGGAATTAGTCCCCTCCATTATTTCATCCCGTTCTCTAAATTTGAGATGTTTGAGATGTTAGTCTTAGTTTTTCCTACTTTTCCCAGGAGCTATTTTTCATATTTGTCAAGTTCAGCAACATCGTCATTCTTTTACCAATAAGTACCCTTGTAGAACATAAAAGGTACACTCAGACTGATTAAGAGACGTTGACTAAGGAACTATTTAACTACAAACATAGGCAAGAAATAGAAGGCATACTTTAATGCTGAAACCAGTAAAGCAAAGCTCTGTTCTAAATCATGTGCTGGGGAAACTGATACTAATTTAAAAGTTGATTGTTAAAATTTCAGCTATTTTGCAAGATAATTGTCTACACAGCCACTATTAAAATTGTTATATGAGTGATACCCAAAACAAAGGGAATAAACACACAAAACCTATTGTTCCCCCCTTTTTAACTATTATACATGCTCTTAACATTTATGTCTATTACAGCTTATGATGAGAATACTACACAAACTACACATTAAAGTAGTAGCTTGAAATTGTACTTACACAACAGAGAAACAAATGCTACAACTCAAGGCTCGATTTATTGTTTTGTGGATTGTGTAGATTAAAAAAGGTGATGGAGGTAGTGTTACCAATGCAATCTATAACTGCATCATATCTATAACCATTATCATGGGAATACTAATTTTTAAAGTGGTAACACATTCTTTCATTTTATAAAAACTATCATCCAATGTAGTCAAGAAGTTATCACCTAGTTTACTAACAAATTCAAAACTATCTTTGTAGTTAAACTTCCATACCAGCATTAAGATAATTCACATGGGGATAAATGAAATTATAAATCAAAATTCATATTGAACCTACACATCTGTGTCAATTGCAAGAGATCAACAAAAACATTCTCTTCAAATCAACTGGCCATAAAGAATTCATTGTATTGCATGTAGTAGGTTAGCTAATGGCCTCCAAATTATCAGGTATTAATTCCTGGAAAGTGTATTGAGATAGTTTATTGTGCCAGCCTGGCCGATAAACACAAGCGGGATTAACTGAAGGGCAGAGAGATAAGTGGCTTGGTGAGCCTCGCCTTTCTTGTCATTCACTCTTTGATCATCAGACCAGTGTGCGGCTGCCTTGCTTGTTCTGTGCCTCAATTTAAAGGCTACGCCTAGCCTGTGGACTGTGTCGCTGTAAGTTGAGGTTCCTTTAAGACATATCTGGAGCTGGGGACTGGCGGTTGGTGACCTGGCTAACAGTTGGTGACCTGCCTTGTGATTGGCTACTGTGGTGACATAGCCTAGCGCTCTCTATAAGTAGAGGAAGATCTGGCAGCAGACTAGACTTGAAGGATTGCTAGTCTCTCACAACTCTCTCTCATGGGAGTGAGTTGCACTGAGCCATCTGTAGTGCTTTATAATTTAACCATTCATTCCTTGTATTATATATTTATCTGTATATGATTTAACAGTTCATTTCTTGTCATATATCTAATTATCTTTATAAATGAATATATTAAATCATCAGCAATTTGGTTTTATCTCTCTAGAGAACCCTGTCTAACACATGTATACAGTGAACCCTCGCCACTTCGCACTTCGACTTCCGCGGCTTCACTCTATCGCGGTTTTTGCGTAACAGCACCCACTGCCTACACCCGCTCCTTCAGAGGAAAAGACGGCGACCCACCTGTAGAGTACTTCCCTTAAGTCATTTCATAGGCTACTGATTACAGTATTTGTAAGAACTATGTATAATTATACTGTATGTGAGATATGTAATACTGTAAACTAGATGCCATAAATAATATAATAATGAATGATAATTGTAACGTCTAAAATGTTTTACTATATTTTCCCTTTTTCGTTTAATAAATTGGGTAATACGAGTGTAATGGTGACTAAAGGGTGTTTTTTCATGTCCTCTATGCTCTAACTACGAAAATATTTGATTTACAAATAAGGAATCCTACTTCGCGGAATTTCATTTATCACGGTAGGGTCTAGAACCGATTAACCGCGATAAACAAGGGTTCACTGTATATTACGTTATTTAGAAACAGGGTTTTTTTTTTTGCAAATGGGACTAAGTTAAGGATCTTATCTTGAAATATATGAGTGAGCCCTGAAAAAGAGGCAGACAATGGGGATTATTTATAATATTCCCCCCAAATTCTGTCTCTAAAGTGGACCAAAGAAATATATATATATATATATATATTTGAACCCACACTTAATAATTGTAAGCCCTAATTAAGATTAATTATTTCTTATGATGTGTCCCAGCTCAATATTTGCCCTCATAAAAAAATCATTGATATAGGTGCTGCACCAAATATGGTGAAGAAATTAGATGGTGCCCAGCTATGAGAAAAAATAGTGTCAGAAGTCTTAAAGGCTTGTCTTAAAATAAGCCAATTAAATGAGGGGTCAGCTAAGGCTGCAGAGAAGAAGCACACCAACCAACATCATCAAGCAATTATTAACAATAAAGTTGAATGTCAGAGAAAGTGTGTGTAACTAAAATTTTGAGAACTTAGTTGTCAGGTTTTGGATGACAATGAAAGCCTGTGTTAGTCTTGGTAGACTAGAGAAACAAATTCATGCACACTCATATGTATAAAAGAAAGGGGTTTATCCTAAATGAAGGCTGAACATGATAGTGGGACAAGAGGAAAGTAAAAGGAAATAGAGGAAAGAACTAGGAGGCAAAGGACATTTATGTCTAAATAAAGGCATATACATATCAAATATATTTATATATGATGATGGGGAAATAGACCTATGTACATATATGTATAGGTTTAGTATTAAGGTAGCAGATGGACATTGGGCCTCTACTCAAGTACTCCTTCAATGCAAGAATATTTGTTCTACCAAACTGTCATTCCATGATGCGCACCTTCCTGACACAATCACTAAAGACAAAGCAGGTGCATAAGCAAATGTGGTGAAGAAAGCTCATGGTGGCCGGCTATCCAAAGATATAGTGTCTGGGGTCTTAAAGGCTTGAAGGTAAACCAGCAGCCATCTAGCTCAGAAGCAACAAAGCCCACATGGAAGAAGCACACCAGCTTGCGGGATCATGAGGTGCTGAAGCGATCAGTTATCAGTCATCAAAGAGCAAAAAATCATATCATTGTGTGCTCACCTCCCTGATACGATCGATGAAGACAAATGGGTGCATAAGCAAATGTGGTGAAGAAAGCTGATGGTGCTAGGCTATCAAAAGATATAGCATCTGGAGTCTTAAAGGCTTGAAGGCAAACAAGCAGCCATCTATCTCAGAAGCAACAAAGCCCACATGGAAGAAGCATACCAGCTTGTGTGATCACAAGGTGTTGAATGGATCAGGTATCAGGTATCATCAGAACAAAAAATCATATCACTGTGAATAAGGGGGAGTGTGGAGTAGAGACCCAAAGCCCAGCTGTAGGCAATTGGACATTTCCTTATGGAAGGGTCGCAGAGAGGAGATGAGCCAGTCATGGTGCAGCATAGCAACGATGAAATGTACAACTGTCCTCTAGTTCCAAAATGCTTCCTCCCCCACCCACTATCATGATCCCAATTCTACCTTATAAATCTGGCTAGACCAGAGGATGTACACTGGTACAGATAGGAACTGGAAACACAGGGAATCCAGGGTGGATGTTCCCTTCAGGACCAGTGGTGATAGTGGCAATACTGGGAGGGTGGAGGGAGAGTGGGTTGGAAAGGGAGAACTGATTACAAGGATCTACATGTGACCTCCTCCCTAGGGGATGGACAACAGAAAAGTGGGTGAAGGGAGACGTTGGACAGGGCAAGATATGACAAAATAATAATTTATAAATTATCAAGAGTTCATGAGGGAGGAGGGAACGGGGAGGGAGGGAGAAAAAACGAGGAGCTGATGCCAGGGGCTTGAGTGGAGAGCAAATGTTTTGAGAATGATGAGGACAATGAATGTACAAATGTGTTTTACACAATTGATGTATGTATGGATTTTGGTAAGAGTTGTATGAGCCCCTAATAAAATGATTTAAAAAAAGAAAGGGGTTCTATACAAGAGCAAATGAATATTGATAAAACATCCCAGCCCAGTCCAGATCAAGTCCATAAGTCCAATATTAGCCCATATGTCTGACACCAATCTATAAAATCCTCTTCAGACTCACAAAACACATGCAATGATGCTAAGTGCAGGAAGATCACAGGTCAGTTGGTGGGAAGTCTTGTAGATCTAGTGGCATTGTAAGCATCTTAGAGCTGACAGGGGTTTCTACGTGGCCTTTCCAGGTTCAGAGTTCTGGCTGCATCAAGGTAGGTCCATGTGGCTTCTCCTCAGAGAGTCAGCCTTGTCAGTAGAGAGCCTCCAAGGAAGTAAGTCGAGAAAGAGAGAGAGAGAGATAGTCTGTTCCCGCCTCCAAGGAGGAAATCCCAGAATTCTCAGGAGAAGGCTGTGCCCAGACAGAGACCTCATTGACTATGATTCAATTGACAGACTAGACTCTACCCCTTCACTCTTAATCCTCTCAAGTCCCAAATTGACACCAGATTATGTAACTATCACAAAGCCCAAAATCCACTTGCAAAGCTCCCACATAAAGTAAGTCTCCACTGAATTCCCTGATACCATGGGCCAAGAATATGAACAGTCTTGTACCCAATCAGAGTGCATCAGAATGTGGACTGCTCCAGATAGAGTTGGGGTAAAATCTAACATCTTAACCATTTGGTTTTCCTTTGAACTCATCTTCAATTTGTTCTAGTGTTGTTACATTCTGCTCTCATTTGGACTGAGGTTCTTCTGGGTTTTAGTCTGTTGTAGTTGTTGGGGTTTTGTTGTTTCATTTGGGGGGGGGGTTGTTTTATAATTTAAATGATTTTCTTTATATGAAACTGAGGATAGGCAAATCTACAGTGACAGCAATAAGGAATAGTTTCTTAGGGATATGACAGGGGAGGTTGGAGAGAAACAGGCAGCTAAAAGTAATGAATACAAGAATGAAGAAAATATTCTAAAAGTGATTGGGGTGATGAATGCATAACTATGTTTAATATGCTTAAACATTGAATTGTATGCTCTGTAAATTATATGTCAATACAACTGTTAAAATAAGGGGAGAGGCAAAAGTAAATCATACCGAATGATGGAGGAGAAAGCAATGCAAATACAGGAATAGAAATTGTACTGATGTGGCCATAAGCCAATAAATGTGGGTAGCCTCCAGAAACTGTTAGAGGCAGGGAATTAATTCCCCCCTTAGTTTCCAGAGGGGATGCTGCTGTCCTCATACTTTGGTTTGGCTCAGTGACACTAGTTTTGTACTTTTGACCTCCTAAATTCTGGATGAATGCTTACATTGGTTGAACTCTCCTAGTTTGTAGAAATTTGTGACAGAAATTACAATAAATTCATACCACCCATGAAGTCACCCCAGGTGCCATGTGGTCCAGTGGCTGATGTCAGTTTCATCATGTTGTCGTCTGAAATCTATCCACTTCAATACGAGCAACAGAAAGTGTCAGGGGTTGTTGGCAGAACACATAGACACAATGGATGCACTGGTAATGGATTTTAATAACTGAATAACATGGGCAATTAAGGTTGTGGAACATAGTTGTTCGTTATCATGAGGTGCTCTGTCTTTACGGGGTGCATTAGCAAGTCAGTGATTGCTTCATCCCATGTCCAGTTGGATTTGAACCAAAAACCTTTCATCTACAAGTCAGGTACCTAGATGTCTATATTAAAATTTTGGTTTTGTTTTTCATAATATATTATGTAACTTGTTACCATAAATACTCATGTATAAGCCGAGTTTTTCAGCACATTTTTAATGCAGTTTTTGTGGTAAAATTAGGTGCTTCAGCTGATACTCAGGTCAGCTTATACTCAAGTATATGTGGTATAACTTTTTTTCTTTTTATCATTGTTGAAAGCACACAGTGCAAAATAAACACCATGTCACCAAGTTCTAGCTATAAAATTAAGGATATTGATAACATTGTTTGAGTTATGGAATTATTCTCCTTTTCCTTTTCAGAGTTTTTCCTCTCCCATTAACATAAATTCACTGCTCCTAAATTTCCTATCTAATCTTTGAGTTGCTGTTGTTGATCCCAGATAGACAGACCTATAGATTCTGTAAGGTCACTATGCCTTGGAAATGACTCAATGGCATGGCAGTGAGGTTTTTGTTTTTTTTATACAGTTATCCAATGAATACAATGCTTGCGGAAGAAATTCCTTACTAGTATTGGTTTGTAGTAGTATTCTTTACTACTATTGTTTGGTTTTAAAAAGATGAACTTAGATAAAAAATCAAGAAGGGGCAAATGCATAGCACTTGATGTTTCTTAGTGGTTACCTGGGGCAGCAAGGAGTGGAGAAGGAGAGCAAGTTGATAATGCTGGGAAAACTACACTGATTAAGGATGGATTGCACAGCCACTTATTGTAATTGCTGTCAATAAGTTGTCCACCTGTGTCTTTGTCATTTAGTATTGCTATAACAACAATATCACATGCGGATGACTTTAGTAAACAGAAATTTATTTTCTCAAATTTAGAAGGCTAACCTTGGAGACCCAGGCCAAGTGTGAGAGAAAACTGGGGTATTGGATACTGGATCTTCAAGGCACCCACTAGCTCCAAAGTCCTCACCAGTGAGATCCAATTAAGAAACTCCACAAGGTGAGCAGCCATCTAAATGAGTTGTCAGTTACATCTACACAGAAGAAGCAAATCTCAGACACACTTGTAACCTGAGGACTTAAGACTAAAAATCCACGGTGTTTGTAGAAGCAGAGGATCATTGCCCTATATGCTGTGTTAAGACATATTATGCTGGAAAACCGGTAACTGACATTGTCAGTGAATATTATTATAAATTTTCCCTGACAGCCAACTCCCATTGTCTATGTAAAAAGTGTCCAGCTATTCTGTACAAGTGAATAATTCAGGTATTATGCTATGTAGTTAGCCTACATTGGCCCAGTATTCCTCCCTCAACAGTGTTTTAAAAATTAGTGCCAGGGTCTAATTCAGCGGTTCTCAACCTGTGTGTTGTGACCCCTTTTGGGGTTGAATGATCCTTTCACAGGGATTGCCTGATTCATAACAGTAGGAAAATTACAGTTATGAAGTAGCAATGAAAATAATTGTATGGTTGCGTGTCACCACAACATGAGGACCTGTATTGAAGGGTTGCGGCTTAGGAAGGTTGAGAACCACTGGTCTAATTGATGGCAGCATTCATAGAAAATCTTTATGCTCCAGGGAGATGACAGATAAAGCTCTCTACCATAAATTAACAAGGACGTCTCTCAAGGGAGCCAAAGGCAGATGAAAAAAAACATAGATCCAGGAATGGGTTTGGGTTCACACTAAATCCTAGCTCCAATTCAAGAACAATTAGTTCTTACATCATGGCCCTGCTCAGTACTCACCCTCAGGGAGGCAACACAGAAGATATGTGTGCTATGGCAAAGGGTGGTGAAGAAATTAGATGGTGCCCAACTATCAGATAAAATAGGATCTGGGATCCTAAAGACTGGTTTCCAAACAAGCAGCCACCTGAGTGAGATGCCAACTAAGTCCACATGGAACAAACACACCAACATCAGTGACTGAAAGATTGTAAATCAAATAATCTGAGCTGAAGGAAGGAACCGTATCAGAGCCTAAGTTGTGAGATTCTGGTTTGCAGAAGGCTATGGATGACATTGGAGCCCACGATACATTTGTGAGATCTGCAGAGGAAATAAGCATTTGGCAATGTCTCTCTATCCACGATGGAGGGATGGGAATAAACATAATGCACTGGAAAGATGACTATAGGAGATCAAAATGATAAACCTGGTTTGAACCCTTAAACCCTTGTCAGTTGATCCCCACTCTGATTCAGGTTGGACCTGATCTAGTTCTCAACATTTTCTGGTGTGTTTTGTTTTTGTTTTTTTCCTATTGGAGTTTATCTCTGATGTATTTTGTCATTGGAGATAACCCGCTTGATTTTTTGTTAGATGTCTTTCTGTTTTTCAGTATATGAAACCCATTCCTGATGACCTATAGAGATAGCAAGTAGAAGAAGGGTTCCTGGGAGATACAGTGTCTGTGGGTGGGGGGAGGGGTTGGGGCGGGGTGGGAAGGAGCTGATATCAAGGAGTTCAAGAAGGAAGAGACTGTTTTGAAACTGTGGTGCAATTGTACAATACTGCTTTAATGCAATTGGAATTATATGATATCTGTATTCGCTCCCAATACAATGGTTTTTGGAAACCAAAAAATAAAATAAAATTTAGAAGGCCAATTCTAGAAGAATACACTCTGTTTGTGTCAGTTTTGGTGGGAGGTCCTTGTCTCCTTATGAACCTTTGTGGGCTCAGAGTTCCTTGGAGATTCCTGTGTCTTGACATCAATCGTTTGTAGGATTCAGGAGGTCTCAGAAGTAGGACCCTAGGTCCTTCTCTCTATGACTCTGTGTGAGTAGGTCCTTGCAGACTAAAGTCTTAAAGGGTGGGGCCACAGCCTGGAGGATTTCAAAGAATCAGATGTTTACCAACTCCATTGCAGTGTGTGGAGATGCCATTCATATGCACCAGAGGGAAAGGACTGGACAGGCTGTCCAAAGATGAGAGGGTGGGGCTGTCATACCCTAGGCGTGGAAGAATATGAACCGGGGCCAAAAGAACAAGGTAGACTATGAGCATGTTGTTGTTGTCAGGTGCTATTGAGTTGGTTCTGACTTGTAGCAACCCCATGCAGAACAGAACACTGCCAGACCCTGCACCATCCTCCCAATGGTTCTGACGAGTGAGCGCATGGTTGCAGCCACCGTGTCACTCTATCTCACTGAGGGCTTCCTTGACTGCTCGACTCCTCCAGCTGTTTATCAAATCCGATGTCCTTTGCCAGGGACTGTCTCTCCTGACAACTTCTCCAAAGTGTGATAGATGAAGTCTCGCTATCCTTGCCGCTCAGGATATGGATATGGATTTACTTCTTCCGAGACAGACTTCTTTGTCCTTTGGAAGTCCATGGTATCTTCAATATTCTTTGCTAGCTAGCACTGCCATGGAAACATGCTGATTGTTCCTCAGTCTTCCTTAGTCAGTGGCCAACTTGCCCATTCATATGAAGCAATTGAAAATACTAAGGTCTGTGTCAAGCACACCTTGATCCTTAAACTAACACCCTTGCTTTTCAAGCCTCTAAAGTGGTCTTGTACAGCAGATTTACCCAATGAAACACATCTTCTGATAATGAAGCAGAGGCAGCAGGGGCCACAGGCTGTCAGATTCACAGGTAAATGAATCCAAAGTTGGCTGAATGAGTCCATTGATGGCAGTCTACTGATGGCTCCTGGGATCAGCAAGCAACACAAGAGGACCCCGGGGAACCAGATGCAAGAGCCAGCTCCTGCAGAAGGTGACAAGCCCAAAAGGATTCAACTCTGCTTGGTATCTTTCTTGTACAAAGGCCATACCTCCCAGGAAGCATCATCAGGTTGCTAACCAACTGAGCCGGTGGGCTCTTTTCCAGCTCTTACCCAGGAGAGTCTTGTTGACATAATCCCTCAGCAAAGCAGGGGGAAAGTGTTTTACACATGGCAAGGACTTAAATTTAGAGGAACCAAATGGCAGAATGCCATTGATGGAATTGTGTCATGCAACATATGTGTCCTTTGTCTTAACCATGCTTCCCAGTATCATGTGGTTGACCTCTAGTATGTGATTTGATATAATTATCATTTCTTATAAATCCTAATTTCTTCCATGCCCCCCCCCCACTGAACTGGTCCCATTGTTTTCTCCTCCAGATTGTTTATTCCTCCTATCTTATTTAGATAGACCTGCAGAGATAATAATATGCACAAAAACAAGACAGAGCAAAACAAAGCAACAAAAGAAAACAAAACAACAACAAAAGAAAAGCCTGTAAATAGTTCAAGGTCTGTTTGTTGACCTTTAGGAGTGTTTTCTGGTTGAATCTGATGGGGTGGCACGACCTGGCTCCAAAGTCTATTTTTGGTATTCACTGAGGACTTCCCTGCTCTGTTCCCCTTGCTGTTCTGTTTCACACCCTTAGTATTTTGCCCCCCATGTGGTGGGGTCATATCAGGCACAATTCCTGCACTGTTTCTCCAGTGTTGTCCCTATAGGGTTATGGGTCAGTGAAGGATGTCGTGTCTTGTAGTGGAGTCAGCCATATGCTTCCTCTCTGTGCATTGGCTGCTCTGAGCAGGGATACTGTTCAAGGCTTTGTGGGCCAGGATGTGCTCCACTCTTTCTTTCCCCCCTTCATTTGCTCCTGTGTGCTCTGATCAGACAAATAACCACCTCCCTGGGGGACAGACAGACAACAGAAATGTGGGTGAAGGGAGACGTCGGACAGATAATTTATAAATTATCAAGAGTTCGTGTGGGTGGGGTAGAGGGGGAAATGAGGAGCTAATATGAAGGGCTCAAGTAGAAAGAAAATGTTTTGAGAGTGATGATGGCAACAAATGTACAAATTTGTTTAATACAATGGATGCATGTATGGATTGTGATGAGTTGTATGAGCCCCCAATAAAATGATTTTTTTTAAATCCTAATTTATGCCTGTGGTTAAGGAGGTTTAATTTGGTTAGGTTAAAGAGGAATAAATTATGCTTGGCATATATTAATGAAGTATCCAACACCCTTGTTCAAATTGCAGGTCCAGCTGTATACACAGGAGTTCCCCTTGGGTGTGATCTGCATCAACCTTTATCTCACTAGAGATGAAGCCAAGTAGAGAAGAAAGCACTTGATTACCACAAAGAATAAAAAGCACATGGGACAGAGCACGTACGTTAGACCTGAGGTCCTTGCCCTGGGGAGGTTGGATAGAGGGAGACATGCAGAGACACGCAAGGAATGCAGGCCCACAGAGGTTGGAAGGAGATACGGACCTTCCTCCACAGGTGACGGGGTAAAAAGCCTTTCCCTAGAGCAAGCTTCCTGAATTTGGTTTTCCAGACTCCTAAACTGTGAAGGAAGGATGCATGTTTGTTAAAGCAATCCAGTTCGTATATTTCTTGTACTCAGCACTAGATAATTGAGACAATCTGTGGGAAAATTGAGTCCGCAAAAGTTGTTTGATATATTTACAATGACAATACCACCACCAAGAAGCATAGCTATTGAAGCTTAATGTACATCCGAACACCTCCCGAGATAGGGTTCCTTGGTTCCAAGGTTTGGGGTCATGGTGCCATGGAACACCTTAGTTAAATGACCTAAGAATGTGTTTGAGTGCATTTGGCCGACTTCTCAGTGCGTTGTTTTGTGTCTGAAGTCTTCAAAGCTTATACGCAGTCATCAACTAGAACCTGAAAAACCAAGCCCACGGCCGCTGAGTCCATTTTGATTTGTAGGGACCTGTTTCCGGGGTTTCTAAGACTGCAAGTCTTATAGGAGGAGATTACTTCACTTCTCTTCCAAGGAGCGACTGGCGGGCTGAGACTGTGGACCTGCCAGGTCGCAGTCCAAAGTGTACCTGGCAGCACAGCCAACGATTGGCCTGTATGTGCCTGGAACCCAAAGGAAGAAGGAAAATCAAAACAAGGAAATAAAATCTGTGGGAAACTGCCTTCATGAACAACTTTCTCTTTTTCCCATGAGAACAGAACTGGATGGTGTTGGCTACCATTACTGAACCTGTTGATCAAACATTCTCTAAAATAGTACTGAGCCAAAGGGGGTCTTGAGAATAGAATTTGAGATACTCTCTTGGGGTCCAGACGGTCTGAAGTCATTAAGGTTGAGCCAATATTCAGCTCCTGGAACGATTAACTTGAAACTACCTGTAAACACTAAACCAAAAATATCCTTAGAAATCTTCTTAAAAACCAACAATAGTTCAGCTTAACTAATAAAGAACACCTACTTTGAGCATTGTGCTCTTTTAAGATCTATTGATATGGGAGCACATTGGCAACAGGACCATGAAAGATTAGATAGGAAACATAGGCGTGTATGATAATGGGCAAGAAACAGTGGTTGCTTTTCCCTCAAAGAGTTGCTTCATGTCAAATGGAGCATGCTCTTACTCCAAGATGTAGAATCCACACGGATTCTCCTATTGCAAATTGACAGATGCTCCAAACAGATGACAAAATAACTCACTTGTCAACCCAGGTGGTTCCATTTCCAGCAACAAAGAGCTAAGTGGAGAACAAAGAAGATATGGCAATTTCCCGAAGACATTTCTAATACCACCGGGTCTCCTGGGATATAAAACAAAATTGTAGAGCTTTCCCTTGCTCCAGGACCCACTCAAATGCTACTACTTTAACATAGGGGTGTAAGGCTAGTATAGTTTTCCTTCAAATGGAAAAAAATTTGGGAAAGCAATGTGCACATTCTATTATTCTGATCCCTGAACAACTTTAACAAAGAATCAGGCATCTGAATTTCCATGGGTCTTTCACTAGCTCTTTGGCACTTTAATGTCTATTAACCTTTAAGGTGCTTCGTTACTCTGATTTAACAAGTGCAATAATTATGTTATTCTAAGAAATATGCAGATAGTCAAATTCTCTCCTCGATTATGCTATGACTGAGATGAGATTGGCTGCTGCAGGTTCGGTCAAGTAAAGGACTGCTGATATCCCTGCCATGGCAAGAAACATTGATTCCACATATCTTCACTAATAGTAGGAAGGCAAAATTTATCTGTCAACTCACAGATGTCAAAGACTATTGATTGCTCCAGCAAAGATACTATATAGAAATACAAAAATCCTACTGCCACAGAGTGGATTCCAACACATTAAGACACTATATAGGGTTTCTGAGGTGGCAAATCTTTCTGGGAGCAAACAATCTCATCCTTCTGAGGAGTGGCTGGTGGGTTGGAACCAATGACTATAGCTAGCAGTCCAACACTTACCTGAGAGCACCAACAGGGCTTCTGGGTCTCTTGCTTAGGCCAAGTGCATTATTTGATTAATATACTGATAATTTATAATCACTCTCAAAGACTCATCTGATTTTTTTCAATGACCATCAAGAAAGTGATTTAAATGGGAGCATTATAGAACTCTCCACCTCTGTAATCTTTCAGGTATTTAGAGTTGCAGCCACCCTGGGATGAGGGATTATGTTTAGTTTATTATCTCAACAATGGAAGGTAGTTTCTGAAGCTTCAATTTGTCCTTATTTTACAATAGAACTCACTTCACAGTGTAGAATTTTCACATCTTTACAATATATTTTTGGTCTATAGGAAAAAATGGATCCGAAGTTCCTGTAGATACCTTTTGATACAGATTTATGCTTGCTGAGATCCTATTACCAGACCTCCCTAAACCCCCAATCTGATCAGTGGGCCTCAGTAGTGCTTCAGATCTCCAGGGATTAGCATGATATCAGAGGCACTAACTCAAATCCTCATGGAAAAATGGTCTGGATAGTTTCTAAAGCAGCCATTCTCAAGGTGAACCAGCAGAATCCGCATCACCTCTGAACATTCTAAATGTGCCGAATCAGAAATCCTGGGTGTGGGACCGACCAAACTACGCTTCCAAAGACCCCAGGTGATTCTGATGCACACTCAAGACAACGGCAACAATGAAACTCGGTTCCTGTGCATAATCATTCTGCTAAATGACTACTGGTACATTAGAAGAAGGTTTGAATGAAGACGGGTGCTATCTACCTTTGACCCTATAACAAGATTATTCTTCATAGGGTCTAGCCACCTTCTCAAATAAAGGAATTTAGGTCTGTAAACTGGCTTTGGTAGGAGAACAAGGTTAGAAAATTGAATACCCATTACGTTTCTCAAGTTAATTTTAGCCCAGCAGAACTGTATGAGATAGTTCAGCCCATATGTGTCAAGTTGCTCCTTAGTTGTCTATCCTTTTATTTTATTTTTTTTCTCTAAAAATCCTATATTAATTAGCTGCTGTTACACATTCCTGGATTTGAATTATTACCTTATCTCTTTGGATTATAGTGGTACTTGTGCCCACTTGGTTCAGGGGTAAGCACATCTATTTGTGCTTTTAATTCTCTAGCATCCTATTACTCTGATAGTCATCAAGAAACCCAATTGCTGTGCACCATGCACTAGGTTGGGCACGAAGGCACCCAAATGTGCCACCGTATTCTTACCCCAGCTTTTCAAGCACGCTGACTGGTAGATATGGTGTATTTCAGTGCATCTCTAAAGTCTAAGTGAACAGAATATTCTGTGTCTTATGCGTAAAAATTGGCTACTTAGGTGGCATTGTGTTAGTCTGGGTAGACTAGAGAAACAAATCCACAGAAACTCATATGTATATAAGAAAGAGTTTTATATAAAAGGTAAGTTTTCATCAAGATAGTATCCCAACCCAGTACTGTCCAAGCCCATAAGTACAATATTAGTCCATATGTCTAACACCAATCTACAAAGTCCTCCTCAATCTCACAAAACACATGCAATGACACCGACCGCAAGAGGAAAGTCAAATCAGTGAACATGTAAGCATCTCAGTGCTGGCAGGGGTCTCCACACAGCTGCGCCAGCACTCAGGGCTGCATCGGGGTAGGTTCATGCGGTTTCTCCTCAGGGATGTCTTGCAGGAAGTGAGCCTTGCCAGCTGAAGCAGAGAGCTGGCTAAGGCAGCTTGCACTCTGGTCTGACCATCAGACAACAAGAGACCTGAGAGCTAGAAAGGCGAGGTTCACCAAGCCATTTATCTCTCAGCCCTTCAATTAATCCCACATGTGTTTACCAGCCAGGTTGGCACAATAAACTTTAACTATCTCAAGCATATAAAATTCTAGCCTAGAATTCCTATTTTACTGAGATCCCTCTATTTTAGGTAGATTATCTTGTTCACCCTTCCTGAGTTTTATCTATCTTTGAGTCCAGGTCTTAAGCAGACAACCTAATAGATTATTTAACACTGCTCCTTGTGCTGCTCAAGATAGCACATTTAAATCCAAAACATGTTTGAATAAGCTTTTACCAAGAAGTCAAACTTAATCCAGTCTTATTGTTTTTCCCCTTTATCTAACACCGCATCACTCACTTTCACATGTTTGCCAACCATCTATCCACAGAAACCCAGCACATTCTACCAGCCCTTTGATAGAAAGGATATTTTTTTCCTCTCAGGTCCAGCTTTGTGCTTCTCCTTCCGGTTATGTTGGAGTCTAAAGTCTGGGCAAGTGGCATTATGTGCCTCCATCCATAATCATCCATATCTTTACTTCTTAAATCTTGAAATCACATATCTTAAACTCACTTTGCACATTCTTATCTTTATGTTGTTTATTCTCTTCCACCATATTGGAGTTATCTACTTTCCTTCCCTTCCAATTTAACTATCCATTCACCCTTCAACGATGAACTTAAGTAGTGTTTCCTTTATAATACATTCATTAATTGACTGCTTAGACAAATACCCTTCCTATGTGATTCTAGTGCACATTGATTCCACCTCTATTCAACATGAAATCATAGTTTTCAACTATCCTGTTTTGGGTATTATTTTGGAACCACCTTGAAATCCAGGATGTTGTCTTAGTAATTCCTTTATTTCCTCAGACTTCTTATTATAGAATTAGGTGTTATACATAATACATGTAACCTACATCTATTTAAATGAAATTATGATAGGCAAATTTGTGTTATGTGAATCAGGTTGTTTTCTACTGAAAAATTCAGCATCTTTTTGCAAGTTTTCTGGTGCCCTTCCCCAATATCAGACAACAGTAACAGATTGCTGGGATGGCATATTACCTTTTACGTACTTTCATTGAAGATCTAACAGCCTCCTCTCTCCTGTCACTGGCCTCGCTTCTGCAAATATAAAGCTGCTAGATTCACCTTTTTAGTGTCTTCATAGCCACTGAGAATGTTTTTACACCCTAATGCATGAGTGTGTGGACATATTATTCTAGGCAAAAATGGCCAGCAATGGTTATAATCCAGAAGGGGCGTTGGCAAAGCTGTGGGCCTGTTATGTCCCCCTCACCCACTCCTTGCAACCTACACCTGCATTTCCCCCACTCTGCCTGAAGTCAGAGTCACACCTGCCTGGATAGGGTTGTTGGTGCACTGTCCCCATGATCTCCACCTTACCAGATTAACAGAAAGAACATCGGCAGGCAAGGGAGCTCTCTCTGCCCATCCCCAGGGAGCAAGAACTCCTACCACAACCACCCACTCTAGCCCCAAACTGCTCTCTGCACCTTGAAGTTACAGGAACCAGGACCTTGATCTGAGCCAGCACAAACCATCTCTGGATCAGGTTCCTGATCCTAGACAGTAAGCAGGCTGGCCAGAATTGCACCTCAGACCTGGCTTCACACTTCTTCACCCCATGAGCTGGGCTGCCTAAATGTGGCAACCCGTACCATGTTCATCTCATTTTCTCCTCGCTCGGGCCTGCCCCTCCCCCTGCATCAGTTTTCTCCCTTATTTGTTGTTTGGTTTTTTCTTTCCCTTTTCGCCATTCTTTTGATCCTCTCTTTTGCTGCTTTTATGTTTTGTTCTGTTCTTTGTTTTCTTTTTTCTCTATTAATCATTTTTTTCTATGATCTTTTTCTCCCTATTTCTGTGTAAGGAGCTCTCTTGGCATGGTGGGTTACACATGGTGGCACTAAGGGCAAGGTCAGCAGTTTGAAACCACCAGCTACTCCATGGAAGAAAGATTTGGCTCTCAATTCCTATAAAGAATTAGTCTTAGAGACCCCCAGGGACCATTCCACCCTGTTTCAGAGGGTCATGTAAGTTAGAATCAACTAAATGGAAGTGAGTTTTGAGTTATGTTTATTGTATTTTTATTTATATTTTTCTCTGTTGTCTCCTTTCTTTTCTTTTCCTTTAGTTTTTTCTTTCCATGTATTAAATTATGTTTGCCTACTTCCCTCTACTTGTTTTAAAGTTTTTTCTTTGTTGCTATTGAAATTTTTTGTTTGGCTCTCTTGTTGCTGTGTTTTTTAGTCTTGTTTTTGCTTGTTGCCCTAACTGGAGATAACAACCAGGCCCAAACAGCTCAGTCACACTCATCCCTCATGCAGTCCCACCTACTGCTCGAGAGCCAGCACCAGTCAAACTTGCCCTCAGTTGTGCCACACAAATAGAAAATGGGCCTATGCACATGCTTACATTCTCCTTCATATCTATCAGGAGATGTTAAGTGCCTGAGATCACACGAAAATATAAAATCATCAACTAAATATAACTAAGTGTAACAACACAATATGTTTCAGAGACAAGAGAAAATTTCATTTCACATGAAGAAACAAGATAGAGTATAATTCAAAAGAATAGTATATAGGGTCCATCAAGATATTGAACAAAAGATAGAGAAAGCTGAGGATGAAAGCAAGAAAAACCTTTTAGAAATTTTCAGGAAAACCACTACTAGAACAAATTAATGAAATTAATGAAAAATTAGAAACTTCACAGAAAAACAGCAAACAGAAATCTTGAAGATTAATAGTAAGATTTCAGAAATATATTGAAAGAACAAAGGACTAGAATCATCCGTGAAAGGTCAATTAGCAAACTTAAAAACAAGTCTGTCAATACAAATATGTCAGATGAACAATCAGATGAAAAAGAACAAATGCACTTGAAGGAAGCCTAAGAATTATGTGGGATGCCATCAAGAGGTACAGCTTACAAGTGACTCAAATTCCAGAATAGAAGGAGAACAAAAGTTCAGAGGAATTTGTTAAAGCATTCTTAGAAGAAAACATTTTTAACAGCTCAAAGGAATGAATCATTGCCCCTGAAGCATGAAAGACAACACGATGTGTTTTCAAAAAACTAAAAGACTCAGAGAGGAGGGACCTTAAAGGAACATTATCAATAAAATTTTCCAAAATCAAAGCGAAGGAAAGAATCCTGGGAACTGCATGGTAACAATGAATCTACCTACAAAGGGGAACCTATAAGGCTCAGTAGAAACCATGCAAGCAAGAAGACAATGGGGTGACATAGATAAAACACTAAAAGAAACAAAAATTGCCAACAAAGAATCATATGCCCAGAAAAACTGTCTGTCAAATATGATGGTATAATTAGGTAAATTAAAGGGAATTTTAAAAACCTAACTGATCTTTAAAGAACTACTAAAGAAAATCCTTTGGACAGAGAACAAACAATAGTAGAAATAACCTGAGATTGGCATACATTACATCACCACCCAGAAAGTCAACCCAGGTATAGAAGTATCCAAAATAAAGCAAACATGCAAGATTGAAACTAGGGAAAAGGGGACATCGATGTGTTCTGAAGATAATTTCAAAGTATATAAAAGGAATAGCAGAGTACAGAATATTTAAATGCAGACTAAGTAGAGTAGATTTCAAGATAGAACAGACTGTTTTACATTTAGGAATAAATTAAATGAAAATCTCAAAGAACATGAATAAAACTAATCAAAATTAAAGAGGAAAATCATGAAGATTTTGTGAAACTATTGTAAAAAGTAGTCACATTAAAAGAAGCATTCTTAGATGGTCACCAAGGGTGGAATAAGAAATCACTAGAGAGAAGGTAAGACAAGCGTTAACTTAGGTGAAAGGAAAGACAACATACAACAAGAGGCTGAATTGATGGAGAAGATATTGAGAAGTTTGAAAAATTAAAGACACAAGAAAAAAATATTATGAAATACACAATCTTGCAATAACACATAGGATGGACAGGCTGAACAGAGGGAGAGTGTGAATATACCCATGCATATATATATAGGTTTTTCAGAGGATAAATATGGCCATGAAGGTGGTAGATCACACAGGGTTATAAAAGCTTACTAGACATAACCAAGCAGCTCAAAGGAATGAGTCATTGCTCTTGAAGAATCAAGACCAGAGTCTTGAAGGACCCTGTGTTAGTCCGGGTAGACCTGAGAAACAAATTCATAGACACTCATATGTGTATGAAAAAGAGAATTATATACAAGAACAATTGAATATTGAGAAAACATCCTAGCCCTGTCTAGATCAAGTTTGATATTAGCCCATCTGTCTGATACCAATCTATAAAGTCCTCTTCAGATTCAAGAAACACATGCAATGACGCCAAATGCAGGAAGATCACAGGCCAGTGGGTGGGAAGTCTAGTGGATCTCACATTGTAAGCATCTTAGAACAGGCAGGGGTATCCATGTGGTTCCTTCAGCTCTGAACCTTTAACTGCCTCAATGTAGCGTCATGTGGCTTCTACTCAGAAATGTCTCTCAGGGAGTGAGCCTTGACAATCAAGAGTCACCAAGGGAGTGAGTAGAGAGAAAGAGTGTCTCCTGCCTCCAACAAGGAAATACAGGAGTTCCCAGAATCCTCAGGAGAAGGCCCTGCCCAGACAGAGCTCTCCTTGGCTATATCCTGATTGACAGCCTAGATTCCACCCCTATGCTCGTAATCCTCTCAAATTGACCACGGATTATATAACTACCACAGATCCCAAGGACAATTGGCATAGCAGAGTTCACATAGACAATGTTCTACATCCTACATGTAGGAGTGGTGATTAGGTTCTTAAAAGCTCCCGAGAGCCCATCTAAGGGGCAACTATTGTTTTGTCCTTAAACAGAGGAAAGAAAAATAAAGGAAAGTAAGGACACATGGAAACGATTAGTATATTGGACTAATAGGCTACACAAACATCACATACATGAGACCAGAAGAAGTAGATGATGCCCAGATACCACCACCAACTGTTCTAAATGGGAATCATATTAGCGGGTCCTGGATAAAGTGGCAGAAAACATATGGCCCTTACTCACCACTCAGCTTGAGAACTGAACTCACTCTATGGCTCAATCTTAAGCTGAACAATAGACAAGTTTTGGGAACAATAACACTAAGGAGGCATGCATGCTTTAAGATAGTCAACCATTTAATATCAAAAGGGCAGCTTTTACGCAAGGACAAATTCCAGGTAAAAAAATACATGGCGATATTGACAGAATTGCAATGAATGCGATGAAGCAAAATGGGTATGAGTTGTTGAATGCAAAATTGGTATTCAACTCTGTAAAACTTCACCCAATTCACAATAAAATTTTCTTAAGGGAGCCACCTCCATTTGTCATTTTATCATACTGTGTTGGCTTTTGTGTTGCTTTGGGACTGAACGTTATTCCACGGATATTTTAAATATCAGCAGGGTGACCCAAAGTGAACAGGGTTCAGCAGAGCTTCCAGATGAAGAACAGACTACAGAGAGGGAATAGGCTGTTTGCGTCAGAGGAATTGGTCATTGAAAACCCTATGGGTAGCATTGAAACACTGTCAGTTACTGACAACCTCATGATGAGAAGGAGGACGTTGTGAGATACAGTATCAGAAGATGAGCCGCTCAGGTTGGAAGGCCCTCAAAATATAACCACGGAAGAGTGGCCTTCTCAGAGCAGAGTCGACCATAATGACGTGGATGGAGTAGAGCAATGGGGCACTCCCCAAAATGAGAAGCAGCAGTTTGTTTTAGTCTGGGTAGACTAGAGAAACAAATTCATAGACAAACATGTGTATAAGAAAGAGATTTATATACAAGAGCAATTGAACATTGAGAAAACATCCTAGCCCAGTCCAGATCAAGTCCCTAAGTCTGATATTAACTCATATGTCTGATACCAATCTATAAGGTCCTCTTCAGACTTATGAAACACATGCAATGACACTGAATGTAGAAGAGCATAGACCAGTGGATAGAAGAAAGTCCTTGGATCCAGTGGCATTGGAAACATCTCGACACTGGCATGGGTCTCTGCATCAGGGTGGGTCCATGTGTCTTGTCAGCTGCTATGTCTCCCAGGGTGTGAGCAGAGAGTCTCCCACCTCCAAGGAGGAAGTGCTGGATTTCCCAGAATTCTCAGGAGAAGGCCATGCCCACACAGAGGACTTGTTGCCTATAATCTAGACTTCACCCCTACACTCTTAATCCTCAAATTGACAAACAATTATATATCTACCACACAGCTGCAACATCAGTTAATAAGTTGGAATGCACATTGGAATTTGGGATGTACAAAGTATGAATCTTGGAAAATTGGAAGTCATATAAAATGAAATGGAAACATAAAGATCTATGTTGTAGGCATTAGTGAGTTGAAATGGACCAATACTGACCATTTTCTATCAGAAGAGCATATGGTTTACTATGGCAAGACTGACATAATCAAGATAAACAGTATTGTATTCATTGTCAAAAAGGACATTTCAAGATGTATTTTGAAGTACAATTCTCCTGTAATAGGATAATGTGTCACTGCATTCAATGATTCTAATCTATAATACTTATTTAAATGTATGCATCAATCACTAAAGCTAGTTATGCAGAAATCAGATAATTCTACCAAAGGCTGATTCAGTCTGAAATTGATCAAACATGCAACCAAGATTCACTGATACTTATTGGCAACTTGAATGCAAAAGTTGGAAATAAAGAGGAAGGCACAGTAATTGGAAATTATGATCTTGGTCAGAGAAACAAAGCTGGAGATGGCATGATAGAATTTGGCAAGACCAACAACTCGTTCATAACAATTACCTTTTCTCAATAACAAAAAAGTCGATTATACGTTTAGACTTCTCCAGATGAAATGCATAGCAATCAAATGGACTACATCGGTGGGAAAAAATGATGGAAAAGCTCAATAACAACGGCTAAAACCAGGAAGGGGCCACTGTAAAAGACACCATCAACTGCTTGAATGTAAGACAGGGTTGACGCGAAAAAGAATGAGAACAAGTCCGGGAGAGTCAAAAGAGGATCTTGAATTTTTCCCACCTGAATTTTGAGAACATCTCAAGAACAGATGTGATGCATTAAATGCTAATGACAGAAGACCCGATGAGCTGTGGGATAATATGAAGAATATCGCGCATGCAGAAAACAAAAGGTCATTACAAAGACAAGAAGGAGAACAGATCAAGGGGGATGTCAGAAAAACTCGGAAACTTGTCTAAGGCGCATAGAAAAATGATGAAGTCAAAGAGCTCAACAGAAAATTTCAAAGGGTAGCTGGAAAAGATAAAGTTAAATATTATAATGAAATGTGCAATGATCTAGAGTTAGAAAACAAAAGGAAGAACAAACCGTACTCAGCTCAGCGTCTCTGAAACGGAAAGAACTCATGAAAATGTCCAGCCTCCAACTAGCAGCCATCTAAGCTACGTCAACTAAGCTCAGTCACTAAGCTCCACACAGAGGCAACTAAGTCCACACAGAGGAAGAGAACACCAGCGTGTGTGACCCAAAGATGACAATGACAAATCTCAAATATGGTGAAGAGAAAAGCATCCGAGCAGAAATTATGAGCCCCCAATCTGTGGAGGGCTACAGGGAATGGTAAGAGCCCAACACCCATCTGCAGAGCATCCGGTCAGACTGAGCCACCGGCAGATCTGTTCTAGCCACACAGGCAAGTCTCCTCAAGCAGCCTGACTAGCAGGCAGAGACCATTGCAATCTTGATCATGCTGGATCAAACTCGACACCAGTTGACCACCCTCTAGATGCGACCTGAATTTGTTCTGGGTGCAAGCATCTCTTCCTGGTTCCATGACAAGACCTGGCCTTTTGATTATTGTTGGGGGTCTTTTCCTTCTGGGGCATTATTAGTATTTCTGTTTGTAAACTATTATGTTTTTACCCTCACCACCACAGCACGACTTTGTTTTCTATTGGGTCTCCCAGCTGTGAAGCACAGGAGGGGTGGAGGCATAAGGATGATAACAGGTACAGGCGATATAGGGAATACAGACCTGGCGGGCGGGGAGGGAGAGGGGTTTTGGGAGTAGCCAATGAAGACCAGAGGGGGTAGGGTTTACTAGAATGGATTGTGATGACATGAATCATCTTAAGGGTGATTTGACCATGGGGGAGCGGAGTGTTCTAAAATTGATGTGATAGTGATTGTACAATTCTTCATGATATGATTGAATGATTGAACTATTGAATTATACATATGTGAATTACTTGAAAATAAAATTGCTTGGAAAAATAATAAAATACAGTCAAATATTTAAAAAAATTCAAGCCTAGTTTCCACTATGGGAAAATTATTGAATGATGCAGGAAGCATCCAGGGAAGTTGGACAGAATACATCAAAAGGAATTAATCGGTTTATTCAACCATTTCAAGAAGTAGCATATGAGCAAGAACCAATGGGACTGAAGGAAAGATGTTTAGCCTACAATGAAAGCATGAGCCAAAACCAAGACTCCAGGGACTGATGGAATAGCAACTGAAATGTTTCAACAAGCTGATAAAGCACTGGAAGTATTCACTCATTTATGCCAAGAAATGTGAAAGATAGCTACTTGGACAACGGACTGAAAGAGATCCTTATTTGTACCCATATAATTAATATCACATGCAAATGAATTTTGCTGAAGATCATCCAACTAAGATTTCAGCAGCACTTGAAAAAGAGCTGCCAGAGATTCAGGCAGGATTCAGAAGAGGGCATCGTACCAGGGATGTCTTTACCGACATCAGATGGCTCTTGTCTGAAAGCAGAGAATACCAGAAAGATGTTTACTTGTGTTTTATTGACTCTGCCAAGGCATTCGACTGTGTATCATAACAAATTATGAGTAACCTTAAGAAAAGGAATTCCAGAACACTTCATTGTGCTCATGCTAAATCGATACACGAATCAAGAGGCAGTTAGGAGACCAGAAAAAGGGAATAACACATGTTTAAAAATCAGGAAAGATGTGATTCAGGTTTGTATCCTCTCATCAGACTTATTCAATCTGTATGCTGAGCAAATCATCAGCGAAGCTGGATCATGTGAAGAAGAACTTGGCATCGTCATTGGAGAAAGACATGGGAACAACCTGCATTATACAGTTGACACAACCTTGCTTGCTGATAGTGAGGAGGATCTGAAGCACTTGCGGATGAAGGTCAAGCACCGTGGACTGCCGTATAGATAACTACTGAAGTAACGAAGACCAAAATCCTTGCAACTGGATCACTAGGTAACATCATGATAAACAGGGAAAATATTGAAATTGTCATGGATTTCATCTTGCTTGGATCTGTAATCAATACTCAAGGATTAAGTAAATCAGCTGCACAAGACCTTTTTAAAATGTTGAAAAGCAAGAAGGTTATTTTGAGGACTAAGAGGCATCTGGCCCAAGCCTTGATGTTTTCAGTTGCCTCATTTTTACGTGAAAGTTGGACACTGAATAAGGAAGACTGAAGAAGCATCGAGACATCTGCATTACAGTGTTGGCGAAGAACAGTGGAAGCCCAAAGGACAACTAATTCTGTCTTGGAAGAAGTACTGCTAGAGAGCTCCTTAGAGGCAAGGACAGGGAGACGCACATGCTTTGGACATGTTTTCAGGAGAGAGCAGTCCCTATAAAAGGGCATCCTGCTTGGAAAAGTAGAGGGACAGTCAAAAAGAGCAAAGCCCTCGAAAAGATGGAGCGACAATGACTGCAACAATGGGCTGAAACCTAAGCACAGTTGTGACGATGGCGCAGGACAGAGCCGGTTGCTTTCTGTTGCCCCTGTGAATTGGAACCAACCTGACAGCACCAACAGCAACAGAGATTATGAGTATGTACGTTTTATGAAAATTTTGAAATAATAGATACTGAAGAGTATTATTGAAATGAAACAATCACAGCTTGAGCCTTAGCAGTAGTACTAAGCTAGTATACTAACACATTAGCAGACAAATTCCAAATGAAAACACATATTTTGACTGAGAGCAATGTTTTTTATAAACACCTCTATTTGTAGGATAATTAGTGCCTATGTAGGGTCACTATGAGTTAGTATGACTCAATGACAGGACATCGGCTGTGGTTGTTGTTTCCCTGATTATGTAGATAGTATTGTACAGTTTATTGTAAATTGATCACAAATAGGCTTATATGATTTGATGTATTTATCCGAGTAGCATGCACACAGAATTCTATAGTTCCTGCACCGGGAATAAGTGAGAGGGCCCTGGTGGTGCAGTAGCTGCTGTTCACAGATTCGTTTTTCAACCCCCTGTTACTCCTTCTGTGAGTGAAAGATGAGGCATTCTATCCCGTATAGATTTACACTCTTAGAAATCCTATGGAACAGCCCCATCCCTCTGGATCAGGTTGCTATGAGTGGAAATTAACTGGGTAGCAGCGAGTGTGTTTTCTGAATTTTGAGCACTAGGGTTTTAGATATTTTCACACAGAAGTTTGCATTTGAATTTAAATTCTAAAGTACTTGGTTTGTGGCAGGCTACCTAACTCCATTCTAAGTCTTGATATAGGGTCAGATGCCATTTGAGTTCTTTCTCATGATTAAACCAGTAATCTGGCCATACTTAGAGCTGAGTCTGGGGCAAAGCTGGAGATGGACACTTTGCTGAGAGAAGGAGTCTGAGTTCAAAGGAGTTGAAACTCCCTGGTGAGTTCAGCAAAGACCCGTTCGCTCTTCGGCATATATGAAAAACTGGGGAACATACCTGAGTGTGTCCTTAATGATATACTGAAAATAGCCACAGATTATTTCATTTTAATTTAAAAGTTGGGGTCTGGGTCACTTATACATAGGGTCAAAGGGTCATGCACCCCACTACACAGACCGGTGATCAAAGTCCCAGAATCAATCCTGTAAGCTTCTAAATTCTGCGATTGTTTAAGTATCTCCATCATGGTTCTTTCCCCACTTCTGTCATCCTCCTCAACCAGGAGGCACTGACTGCCTGCCAACCATCACTGGGTGATGGCTTCCTTTGTGTTCTGTCATCTATAATTAACCCCAAGTCTGTGAGTCAACATATTCCGTTTGGCCTCTGTATTATGTGCTTGCTGATGACTTCCCTCATCCGGAATGGTTATCCTTGTTTTGTCATTGTCTTGTTTAAGGCTTAATTAAAGAGTCTTCATAGAATTTGTTGCCCTCTGATGACTTTTTTCTCCCAGCAGAATTGTTTAAAGGCAGGACTGTTGGAGAAGTAAAATATGGATCCCTGGTGACCTTTCATATTTTAGAAATCAGCAAAGAAAATCTACATATATTCCAAGCTTTATGCCATCATCAATTCTGGAAGTTTTGTCTCATTTGCAAGGACACGTTCAATACGCATGTTTAAGATGATTTTCTAGAGTATTTAAATAGGCTATTGTCAGTATGGCGACAGGGATTCTCCTTCATAGCAGGATCACTATTTTGGTTGTGAAATCCAACCAAATTAAGAGCTGTTAATTAAGAGCTTTCATTACTATGCCACAGTTAGTAAGACAGAGAAAATACCACAGCACCCGCTAACGGGTATTCAAAAGGCAGAGCGACACAAAGAATGCTATTGGCTTCCAACCACATAAAGTAATAGTTGTTTTCCAGATACCATAGACAATTAGCCACTAAGTCCAGTTTCTTCATCGTTATAATCTATTAAACTTATAAGGCACTATACTTAAATTGAAATGTAGCGAGTTTAGGGATAGAGTAGGTTGTCTCTACCGAATGCCTACACTAAATGAAAATTAGCTGTCCTTGCCACAATAAAGGCATTGTAAAGAAATCAGGCACCCATTAGACACCTGTGGAGATGACCCAAAGCTGGGCATGCTCAGGCCAAAGTCACAAGTCACTTGGGCCTAGGTGAAGGGCAACTTGGACACCAGCAGCATCACGTCACAGGTGCGCCTGAACTCATCCAATAAGATGGGCCAATACCCTCCACCTTGCCCTGACCCCAAGTGGGGAGAGGGGATACAGAGCAGACTGAGGGCAGGCCACACCCTCTTTCAGGTGCTCTCTTGCAGGTTGGAGTGCAGGATCGCTCCTGTGTGCACGTATGGTGTACACAGGCCCCCCAGGGCCCCCACTCTCTCTATTCTGAGCTCTTCTTCCCTTTTCGGTTCAGGCACTCCTTTGGCTCTGTGGACTACCATTTCCGTGTGGCTGTTCACGCTCCCCTGAAGTGGCCATCCTCAGTCTTGAACCCTTGCGTGATCGCCCGCATGACCTTGCACGCTTTCCAGGGGTCGCGTGTACTTTCTGAGACGGTCATACCTTGAAACTTCCCTTCCTTCATAAAAGTTTCTTGGATTTACAAAAGTGCTTCTGCCGTGTGAATTGTTTCAGCATTAAGAAACAAGAACCGAGGGAATCCATCCCTGAACCTCACCAAATGACTAGGAGACTGTGGATATGTTGTAAATGAATCATAATGTATACCTCATCTCAATTCCTTTGATCAGTTTCAAAGTGAATGTAATGCTCGTGAACAGATATTGAACAGAAGGAGCAGGGGACACGGGTTAGGGTAAGGCACTAGTGACTAGTCTCAATTACTTTAAACTTCTCTAATTCATGATATTGTTGATAGCGGGCAAAAATGATGGCTTCCAACTTAATACTGGTCCGGTCGGCAAAGCTACTGTCTTACAAGTTATAGATGTAGACACATCCTCCACAGCGGTGACAAAAGCAAACAAGGGACATTACGGTCACCAACAGAACCGAGAACACTTAGAAATAGCAAGGAGAGAAATAAAAGTCCATAGGTGCATGTTGATAGATGGCTGCTGGTCACTTGAAAAGTGTGAAGAACACGGACAATTACGCAGAAAAGAAGAAAAATCTGCACGAAGTAGACGTTTTTTCAAGAGATTTAGATCACCAGCACAGGCTGTCAGCTCTAGCTATGGCCCGGAAAGAGCTGGAAAAGCAAGTCTGACAACTCCTGGAATGCCAGGAATTGACAAGAGCTGAGAGTGAAAGAACAGTACTTATTATCAGTTTTCTAAGAGGACTGAAGACAGGGTTAATTTGGTGTCCCCACCCGCTCCCTTCAGGTAAAGGGCACCAGGCTAGTAACCCTGATTTTACTACCAAGTACATCTAGCACAGGAGCGATAGAATGACTTCAACCCTAGAGACCTCCTCATGGAGTAGCACGATGGCTCTTTAGAGTTAATGGCATCGTTGATGGGATGACAATTATGATGGCCTGCTTTCTTTCTGATATAAAAACTATACTGGGATCGCCAAATGGGATTTAAATTGAGTCATTGCTGCTTAAAGTTCTGACATTAATTGCTTATTTTTTAGATGAGGCTTCAGTTAGAAATTCTCCCTTTGACAGAAAAAAAGTAAAAATATACTACAAATGTTTTAGATACATAAGATATACATATATATTTATAGAACATTGGTGCTAGAAACTAGCTCTATCTTAATTCAAAGGATAGTGGTTAAGTAATCTCAGATAGGTCTTTTTCCTGGCAATTCTCTGAATTTGGCTCTTGCAACTTTTCCCCTCCAGGTAACGAATACATTTCATTCTGGCTGCTTTTATTGACCATGCGGGGGTTTCCAAAGATGGGGAAATTTTCCACTGTCATCATAAAAAAAAAAAAGCTGGAATGTTAAAAGTGTGACTTGGGGGCAGGTTTTCAGAGTAAATCAGTTTTCCATGCAGCAGTTCATGCACCTTTTGTTTCCTGTCTCTCCCTGCAATCCCACAATCTGAACATATGGAATAATGCTTCCTGAACCTGTGCAGGGGCCATGCCAATTTTCTCTGTATTGTTCCAATTTTCATATAGGTGCGACCCGTGCAAGTACTCCATTATCTTTTCATTCCATTTTTTCCATAAACTTTTTGAAATCCACATGTATTTGTTTGATATTGCTGTTTTCATTCGGTGCCATCAAGTTGGCGCTAAGTCATCTTGACTTTATGTACAACAGAGCGAAGTGCTTTCCCAGGACTGCGCCATCCTCACAATTGTTCCTATGTTCCAGGGACTGGTCACGTCTGGCAGCATGTCTACATGATGTAAGACTAAGTAAGGCCATCCTTACTTAGTGCTCCTTCTAAGGAGCACTCTGACTGTACATTTTTCAAGATAGATTTATTTGTTCTTTTGGCAGGCCATAGTACTTTCAATATTCTTTACCAGCACCATAATTCAGACACATCAATTCTTCTTCTGGCTTCCTGATTCAATGCCCAACTTTCTATTGCATATGAAGCAATTGAAAATAGGATGGCTTGGGTCAAGTGCACCTTTGTCCTCAAAGTAACATCCTTGTTTTTCAATACTTGTCTTGCGCAGCAGATTTATCCAGTGCAAACCTTCTTTTGAGCCCTTGACTGCTGCTTCCATGAGCATGGATTGTGGATCCCAGCAAGATGAAATCTTGGACAACTTCAGTCTTTTCTACTTTTATCATGATGTTTCCTATTGGTCCGGTTGTGAGAATTTTGATTTTCTTAACATTGTGTTGCAATCTGTACTGGAAACTTTGGTGACTCATCAGCAACTGTTTAAAGTCCTTTTCACTTTTAGCAGGCAACGTTGAGTTCTATGCATGTTGCAGGTTGTTAGTAAGCCTTCCTCCAATCTCGATGGTGCGTTCTTCTTTGTACCACCTAGGTTCTCTGATGATTTGCTCAGTATACAGATCGAATAAGTATGGTGTGAGGATACAACTCTGGCACCATTGCTGACATCAGATGGCTCTTGGTGGAAAGCGGAGAACACTAGAAAGTTGTTTAATTGTATTTTATTGACTATGTAAAAGCATCCAATTGTGTGGATCATAATAATTATGGATAGTCTTATGAAGAACGGGAATACCAGAACACTTCATTGTGCTGATTTGAAACCTATACACGGACCAGGAACGAAGTGTTCCACCAGAATAAGAGAATACTGAACGGTTTAAAATCAGGAAAGGTCTTTTACATCACCATACAATGACATGAGTTGTCAATTCCAGTGATATATAATGCCTTGTCTGATTATTTTATATCTTTGTAGCAAACTCTAGAATTTGAATCAAAGAGATTTCTGCTGTAACAATGAGATACTTAATTTTACATAACAAATAATCTCTACAAATCCATTACATGAAGTTTAAGTTGATAATTTTAGGCAAAAAAAAAAGCACAACACAACAACAATGATAATTTCTGAGAAAATATAGTCATTTAATCTTATATTCCTAGATATCATATGAGTGTTCTGCAAACATCTCATTTAAGAACATAGCCGGACTAAGAATGGTCATCTTAGGGTATATTTCTGTCCTGTCCAGAGAAGCCTTTTTTGTGTGTAGTCAAAAGGATCTGTGTGAGATCTGTGTGCCAGCAGTCGAAGAGCAAAATGAGTTATGCTAACATGATCCTTAAACTAAGAAGCAGGAACTATAAAGTCAATTTGACACTGAATTCTGATGGTGCTGTGAATGTGCTTGACACTGGGTGACCTAAGGCAAACATATTCACAATGAAATAGTCATTATGTCATTTATTGATGGCTTGCTATCTCACTTTAGGTTAACACTATGCAATGCCTACTATAGCACCATGAGTATGTAGCTGTTAAATAAATGATTGTTTTGGAAAATTATTAAGGATCATGTGCCTGACTGGCTTTTCCTTATGGCTTATGTAACAAACATGGACGTTACATCTGATGTGTCCTGCACCATGTCCAGATGTATATATGCGTAGCTGACTGCCTTGCATCATTCAGGTCCCAACTCAAAAGTGACCTTCTTTAACTACCAAGGTAAGCAGTTTCACAGTTGCTTTTTAGTTTTCATCTTAACATTGATAAAGCATATCAAATTTTACGTTCACATACATTTTCTTCTTTATCGAATAGCCTCCCTCCTTAAAG